>NC_139570.1:51570902-51608402 GCF_965112155.1 Podarcis liolepis | reverse complement strand
TATATTATATTATATTATATTATATTATATTATATTATATTATATTATATTATATTATATTATATTATTACAGAAATTTAATTCAATTTTCTTTCATTCCTCCTCCCTCCAGAACAACCACCACGAGGAGAACATCACCGCCAAGATGGCCGGCCTGCGCTCCAAAGTGGCCGACCTGGAGAGGGCGGCCTCCCAGCGCAAGGCCAAACTGGACGAGAACTCCGCCTTCCTCCAGTTCAACTGGAAGGCCGACGTGGTGGAGTCCTGGATCGGTAGGGGGCGGCCCCCCGGGGGGCGGGTTGGAGGGGTGGGGTTAGGGGGCGGGGATAGGGTTGGGTTAGGGTTAGGGGTTAGGGATAGGGTTGGGTTAGGGGTCAGGGTTAGGGTTGGGTTAGGGTTAGGGGTCAGGGTTAGGGTTAGGGGTCAGGGATAGGGTTGGGTTAGGGTTAGGGGTCAGGGATAGGGTTGGGTTAGGGTTAGGGGTCAGGGTTAGGGGTCAGGGATAGGGTTGGGTTGGGTTAGGGTTAGGAATAGGGTTAGGGGGCAGTGCTAGGGGTTAGGGGGCAGTGCTAGGGTTGGGTTAGGGTTAGGAGTGGGGTTAGGAGTGGGGTTAGGGGTTAGGGTTAGGGGTCAGGGATAGGGTTGGGTTAGGGTTAGGAATAGGGTTAGGGGTCAGGGATAGGGTTAGGGGTCAGGGATAGGGTTAGGGGTCAGGGATAGGGTTGGGTTAGGGTGGGGAATAGGGTTAGGGGTCAGGGATAGGGTTAGGGGTCAGGGATAGGGTTAGGGGTCAGGGATAGGGTTGGGTTAGGGTGGGGAATAGGGTTAGGGGGCAGGGTTAGGGGGCAGTGCTAGGGTTGGGTTAGGGTTAGGGGTCAGGGATAGGGTTGGGTTAGGTTAGGAATAGGGTTAGGGGTCAGGATTAGGGTTAGGGTTAGGGGTCAGGGATAGGGTTAGGGGTCAGGGATAGGGTTAGGGGTCAGGAATGGGGTTGGGTTAGGGTTAGGGTGGGGAATAGGGTTAGGGGCAGGGTTAGGGGGCAGTGCTAGGGTTGGGTTAGGGGTCAGGGTTAGGGTTGGGTTAGGGTTAGAGGTCAGGGATAAGGTTGGGTTAGGGTTAGGAATAGGGTTAGGGGTCAGGGATAAGGTTGGGTTAGGGTTAGGGGTCAGGGATAGGGGTCAGGGATAGGGTTGGGTTAGGGTTAGGAATGGGGTTAGGGGGCAGGGTTAGGGGGCAGTGCTAGGGTTGGGTTAGGGGTCAGTGCTAGGGTTGGGTTAGGGGTCAGTGCTAGTTGTGGGTCAGGGGTCAGTGCTAGGTGTGGGTCAGGGTTAGGGGTCAAGGTTAGGGGTCAGTGCTAGGGTTGGGTTCGGGGTCAATGCTAGGTGTGGGTCAGGGTTAGGGGTCAAGGTTAGGGGTCAGTGCTAGGGTTGGGTCAGCGGTCAATGCTAGGTGTGGGTCAGGGTTAGGGGTCAAGGTTAGGGGTCAGTGCTAGGGTTGGGTTAGGGGTCAATGCTAGGTGTGGGTCAGAGCTAGGGCTCAAGGTTAGGGGTCAGCGCTAGGGTTGGCTTAGGGGTCAGTGCTGCCCCGAACTAACCCCGCCCCACTTCTCTGCCCCACATATCCTAGGGGAGAAAGAGAACAGCCTCAAGACGGACGATTACGGCCGGGATTTGTCTTCTGTCCAGACGCTGCTGACCAAACAGGTGACCCCCAACCCTGACCCCTAAGTGGGGGGCGGAGCTTCTTGCCCCACAGAACTCCCATCCCGCTCTTCAGAGCCTCCCGCCCCACACCATCCTGACCCCTGCCCCACTTTCTCTGCCCCCCAACCAGGAGACCTTTGACGCCGGACTTTTGAACCCCCGCCCCACAGAATTCTCCCCACATAATCCCAACCCGTGCCCAAGGAATTCCAACCCGCGCCCCACAGAATTGGCCCCACAGAATTCCAACCCGCGCCCCACACAATTCTCCCCACATAATCCCAACCCGCGCCCAAGGAATTCCAACCAGCGCCCCACACAATTCTCCCCACAGAATTCCAGCCCGCGCCCCACAGAATTTGAACCTCTGCCCCACTTTTTCTGCCCCCCAACCAGGAGACCTTTGACGCCGGCCTTTTGAACCTGCGCCCCAAGGAATTCCAACCCGCGCCCCACAGAATTCCAACCCGCGCCCCACAGAATTGGCCCCACAGAATTCCAAGCCGCGCCCCACAGAATTTGAATCTCTGCCCCCCAACCTCCACCCCCTGATCCCTCAATCCCACTGGGCGGAGCTTCCTGCCCCCCAGAATTCCATCCCGTTCTTCAGAGCCTCCCGCCCCACACAATCCGAACCCTTGCCCCCCTTTTCTGCCCCCCAACCAGGAAACCTTCACTCCCCTTTTCTGCCCCCCAACCAGTAAACCTTTGCTCCCCTGACCCCAATCCGGGTGGGCAGGGCTTCATGCCCCACAGAATCCCACCCCGCTCTTCAGAGCCTCCCGCCCCACACCATCCTAACCCCTGCCCCACTTTTCTGCCCCCCAACCAGGAAACCTTCACTCCCCTGACCCCTCAATCCCGCTCTTCAGAGCCTCCCGCCCCACACAATCCTGTTCAGAGCCTCCCGCCCCACACCACCCTAACCCCTGCCCCACTTTCTGCCCCCCAACCAGGAAACCCGGACTCTCCTCCCTCAATCCGCGTGGGCGGAGCCGGACCCCTTGATCCGGGTGGGCGGAGCCTCCCGCCCCACACAATTCCAACCCGCGCCCCACACAATTCCAACCCGCGCCCCACAGAATTCTCCCCACACCATCCTAACCCCTGCCCCACTTTCTCTGCCCCCCAACCAGGAAACCTTCAACCCCTGACCCCTCCCCTGAAGGGCGGACCTTCTCACCCCACACAATTCCAACCCGCGCCCCACACCATCCTGACCCCTGCCCCACTTTTTCTGCCCCCCAACCAGGAAACCCGGACTCTCCTCCCTCAATCCGTGTGGGCGGAGCCGAACCCCTTGATCCGGGTGGGCGGAACCTCCCGCCCCACAGAATTCCAACCCGCGCCCCACAGACTTCTCCCCACGTCATCCGAACCCGCGCCCCACAGAATTCTCCCCACACAACACGAACCCGCGCCCCACACCATCCTAACCCCTAACCCCTCAATCCCGCTGGGCGGAGCTTCCTGCCCCACAGAACCCCACCCTGCTCTTCCGAGCCTCCCGCCCCACACCATCCTAACCCCTGCCCCACTTTCTCTGCCCCCCAACCAGGAAACCTTCGAGGCCTGACCCTGACCCCAATCCGGCAGGGTGGGCCGAGCTTCCTGCCCCACACCACTCCACCCCCTGACCCCTCAATCCCGATGGGCGGAGCCTCCCGCCCCACACAATCCGAAACCCTAACCCCTCAATCCGGGTGGGCGGAGCTTCTTGCCCCACAGGATTTGAACCCACTCCCCTGACCCCAATCTGGGAGGGCGGAGCTTCCTGCCCCACGCAATCTGAACCCGCTCCCCTGCCCCCTCCCCTGATGGGCGGAGCTTCCTGCCCCACAGGATTCCAACCCCTGACCCCTCAGTCTGGGTGGGCGGAGCTTCCTGCCCCACAGGATTCAAATCTCCTCCCCTGACCCCTCCCTCAATCTGGGTGGGCGGAGCTTGCCCCACACAATTCAAACCCGCGCCCCACAGAATTCTCCCCACATGACCCGAACCCCTGTCCTGCCCCAC
The DNA here is from genome assembly GCF_965112155.1 of Podarcis liolepis. NCBI lineage: Eukaryota > Metazoa > Chordata > Lepidosauria > Squamata > Lacertidae > Podarcis > Podarcis liolepis. Next base: position 51,604,683 of record NC_139570.1, on the reverse strand, counting down.
TTTCTCTGCCCCCCAACCAGGAAACCTTTGACGCCGGCCTTTTGAACCCGCGCCCCAAGGAATTCCAACCCGCGCCCCACAGAATGGGCCCCACAGAATTCCAACCCGCGCCCCACAGAATTCTCCCCACTTAACCCCAACCCGCGCCCCACGGAATTCCAGCCCGCGCCCCACAGAATTCCAACCCGCGCCCCATAGAATTGGCCCCACAGAATTCCAACCCGCGCCCCACAGAATTGGCCCCACAGAATTCCAACCCGTGCCCCACAGAATTCTCCCCACACAACACGAACCCGCGCCCCACAGAATTGGCCCCACAGAATTCCAACCCGCGCCCCACAGAATTTGAACCCCTGCCCCACTTTCTCTGCCCCCCAACCAGGAAACCTTCACTCCCATTCATTCGCCCCACTGAATTCGAACCCACGCCCCACAGAATTCACCCCACAGAATTCCAACCCGCGCCCCACACCATCTTAACCCCTGCCCCACATTTTGATGCTGGCCTTTTGAACCCACGCCCCAAGGAATCCCAACCCGCGCCCCACACCGCCCTAACCCCTGCCCCACACTTTCTGCCCCCCAACCAGGAGACCTTTGACGCCGGCCTCCAGGCCTTCCAGCAGGAAGGGATCTCCAACATCGCCGCCTTGAAGGAGCAGCTATTGGCCGCCCGCCACGTCCAATCGAAAGCCATCGAGGCCAGACACGCCTCCCTGACGAAGCGCTGGAACCAATTGCTGGCCGGCTCCGCCTCCCGGAAGAAGAAGCTGCTGGAAGCCCAGGAGCACTTCCGGAAGGTGGGCGGGGCTTCCGTGGGGCAGGGGGGGAAGGGGGCAGGTTGGGACCCATAGGAAAGAGAAGGAGAAGCTACTGGAAGGTGGGCGGGGCTTCCGTGGGGCAGGGGGGAGAAAGGGGGCAGGTTGGGACCTGTAGGAAATGGAAAGGGGGCGGGGCTTCCGTGGGGCAGGGAGGAGAAAGGGGGCAGGTTGGGACCCGTAGGAAGTGGAAAGGGGGTGGGGCTTCTGCGGGGAGAAAAAGGGGGCAGGACCCATAGAAAAAAGGGGCAGGACCCATAGGAAAGAGAAGAAGCCCAGGAACGCTTCCGGATGGTGGGCGGAGCTTCCATGGGGCAGGCTAGGACCCATAGGAAATGGGAGAGGAAGCTTCCGGAAGGTGGGCAGGGCTTCAGTGGGGCAGAGAAAGGGGACACGCCTCCCTGACGAAGCGCTGGAACCAATTGCTGGCCGGCTCCGCCTCCCGGAAGAAGAAGCTGCTGGAGGCCCAGGAGCACTTCCGGAAGGTGGGCGGGGCTTCCGTGGGGCAGGGGGGGACCCACAGGAAATGGGTTGGGGGGAAGGGGTGGGGCTTCGGCGGGGGGCAGAGAAAGGGGGCAAGTCGGGACCCATAGAAGAAGCAGGAACACTTCTGGAAGGTGGGCGGGGCTTCCGTGGGGCAGGGGGAAAGGGGGCAGGTTGGGACCCATAGGAAATAGAAAGGGGGCGGGGCTTCCGTGGGGAGAAAAAGGGGCAGCTTGGGACCCATAGGAAATGGAAAGGGGCGGGGCTTCAGTGGGGAGGGAAAGGGGGCAGGACCCATAGAAAAAAGGGGGTAGGACCCATAGGAAAAAGGGGGCAGGACACATTGAAAAAAGGGGGTAGGACCCATAGGGAAAAGGGGGTAGGACCCATTGGAAAAAGGGGGTAGGACCCATAGGAAAGAGAAGAAGCGCCTGGAAGCCCAGGAGCGCTTCCGGAAGGTGGGCGGGGCTTCCGTGGGGCAGAGAAAGGGGTGGGGCATCAGTGGGGAGGAAAAATGGGCAGGTTGTGGGCGGGGCTTCAGTGGGGAGGAAAAAGGGGGCAGGTCGGGACCCATAGGGAATAGAAGTAGCTTCCGGAAGGTGGGTGGAGCTTCAGTGGGGCAGTGGGGAGAAAAAGGGGGCAGGCTGGGACCCGTAGGAAGTGGAAAGGGGGCGGGGCTTCCGTGGGGCAGGCTGGGACCCATAGGAAATGGAAAGGGGGTGGGGCTTCCGTGGGGAGAAAAAGGGGGCAGGTCGGGACCCATAGGAAATGAAAAGGGGGCGGGGCTTCCATGGGGAGGAAAAGAGGTGGGGCTTCAGTGGGGAGAAAAAGGGGGCAGGTCGGGACCCAAAGGAAATTAAAAGGGGGCGGGGCTTCCATGGGGAGGAAAAGAGGTGGGGCTTCAGTGGGGAGGGAAAGGGGGCAAGTCGGGACCCATAGAAGAAGCTTCTGGAAGCTCAGGAATGCTTCCAGAAGGTGGGCAGGGCTTCCGTGGGGCAAGCTGAGACCCATAGTAAGGGGAGGAGGAGCTTCCGGAAGGTGGGCGGGGCTTCAGTGGGGCAGAGAAAGGGGTGGGGCTTCATTGGGGAGAAAAAGGGGACACGCCTCCCTGATGAAGCGCTGGAACCAATTGCTGGCCGGCTCCGCCTCCCGGAAGAAGAAGCTGCTGGAAGCCCAGGAGCACTTCCGGAAGGTGGGCGGGGCTTCCGTGGGGCAGGGGAGAAGAGGGAAAGGGGGCAGGACCCATAGGAAAAAGGGGGTAGGACCCATCGGAAATAGAAGAAGCGCCTGGAAGCCCAGGAGCACTTCCGGAAGGTGGGCGGGGCTTCCGTGGGGCAGGCTGGGAACCATTGTACGGGGAGGAGGAGCTTCCAGAAGGGGGGCGGGGCTTCCGTGGGGCAGAGAAAGGGGGCAGGTTGGGACCCATAGGAAAGAGGAGAAGCTTCTGAAAGCTTCCGGAAGGTGGGTGGGGCTTCCGTGGGGCAGGCTGGGACCCATAGTAAGGGGAGGAGCTGCTTCTGGGGGTGGGCGGGGCTTCCGTGGGGCAGGCTGGGACTCATCGTAAGGGGAGGAGGAGCTTCCGGAGGGTGGGTGGGGCTTCCGTGGGGCAGGGGGAAAGGGGGCAGGTCGGGACCCGTAGGAAATGAAAAGGGGGCGGGGCTTCCGTGGGGAGAAAAAGGGGGCAGGACCCATAGAAAAAAGAGGGTAGGACCCATAGGTAAGAGAAAAAGTGTCTGGAAGCCCAGGAGCACTTCCGGAAGGTGGGCGGGGCTTCCGTGGGTCAGGCTGGGACCCATCGTAAGGGGAGGAGGAGCTTCTGGAAGGTGGGCGGGGCTTCCGTGGGGCAGGGGGGAGAAAGGGGGCAGGTTGGGACCCATAGGAAAGAGGAGAAGCTTCCGGAAGGTGGGCGGGGCTTCCGTGGGGCAGGGGGGGAAGGGGGCAGGTTGGGACCCATAGGAAAGAGGAGAAGCTTCCGGAAGGTGGGCGGGGCTTCTGTGGGGCAGGGGGGGAGGAAGGGGGCAGGTTGGGACCCATAGGAAAGAGAAGCTTCCGGAAGGTGGGCGGGGCTTCCGTGGGGCAGAGAAAGGAGGCAGGTTGTGGGCGGGGCTTCAGTGGGGAGGAAAAGGGGCAGGCTGTGGGTGGGGCTTCAGTGGGGAGGAAAAAGGGGGCAGGTCGGGACCCATAGAAGAAGCTTCTGGAAGCTCAGGAACGCTTCCGGAAGGTGGGCGGGGCTTCCATGGGGCAGGCTGGGGCCCGTAGGAAACGGAAAGGGGGCGGGGCTTCAGTGGGGAGAAAAAGGGGGCAGGTTGGGACCCATAGGAAATGGAATGGGGGCGGGGGTTCAGTGGGGAGAAAAAGGGGGCAGGTTTTGACCCATTGGAAGTGGAAAGGGGGCGGGGCTTCTGTGGGGAGGAAAAGAGGTGGGGCATCAGTGGGGAGAAGGGGGCAGGTCGGGACCCATAGGAAATGAAAAGGGGGCGGGGCTTCCATGGGGAGGAAAAGAGGTGGGGCTTCAGTGGGGAGAAAAAGGGGGCAGGTTGGGACCCATAGGAAATGGAAAAGGGGCGGGGCTTCCGTGGGGAGGAAAAGGGGCGGGGCTTCAGTGGGGAGAAAAAGGGGGCAGGTTGGGACCCATAGGAAATAGAATGGGGGCAGGGCTTCTGTGGGGAGAAAAAGGCGCGAGGCTTCAGTGGGGAAAAAAGGGCAGGTTAGGACCCATAGAAAATAGAAAGGGGTGGGGCTTCAGTGGGGAGAAAAAGGGGGCAGGTCGGGACCCATAGGAGATAGAAGAATAAAAAGCTTCTGGAAGCTCAGGAACGCTTCCGGAAGGTGGGCGGGGCTTCAGTGGGGCAGAGAAAGGGGTGGGGCTTCATTGGGGAGAAAAAGGGGACACGCCTCCCTGACGAAGCGCTGGAACCAATTGCTGGCTGGCTCCGCCTCCCGGAAGAAGAAGCTGCTGGAAGCCCAGGAGCACTTCCGGAAGGTGGGCGGGGCTTCCGTGGGGCAGGGGGGAGAAAAGGGGGGCAGGTTGGGACCCGTCGGAAACGGAAAGGGAGCAGGGCTTCAGCAGGGAGGAAAAGGGGGGCAAGGTGGGACCCATAGGAAAGAGAAGAAGCTTCCGGAAGGTGGGCGGGGCTTCCGTGGGGCAGGCTGGGACCCGTAGGAAATGGAAAGGGGGCGGGGCTTCAGTGGGGAGAAAAGGGGCAAGCTGTGGGCGGGGCTTCAGTGGGGAGAAAAAATGGGCAGGTTGTGGGTGGGGCTTCAGTGGGGAGGAAAAAGGGGGCAGGCCGGGACCCATCGGAAAGAGAAGCTTCCGGAAGGTGGGGGGGGCTTCCGTGGGGCAGAGAAAGGGGGCAGGTTGTGGGAGGGGCTTCAGTGGGGAGGAAAAGGCACAGGTTGTGGGTTCGGCTTCAGTGGGGAGGAAAAAAGGGGGCGTGGGGAGAAAAAGGGGGCAGGTCGGGACCCATAGAAGAAGCTTCTGGAAGCTCAGAAACACTTCCGGAAGGTGGGCGGGGCTTCCGTGGGGCAAGCTGGGACCCATAGGAAATGGAAAGGGGGCAGGGCTTCAGTGGGGAGAAAAAGGGGGCAGGTCAGGACCCATAGAAGAAGCTTCTGGAAGCTCAGGAACACTTCCAGAAGGTAGCCGGGGCTTCTGTGGGGCAGGCTGGGACCCATAGGAAATGGAAAGGGGGCAGGGCTTCAGTGGGGAGAAAAAGGGGGCAGGTTGGGACCCATAGGAAATAGAAGAAGCTACTGGAAGGTGGGCAGGGCTTCAGTGGGGAGAAAAGGGGGCAGGTTGCGGGCAGAGAAAGAGGGTGGGGCTTCAGTGGGGCAGAGAAAGGGGTGGGGCAGAGAAAGGGGTGGTGCTTCAGGGTGGAGAAAAGTGGGGCAGGTTGGGGCAGAGTAAGGGGGCAGGGCTTCAGTGGGGAGAAAAAGGGGGCAAGTCGGGACCCATAGAAGAAGCAGCAGCAGCATTTATTTATTATTATTGTTATTATTATTATTTCATACTGATATTATTATTTCATACTGTTATTATTATCAGCATCAATTATCTATTATTATTATTATTATTATTATTATTATTATTATTATTATATTTCATACTATTATTACTATCAGCATCAATTATATTATTATTATTGTTATTATCAGCATTATTATTATTATTATTATTATTATTATTATTATTATTAGCATCATTTATTATTATTATTATTATTATTATTATTATTATTATTTCATACTGTTATTATTATCAACATCAATTATTATTATTATTATTATTATTATTATCATTATCATCATTTTTTATTATTATTATTATTATTATTATACATTATTACTATCATCATCAATTATTTTATTATTGTTATTATCTTCACCATCGTCATCATTAATAATTATTAACCACTTATTAATCTCATTATTCCCATTATTCCCCGCTTCCCAGGTGGAAGATCTCTTCCTCACCTTCGCCAAGAAGGCCTCCGCCTTCAACAGCTGGTTCGAGAACGCGGAGGAGGATCTAACGGATCCCGTCCGCTGCAACTCGCTGGAGGAGATCCGGGCGCTGAGGGAGGCGCACGACGCCTTCCGATCCTCCCTAAGCTCCGCCCAGGCCGACTTCAACCAATTGGCCGAGCTGGAGCGGCAGATCCGGAGCTTCCGGGTGGCTTCCAACCCCTACACTTGGTTCACCATGGAGGCGCTGGAGGAGACCTGGCGGAACCTGCAGAAGATCATCAAGGTCAGTGGATCCCCCCAGATCCCCATCCTGGTTAAAGGTTCTAGACTGTTCTAGGAAGTTCTGGAAAGTTTGAGAAGGTTCTAGACTCCTGGGAATCCCCAGGTTATGGAAAGGTCTAGACCTGGCGGACCCTGCAGAAGATCATCAAGGTGAGTGGATCCCACATTCTAGGCTGTTCTGGAAAGTTCCAGAAGCTTCTAGGAGGTTCTAGACCCCCCAGGATCCCCCAGGATCCCCTTCCCTGTCGAAGGTTAGAGGCTGTTTTGGCGGAACCTGCAGAAGATCCTCAAGGTGAGTGGATCTCCCCCCGGGGATCCCCAAATTGAAAAGTTAGAGGCCATTCTATCGAGTTTCAGAAGGTTCTGGAAGGTTCTAGATTCTGGGTAGGTTCCGGTGGCCTCGAACCCATACACTGGAAGGTTCTCGACTCCCCAGGATCCCCCGGGATCCCCTTCCCTGTCGAAAGTTAGAGGTTGTTTTGGCGGAACCTGCAGAAGATCATCAAGGTTAGTGGATCCCCAGATCCCCTTCCCTGTCGGAGGTTCTAGGCTGTTCTAGGAAGTTCTGGAAAGTTTGAGAAGGTTCTAGACTCCCGGGAATCCCCCAAGTTCTGGGAAGTTCTAGACCTGGCGGAACCTTCAGAAAATCATCAAGGTAGCGGATCACCCCAGATCCCCATCCTGGTTGAAAGTTCTAAGCCGTTCTAGAAAGTTTTGGAAAGTTTGGGAAAGTTCTAGAAGGTTCTAGACCTGGTGGAATCTCCAGAAGCTCATGAAGGTAGTGGATTCCCCCAGGATCCCCAAATCTGGAAGTTAGAGACCATTCTAGACCATTCTGGAAGGTTCTATAAGGTTCTAGACTCCCCGAATCCCCTTTCAGTCGCAGAGCCAAGTTTGAGAGGGGGTTCCGGATCTTTCCGGGTCGTTCCGCGCCTCCCTAAGCTCCGCCCAGGCCGACTTCAACCAATTGGCCGAGCTGGAGCGGCAGATCCGGAGTTTCCGGGTGGCTTCCAACCCGTACACTTGGTTCACCATGGAGGCGCTGGAGGAGACCTGGCGGAACCTGCAGAAGATCATCAAGGTGAGTGGATCCCGCCTTCGAGGCTGTTCTGGAAGGTTCTAGAGCCCCCAGGATCCCCCAGGATCCCCTTCCCTGTCAAAAGTTAGAGCTTCCGGGTGGCTTCCAACCCCTACACTTGGTTCACCATGGAGGCGCTGGAGGAGACCTGGCGGAACCTGCAGAAGATCATCAAGGTGAGTGGATCACCCCAGATCCCCTTCCTTGTTAAAGGTTCTAGACTGTTCTGGAAAGTTTCGGAAGGTTCCAGGAGGTTCTTGAAGGTTCTAGGTTCCCTTCTGGGGGGGCTGGCAGAACCTCCAGAAGATCATTGAGGTAGTGGATCCCACATTCTAGGCTGTTCTGGAAGTTCTAGACTGCCCAGGATCCCCTTCCCTGTCAAAAGTTAGAGGCTGTGGTTCACCATGGGGGAGCATCAAGGTAGTGGATCCCACGTTCTAGGCTGTTCTGGGAGGTTCTCGACTCCCCCGGGATCCCCTTCCCTGTTGAAAGACAGAGGCTGTTTTGGCGGAATCTGCAGAAGATCATCAAGGTAGTGGATCCCACATTCTAGGCTGCTCTGGAAGGTTCTAGACCCCCCAGGATCCCCTTCCCTGTCAAAAGTTAGAGGCTGTTTTGGCGGAACCTGCAGAAGATCATCAAGGTGAGTGGATCCCACATTCTAGGCTGTTTTAGAAAGTTTCAGGAAGGTTCTAGGTTCCCTTCTGGGTGGCCGGCTTCTAGGTTCCCTTCTGGGTGGCTGGCAGAACCTCCAGAAGATCATCAAGGTAGTGGATCACCCCAGATCCCCATCCTTGTTAAAGGTTCTAGACTGTTCTGGAAGGTTTTGGAAGGTTCCAGGAGGTTATTGAAGGTTCTAGGTTCCCTTCTGGGGGGACTGGCAGAACCTCCAGAAGATCATTGAGGTAGTGGATCCCACATTCCAGGCTGTTCTGGAAGGTTCTAGAGCCCCCAGGATCCCCCAGGATCCCCTTCCCTGTTGAAAGTTAGAGCTTCCGGGTGGCTTCCAACCCTTACACTTGGTTCACCATGGAGGTGCTGGAGGAGACCTGGCGGAACCTGCAGAAGATCATCAAGGTGAGCGGATCACCCCAGATCCCCATCCTGGTGGAAAGTTCTAGGCCGTTCTCGAGAGTTTTGGAAAGTTCTGGAAGGTTCTATAAGGTTCTAGACTCCCCGAATCCCCTTTCCTTTTGCGGAACCTGCAGAAGATCATCAAGGTAGCGGATCACCCCAGATCCCCATCCTGGTGGAAAGTTCTAGGCCGTTCTCGAAAGTTTTGGAAAGTTCTGGAAGGTTCTATAAGGTTCTAGACTCCCCAAATCCCCATTCCTTTTGCGGAACCTGCAGAAGATCATCAAGGTAGCGGATCACCCCAGATCCCCATCCTGGTTGAAAGTTCTAAGCCGTTCTAGAAAGTTTTGGAAAGTTTTGGAAAGTTCTAGAAGGTTCTAGACCTGGCGGAACCTGCAGAAGATCAAGATGGTGGATCCCAGATCCCATTCCTGGTTAAAGGTTCTAGACTGTTCTAGGAAGTTCTGGAAAGTTTGAGAAGGTTCTAGACTCCCGGGAATACCCAGGTTCTGTAAGATTCTAGACCTGGCGGACCCTGCAGAAGATCATCAAGGTAGTGGATCCCACATTCTAGGCTGTTCTGGAAAGTCCCGGGAGCTTCTGGAAGGTTCTAGACTCCCCGGGATCCCCCAGGATCCCCTTCCCTGTCGAAGGTTAGAGGCTGTTTTGGCGGAACCTGCAGAAGATCCTCAAGGTGAGTGGATCTCCCCCCGGGGATCCCCAAGTTCAAAAGTTAGAGGCCGTTCTATAAAGTTTCAGGAGGTTCTGGAAGGTTCTAGATTCTGGGTAGGTTCCGGTGGCCTCCTGGGTTCCAGAACTTCCAGAAGATCATCAAGGTAGTGGATCCCGCATTCTAGGCTGCTCTGGAAGGTTCTAGACTCCCCAGGATCCCCTTCCCTGTCGAAAGTTAGGGACTTTTGGCGGAACCTGCAGAAGGTCATCAAGGTTAGTGGATCCCACGTTCTAGGCTGTTCTAGAAAGTCCCGGAAGCTTATGGAAGGTTCTAGACTCCCCAGGATCCCCTTCCCTGTCGAAGGTTAGAGGCTGTTTTGGCGGAACCTGCAGAAGATCATCAAGGTAGCGGATCACCCCAGACCCCCATCCTGGTTGAAAGTTCTAGGCCGTTCTAGAAAGTTTCGGAAAGTTTTGGAAAGTTCTAGAAGGTTCTAGACCTGGCGGAACCTGCAGAAGATCATCAAGCTAGACTCCCCAGGATCCCCTTCCCTGTCGAAAGATAGAGGCTGTTTTGGCAGAACCTCCAGAAGATCATTGAGGTAGTGGATCCCACATTCTAGGCTGTTCTGGAAGGTTCTAGACCCCCCAGGATCCCCTTCCCTGTCGAAAGTTAGAGGTTGTTTTGCGGAACCTGCAGAAGATCATCAAGGTAGTGGATCCCACATTCTAGGCTGTTCTAGGAAGTTTCAGGAAGGTTCTAGGTTCCTTTCTGGGTGGCTGGCAGAACCTCCAGAAGATCATCAAGGGGGTGGATCCCCAGATCCCCTTCCCTGTCCGAGGTTCTAGGCTGTTCTAAAAAGTTCTGAAAAGTTTGAGAAGGTTCTAGACTCCCGGGAATACCCAGGTTCTGGGAAGTTTCAGACCTGGCGGAACCTGCAGAGGATCATCAAGGTAGCGGATCCCAGATCCCCCTTCCTTGTTAAAGGTTCTAGACTGTTCTGGAACATTTCAGAAGGTTATAGACTCCCGGGAATACCCAGGTTCTGGGAAGTTCCAGACCTGGCGAAGCCTGCAGAAGATCATCAAGGTAGCGGATCCCCAGATCCCCATCCTGGTTGAAAGTTCTAGGCCGTTCTAGGAAGTTTTGGAAAGTTCTAGAAGGTTCTAGACCTGGCAGAACCTGCAGAAGATCATCAAGGTGAGAGGATCACCCCAGATCCCCATCCTGGTTGAAAGTTCTAGGCCGTTCTAGAAAGTTTTGGAAAGTTCTGGAAAGTTCTAGAAGGTTCTAGACCTGGCGGAACCTCCAGAAGCTCGTGAAGGTAGTGGATTCCCCCAGGATCTCCAAATCTGGAAGTTAGAGACCATTCTGGAAGGTTCTGGAAGGTTCTAGACGCCCCGAATCCCCATTCCTTTTGAATGTTCTAGGCTGTTTCCAGGCTAGAGTGTTTATGAAAGATCTGGAAAGTTTCAGAAGGTTCTAGGATGTTCTAGGCTCTCAGTGAATCCCCAAATCCCCTTCCCTCTTGAAAGTTCTAGGTTCTTCCAGAAGTTTCCCCAGGAATCCCCTTCCCTGTTGAAAGTTAGAGGCTGTTCTAGAAAATTTGGGAATGTCTCGGAAAGTTCTGGAAGGTTCTAGGCTCCCCGGGAATCCCCCAATCTCCTTTCCCTGTTGAAAGTAGAAAATCCTGGAATGTCTCGGGAAGTTCCGGAAGGTTCTAGGCTCCCCGGGAACCCCCAGATCTCCTTTCCCTGTCGGAAGCTAGAGGCTGCTCTGGAAAGTTCCAGAAGGTTCCGGAAGGTTATGGACTTCCCGGGAATCCCCGAATCCCCTACCTGTCGGAGGTTAGAGACTGTTCTACACAGTTCTGGAGGTTCTAGAAGGTTTTACACTCCCTGGGAATCCCCAAATCCACTTCCCTGTTGAAAGTTCTAGGCTGTTCTGGAAAGTTCTGGAAAGTTCTAGGTTCTAGACTCCTCGGAATCCCCGAACTTCCTTCCCCGTTGGAAGTTAGAGGCTGTTCTAGACACGTTCTGGAATGTCTTGGAAAGTCCCAGAAGGTCTGGAAGGGTCTAGACTCCCCGGGAATCCCCAGATCCCTTCCCTGCTGAAAGTTCTAGGCTGTTCTACAACATGATGGAAAGTTCTGGAATGTTATAGACTCGGAAGTCGCAGAGGCAAGGTTCCGGAACGTTCCCGCAACGGACACCCCAATCCCCTTCCCTGTTGGAAGAGACTGTTCTGGAAGGTTCTAGATCCCCGGGAACCCCCGAATCCTGCCAGAAGTTCCAGGCTGTTCTGGAAAGTTTCGGAAATTTCCAGAAGGTTCTAGACTCCCCGGAACCCCCTCCCCTGTTGAATGGCAGGGGTTCCGGATGGTCCCGGCGGCATTATTACTACTAGTATGATCCTTCTTATTCCCCCGCCCACCTGGCTGAGAGACAGCCGCTGCTCCAACCGATCCCCGCCCAACCCGATTCTTCCGCCCGGTTGGATCATTCCGATCATGTGATAATAATCCCGATAATTGGATATTAATCCCGATAATTGGATAATTGTCGTTAATTACCCCCCCAGGAGCGGGAGCTGGAACTGCAGAAGGAGCAGCGGCGCCAGGAGGAGAACGACAAGCTGCGCCAGGAGTTTGCCCAGCACGCCAACGCCTTCCACCAGTGGATCCAGGAAACCAGGTGCGTGGAGTACTGGTAGTAGTAGTAGTAGTAGTAGTGGTGGTGGTGGTAGTAATCATCATCATCATCATCATCATCATCATCATCATCAGTGGATCCAGGAAACCAGGTGGTGGTGGTAGTAGTAGTAGTAGTAGTAATCATTATCTGATAGTAATCATTATCTGATAGTAGTAGTAGTAGTAGTGGCAGCAGTAGTAGTGGCAGTAGTAGTAATAGTGGTGGTAATAATCATTATAAGTGGATCCAGGAAACCAGGTGCGTGGAGTACTGGTAGTAGTAGTAGTAGTGGTGGTGGTGGTGGTGGTAGTAATCATCATCATCATCATCATCATCATCATCAGTGGATCCAGGAAACCAGGTGGTGGTGGTAGTAGTAGTAGTAATCATTATCTGATAGTAATCATTATCTGATAGTAGTAGTAGTAGTGGCAGCAGCAGCAGTAGTAGTGGCAGTAGTAGTAATAGTGGTGGTAATAATCATTATAAGTGGATCCAGGAAACCAGGTGCGTGGAGTACTGGTAGTAGTAGTGGTGGTGGTGGTGGTGGTGGTGGTAGTAATCATCATCATCATCATCATCATCAGTGGATCCAGGAAACCAGGTGGTGGTGGTAGTAGTAGTAGTAGTAGTAATCATTATCTGATAGTAATCATTATCTGATAGTAGTAGTAGTAGTGGCAGCAGCAGCAGTAGTAGTGGCAGTAGTAGTAATAGTGGTGGTAATAATCATTATAATAAGTGGATCCAGGAAACCAGGTGCGTGGAGTACTGATAGTAATAGTAGTAGTGGTGGTGGTGGTGTGGTGGTAGTAGTAGTAGTAATAATAATAATCATCATAAGTGGATCCAGGAAACCAGGTGCGTGGAGTGCTGATAGTAGTAGTAGTAGTGGCAGTAGTAGTAGTAGTAGTAATCATTATCATAAGTGGATCCAGGAAACCAGGTGCGTGGAGTACTGATAGTAATAGTAGTAGTAGTAGTAGTAGTGGCAGTAGTAGTAGTGGTGGTGGTGGTAATAATCATTATCATAAGTGGATCCAGAAAACCAGGTGCCGCCGCTCGATTTATTAGTATTTTTACGTGGAGTAATGGTAGTAGTAGTAGCAGCAGCAGCAGTAGTAGTAGTAACAGCAGTAGTAGTAGTGGCAGTAGTAATAGTGGTAGTAATCATCATCAGTGGATTCAGGAAACAAGGTGCCCTCCATTTTTTATTATTATTGCATGGAATAGTAGTAGTAACAGTAGTAGTAGTAGTGGTGGTGGTGGTAGTAGTAGTAGTAATCATCTTCACCATCAGTGGATCCAGGAAACCAGGTGCCGCCGCTCAATTAGTATTTTTGTGTGGAGTACTGATAGTAGTAGTAGTGGCAGTAGTAGTAGTAGTAATAGTGGTAGTAATCAGCATCACCAGTGGATCCAGGAAACCAGGTGCCGCCGCTCGATTTATTAGTATGTTTGCGTGGAGTACTGATACTAATAGTAGTACTAATAGTAGCAGCAGCAACAACACTAATACTAATAATACTAATAGTAGCAGCAACAACAACAGTAGTAATAATAATAATAGTAACAGTAACAATAGTGGTGGTGGTGGTAGCAGAAGCTACCACTACTGTTACTACTGTTATTATTACTATTGCTGCTATAGTAGTAGTAGCAGCAACAGTAGTAGTAGTAGTAGTAGTAACAGAAACAGTAACAGTAACAGTAGCAATAACAATAGTGGTGCTAGCAGAAGTTACCACCGCTATTGTTACTTTTTCTGTTGTTATTACTATTGCTGCTACTACTACTACTACTACCACTACTACTCTACTACTACTACTACTACTACTACTACTACTACTACTACTACTACTGTTGTTATTTCCGCCAACCCTTGGCTAATGTGACTTTTCTTTCTCTCCTCTCCCCCCCGGAACGTTACTCCCTGCTACTCGAACCCTCGGCCAGGACCTACCTACTCGACGGGTGAGTACCTAATACTCCTTGTTCTCCTCCCCAAAGCCGCGTCTTGTGCTCCGCCCCGCTTTGCTCGTGACGTCGGCGTCTTGCCCCGTCTGCATAGTAATTGCCCCATCCTCATAGTAATTGCCCCATTTGCATAGTAATTGCCCCATCTGCGTAGTAATTGCCCCATTTGCATAGCAATTTACATAGTTATTGCCCCGTCGGCCTAGTAATTGCCCCACATGCCCATGTATTGCCCCATTTGCATATCTATTTACATACTTATTGCCACATGCCCAGGTATTGCCCCGCCTACGGAGGTATTGCCCCATTGACCTAGGTATTGCCCCATTGACCTAGATAATTCCCCCACTGACCTCATTATTGCCCCATTGACCTAGATAATTGCCCCATTGCCTTAGATGTTGCCCCATTGCCCTAGATATTGCCCCGCCTGCCTAGCTATTGCCCCCCTTACAATAATTCTTGCCCCGCCTACCCAGCTATTGCCCCCTTGACCCCCAAATTGCCCCATTGCCCTAGATAATTGCCCCATTGCCCTAGATAATTGCCCCATTGCCCTAGATATTGCCCCACCTGCCTAGCTATTGCCCTCCTTCCAATAATTCTTGCCCCGCCTACCCAGCTATTCCCCCCTTGACCCCCAAATTGCCCCATTGCCCTAGATATTGCCCCATTGACCTAGATAATTGCCCCATTGCCCTAGATATTGCCCCATTGCCCTAGATATTGCCCCACCTGCCTAGCTATTGCCCTCCTTACAATAACTATTGCCCCGCCTACCCAGGTATTGCCCCCTTGACCTAGATAATTGCCCCATTGATCTAGATATTGCCCCACCTGCCTAGCTATTGCCCTCCTTACGATAATTATTGCCCCGCCTATCCAGCTATTGCCCTTGACGCCCAAATTGCCCCATTGCCCTAGATAATTGCCCCATTGCCCAAGATATTGCCCCATTGACCTAGATAATTGCCCCATTGACCTAGATAATTGCCCCATTGACCTAGATAATTGCCCCATTGCCCTAGATATTGCCCTAGATATTGCCCCGCCTGCCTAGCTATTGCCCCCCTTACAAGAATTCTTGCCCCGCCTACCCAGCTATTGCCCCATTGACCTAGATAATTGCCCTAGATAATTGCCCCATTGCCCTAGATAATTGCCCCACTGACCTCATTATTGCCCCACTGACCTAATTGCCCCAATGCCCTCATTATTGCCCCATTGACCTAGGTATTGCCCCATTGACCTAGGTATTGCCCCATTGACCTAGATATTGCCCCATTGACTTAGGTATTGCCCCATTGCCCTAGATATTGCCCCATTGCCCTAGATAATTGCCCCATTGCCCTAGAGAATTGCCCCATTGACCTAGATAATTGCCCCATTGCCCTAGATATTGCCCCACCTGCCTAGCTATTGCCCTCCTTACAATAATTATTGCCCTGCCTACCCAGCTATTGCCCCCTTGACCCCCAAATTGCCCCATTGCCCTAGATAATTGCCCCATTGCCCTAGATATTGCCCCACCTGCCTAGCTATTGCCCCCTTACAAGAATTCTTGCCCCGCCTACCCAGCTATTGCCCCCTTGACCCCCAAATTGCCCCACCTGCACAGGTATTGCCCCCTTGACCCCCCAATTGCCCCATTGCCCTAGATATTGCCCCACCTGCCCAGGTATTGCCCCATTGCCATAGATAATTGCCCTATTGCCCTAGATATTGCCCCATTGACCTAGATAATTGCCCTATTGCCCTAGATATTGCCCCACCTGCCCAGGTATTCCCCCATTGCCCTAGATAATTGCCCCATTGCCCGAGATATTGCCCCATTGCCCTAGATATTGCCCCACCTGCCTAGCTATTGCCCCCCTTACAAGAATTCTTGCCCCGCCTACCCAGCTATTGCCCCCTTGACCCCCAAATTGCCCCATTGCCCTAGATATTGCCCCATTGCCCTAGATAATTGCCCCATTGCCCTAGATAATTGCCCCATTGACCTACATAATTGCCCCAACACCCTCATAATTGCCCCACTGACCTACATAATTGCCCCACTGACCTCATGATTGCTCCGCCCCCTCGTCCTGTCTGCCCTGCCCCCCAGAAACCCCCAATTCTACCCCCAAATTCACCCCACATTTCTTTCCTCCGCCTAGCATTGCCTACCGGCGAGTCATTCGCGTCTTTCAGTACCAAGTCGGGGAAGATCTTTCCGGAAGGTTCCGTTCCTCTTTTCCTTTTCCCTTTATTCCTCTTTTCCTTTTCCCTTCTCTCACTTCCTGTTTCTTTCTTTCGTTCCTCCGTTTGGTTTTTCCGTTTCCCCCCCGCTTTTCCTCCCCCCCCAAAAAAACGGCACGTTCCCGATTAATTCCCAAGGCTGGCTTTTTTTTTGTGGCGCCGGACTAACGCTCACACGTCAAGGGGGTTCTAGATCGGGCCGCTCGTTGCACAGAGGTTCTAGATCGGGCCGTCCGGTTCGCGGGGTTCTAGACCGAACCGTCAGGTTTTTGGGCGGGTTTTGGATCGAACCATCTGTTCTTGCGGAAGGCTCCAGAACAAACCGTTTGTGGAGGTTCTAGATCAAACCGCCGGTTTTGCGAGGGTTCTAGATCAGACGGTCAGGTTTGGGCGGGTTCTGGATCGAGCCTTCCGCTCTTGCGGAAGGCTCTGGAACGAGCCATTGCGAAGCGGGTCCTTCGTTTGTGGGGGTTCTAGATCAAACCGCCTGTTTGCGAGGGTTCTAGACCAGACCGTTTGTGTTTTGGTCGGGTTCTAGATCGAGCCGTCCACTCCTCGGAAGGTTCTGGACCGGACCGTTGCGAGCCGAGCCGTTCGTTTGCGAAGGTTCTAGATCGAGCTGCCAGTTTCGTAGGGGTTCTAGATCGGACTGTTAGGTTTTGGGTAGGTTTTAGATCGAGCCGTCCGCTCTTGCGAAAGGTTCTAGACCAAACCAGTCGTTTTGCGATGGTTGCGAACTGAGCCATTCGTTTTGCGATGGTTCTAGATCAAACCCCTAGATTCACGCATGTTCTAGATCAGGCCACTAGTTGTTACACAGGTCCCAAACCAAGCCAGTCACTTTGCGAAGGTTCTAGATCAGGATCTTGGCTCTCGCAAAGGATCTGAACCAAGCCGCTCGATTTCGCAAAGGTTCTGAATCAAACCGTCAGTTTTGCAAAGGTTCTAGATCAAACCATTGGCATTTGCACAGGTTTCAAACCAAGCCAGTCGCTTTTCAAATGTTCTAGATCAGGATATTAGTTCCCGCAAAGGATCCAAACCAAGCCACTTGATTTTGCAAAGGTTCTGGATCGAACTGTCATTTTTGCAAAGGTTCTAGATCGAACCCCCAGCTTTGCAAAGGTTCGAATTGAACCGCTAGTTTTGCGAAGGTTCTAGATCAGGCCATCAGTTTTGCGGAGGTTCTAGACTAGTCATTTTTGTTTCAAGCCAAGCAAGTCGCTTTGTGGAGGTTCTAGATCAGGATATTAGTTCCCGCAAAGGATCCAAACCAAGCCACTTGATCTTGCAAAGGTTCTGGATCGAGCCATCATTTTTGTGAAGGTTCTAGATCGAACCCTCAGCTTTGCAAAGGTTCCAAATTGAACCGCTGGTTTTGCGAAGGTTCTAGATCAAACCATCGGTTTTGCGGGGGTTCTAGACCAGTCGTTTTGGTTTCAAGCCAAGCAGGTCACTTTGCGGAGGTTCTAGATCAGGGTCTTAGCTCTCGCAACGGATCTAGACCAAGCCGCTCGATTTTGCAAAGGTTCTGGATCAGGCCGTCGGTTTTGCAAAGGCTCTAGATCAAACCCCTAGCTTCACGCATGTTCTAGATCAAACCACTAGTTTTTGCACGGGTTTCAAACCATGTCAGTCGCTTTGCGAAGGTTCTAGATCGGTATCTTAGCTCTCGCAATGGATCTAAACCAAGCTGCTCGATTTTGCAAAGGTTCCGGATCAAACCCCTTGTTTCGTACATGTTCTAGATCAAACCACTAGTTTTCGCGTGGGTTTCAAACCAAGCCGGTTCTAGATCGGGATCCTAGCTCTCACAAAGGATCTAAACCCAGCCGCTCGATTTTGCAAAGGTTCTAGATCAGGATCTTAGCTCTCGCAAAGGATCCAAACCAAGCCACTCGATTTTGTGAAGGTTCTAGATCAAACCCCAAGCTCCACACATGTTCTAGATCAAACCGCTAGTTTTCGCGCAGGTCTCAAACCAAGCCAGCCGCTTTGCGGAGGTTCTAGATCTGCACCCTCGTTCTCGCAAAGGATCTGAACCAAGCCGCTCGATTTTGCGAAGGTTCTAGATCAAACTGCCTCGTTTTCACGCAGGTTCTAGATCAAGCCGCCTCGTTTTTCGCGCAGGTTCCGAACCCAGCCACTCGCTTTGCCAAAGGCTCTAGAACCCGGCACCTCACGCGTGGCGTGTGTGGGGCACGGCGGGGGGAGGGGCGCACCGGCGCGGAACCCGGTTTGGCATGGCGTGTGTCTTGTGGTTTTCCTTTGGGTCAGGCTCGGAATTAACCAGGATAATGGAGCGAAATCCTTAA
The DNA here is from genome assembly GCF_965112155.1 of Podarcis liolepis. Classification (NCBI taxonomy): domain Eukaryota; kingdom Metazoa; phylum Chordata; class Lepidosauria; order Squamata; family Lacertidae; genus Podarcis; species Podarcis liolepis. Next base: position 51,586,582 of record NC_139570.1, on the reverse strand, counting down.
TTCATATTAATTAATTTACACTTTCTATTATTATTATTATTATTATTATTAATATTAGGGACAATTTTGCCCTAGTAGTAGTAACAACAATAATAAGTGTAAATTAATGGGTTGTTATTATTAATACTATACTACTACTACAATTATTACTATTACTTATTATTATTATTATTATTATTATTATTATTATTATTATTATTATTATTATTAAGTTTGCCCTGCTCGTTGATTTACACTTCCCATTTTTATTCTTATTATTATTAACGGAGACAAGCTTGCCCTGCCTGTTAATTTACACTTTCTATTATTATTATTATTATTATTATTATTATTATTATTATTATTATTATAGCCAAGTTTGCCTTGTCGGTTACTTTACATTTCCTATTATTATTATTCATAATAATAATAATAACCCCATAAACCTTCCTTGAAAAAGAGAAATGAAATGGAGCTGCAATAATAATAATAATAATAATAATAATAATAATAATAATAATAATAATAATAATAATAATTTAATATTATTCATATTATTATTAAAGAAGAGGGGGGAAAAGGGTTGGAATAATAATAATAATAATAATAATAATAATAATAATAATAATAATAATAATAATAATAATAATGTCGCAGGAAAGTCGAGAACCCTCAACGGAACTGGGGGAAATCCCCAGTTCTCCGCCCGGCAACCGGTTCCGTGTCAGCTAGAGATTAATTGGGGGGGGATTTCCGGGAAATTTCCCTTCATTAAAAGGGACGCCGTTAATTAATGAAGGGACGTCGTTAATTCCGAGCCTCGCCGCTCTCTTCCCCCCGCCGCACCCGGCAACCAATCACGTTCCTCCTTCCGGTTCTAGGTCTTGCATGGTGGAGGAATCCGGAACCCTGGAATCACAGCTGGAAGCGACCAAGGTATGTGGTCATTTATTATTATTATTATTATTATTATTATTATTATTATTATTACTAGTAGTAGTACTAGTAGTAGTAGTATCAGTATTATTATTATTATTATTGTTTTGTTATTATTATTATTATTACTACTAGTAGTAGCACTAGTAGTAGTAGCATCAGTATTATTATTATTATTATTACTAGTAGTAGTAGTACTACTAGTAGTAGTATCAGTATTATTATTATTATTATTATTATTATTACTAGTAGTAGTAGTACTACTAGTAGTAGCATCAGTATTATTATTATTATTATTATTATTACTAGTAGTAGTAGTAGTAGTACTAGTAGTATCAGTATTATTATTATTATTGTTGTTGTTGTTGTTATTATTATTATTATTATTATTATTATTATTATTATTGGTATTGGTATTGGCATTAGTAGTATTAGCATTATTAGTAGTATTAGCACTATCAGCAGTATTAGCATTAGTAGTATTAGCGGTATAAGTATTAGTAGTATTAGTGTTATTAGCGGTATCAGCGCTACTAGTAGCATTAGTGGTAATAGCAGTATTAGTACTAGTAGTATTAGTGTTATTAGTGTTAGTGCTATTAGTATTAGCGCTATTAGTAGTACTAGTATTAGTAGCATTAGCAGTATCGGTATTAGCATAACTGCTAGTATTAGTGTTAGTATTATTAGTAATAGTGGTATTAGTATTGATAGTGGTATTGGTATTATTAGTATTATTGGTAGTATTGGTATAAGTATTATTGGTATTATTGGTAGTATTAGTATTGACGGAGCCAAGTTTGCCTTGCCCGTTAATTTACACTTCCTTTGTATTTTTCTCCCTCTCTCTCTCTCTCTCTCTCTCGTTCTTTCTTTGCATTTCTCCTTTCATATTTTCCTTTTCTCTCTCTTCTTCCTCTCTCTTCCTCCTTCCTTCTCTCTCTCTCTCTTTGTATTTCTCTCTCTTTCCTTCTCTCTCTCTCTCTCGTTCTCTCTATCTCTTTGTATTTCTCTCTCTTTCCTTCTCTTTCTCTCTTTTTCTTTTTCTTCCTCTCATTGTCTTCCTTCTTCCTCCTTTTCCTTCTCTCTCTCTCTCTCTCTTTCTCTCTCGTTCTCTCTTTCTTTCTCTGTCTTTCTCCTTTCATATTTTCCTTCTCTCTCTCTTCTTTCTCTCTCTTCCTCCTTCCTTCTCTCTCTCTCTCTCTCTTTGTATTTCTCTCTCTTCTCTTTCTCTCTTTTTCTTTTTCTTCCTCTCATTGTCTTCCTTCTTCCTCCTTTTCCTTCTCTCTCTCTCTCTCTTTCTCTCTCGTTCTCTCTTTCTTTCTCTGTCTTTCTCCTTTCATATTTTCCTTTTCTCTCTCTTCTTTCTCTCTCTTCCTCCTTCCTTCTCTCTCTCTCTCTCTCTCTCTGTATTTCTCTCTCTTCTCTTTCTCTCTTTTTCTTTTTCTTCCTCTCATTGTCTTCCTTCTTCCTCCTTTTCCTTCTCTCTCTCTCTCTCTCTCTCTCATTCTTTCTCTCTTTGCATTTCTCCTTTCATATTTTCCTTTTCTCTCTCTTCTTTCTCTCTCTCTCTCTTTGTATTTCTCTCTCTTTCCTTCTCTTTCTCTCTTTTTCTTTTTCTTCCTCTCATTGTCTTCCTTCTTCCTCCTTTTCCTTCTCTCTCTCTCTCTCTCTCTTTCTCGTTCTCTCTTTCTTTCTCTGTCTTTCTCCTTTCATATTTTCCTTTTCTCTCTCTTCTTTCTCTCTCTTCCTCCTTCCTTCTCTCTCTCTCTCTCTTTGTATTTCTCTCTCTTCTCTTTCTCTCTTTTTCTTTTTCTTCCTCTCGTTGTCTTCCTTCTTCCTCCTTTTCCTTCTCTCTCTCTCTCTTTCTCTCTCGTTCTCTCTTTCTTTCTCTGTCTTTCTCCTTTCATATTTTCCTTTTCTCTCTCTTCTTTCTCTCTCTTCCTCCTTCCTTCTCTCTCTCTCTCTCTTTGTATTTCTCTCTCTTCTCTTTCTCTCTTTTTCTTTTTCTTCCTCTCATTGTCTTCCTTCTTCCTCCTTTTCCTTCTCTCTCTCTCTCTCTCGTTCTCTCTTTCTTTCTCTGTCTTTCTCCTTTCATATTTTCCTTCTCTCTCTCTCTCTCTCTCTCTCTCTCTCTCTCTCTCTCTCTCTTCCTCCTTCCTCCTCTCTCTCTCTTTGTATTTCTCTTTCCTTCTCTCTTTCTCTCTCTCGTTTTCTCTCTCTCTTTGTATTTCTCTCTTTCCTTCTTTCTTTCTCTTTTTTCTTCCTCTTTGTCTCCCTCCTTCTTTTCCTTCTCTCTCTTTTTTTCTTTCTCTCGTCTTTCTCCTTTTGTTTTTTCCATCTCTCTCTCTTTCTTCCTCTCTTTCTCTTCCTCCTTTCGTCTTTTCCTTTTCTCTCTCTCTTTCTCTTTGTATTTCTCTCTCTCTCTCTCTCTCTCTCTCTCTCTCTCTCTCATTCTCTCTCTCTCTTCCTCCTTTCTCCTCTCTCTCTGTTTCTTTTTCTCCCTCTTTCCTTCTCTCTCTCTCTCTCTCTCTCTCTCTCATTCTTTCTCTCTTTGCATTTCTCCTTTCATATTTTCCTTTTCTCTCTCTTCTTTCTCTCTCTCTCTCTCTTTGTATTTCTCTCTCTTCTCTTTCTCTCTTTTTCTTTTTCTTCCTCTCATTGTCTTCCTTCTTCCTCCTTTTCCTTCTCTCTCTCTCTCTCTCTCTCTCTTTCTCTCTCGTTCTCTCTTTCTTTCTCTGTCTTTCTCCTTTCATATTTTCCTTTTCTCTCTCTTCTTTCTCTCTCTTCCTCCTTCCTTCTCTCTCTCTCTTTGTATTTCTCTCTCTTCTCTTTCTCTCTTTTTCTTTTTCTTCCTCTCATTGTCTTCCTTCTTCCTCCTTTTCCTTCTCTCTCTCTCTCTCTCTCTCTTTCTCTCTCGTTCTCTCTTTCTTTCTCTGTCTTTCTCCTTTCATATTTTCCTTCTCTCTCTCTCTCTCTCTCTCTCTCTCTCTCTCTCTCTCTCTCCTCCTTCCTCCTCTCTCTCTCTTTGTATTTCTCTTTCCTTCTCTCTTTCTCTCTCTCGTTTTCTCTCTCTCTTTGTATTTCTCTCTTTCCTTCTTTCTTTCTCTTTTTTTCTTCCTCTTTGTCTTCCTCCTTCTTTTCCTTCTCTCTCTTTTTTTCTTTCTCTCGTCTTTCTCCTTTTGTTTTTTCCATCTCTCTCTCTTTCTTCCTCTCTTTCTCTTCCTCCTTTCGTCTTTTCCTTTTCTCTCTCTCTTTCTCTTTGTATTTCTCTCTCTCTCTCTCTCTCTCTCTCTCTCTCTCTCTCTCTCTCTCTCTCATTCTCTCTCTCTCTTCCTCCTTTCTCCTCTCTCTCTGTTTCTTTTTCTCCCTCTTTCCTTCTCTCTCTCTCTCTCTCTCTCTCTCTCATTCTTTCTCTCTTTGCATTTCTCCTTTCATATTTTCCTTTTCTCTCTCTTCTTTCTCTCTCTCTTTCTCTTTGTATTTCTCTCTCTCTCTCTCTCTCTCTCTCTCTCTCTCTCTCTCTCTTCCTCCTTTCCCCCTCTCTCTCTGTTTGTATTTCTCTCTCTTTCCTTCTCTCTCTCTCTCTTTCTTTCTCTTTTCCTTCTTTCTTTGTCTCTCTCTCTCTCTCTCATTCTTTCTTTCTCTTCCTCCTTTCTCCTCTCTCTCTGTTTCTTTTTCTCCCTCTTTCCTTCTCTCTGTCTCTCTCTCTCTCTCTCTCTTTCTTTCTTTCTTTCTTTCTATCTCTCTCGTTCTCTCTCTCTGTCTTTCTCCTTTCGTATTTCCCTTTTCCCTCTCTCTCTCTGTTTCTTTCTCTCTCTCATTCCTTCTCTCTCACTCTTTTTCTTTTTCTTCCTCTCTCTGTCTTCCTCCTTCCTCCTTTTCCTCCTCTGTCTCTTTCTCTCTCGTTCTCTCTTTCTCTCTTTGTCTTCCTCCTTTTGTATTTTCCTTCTTTCTCTCTCTCTCTCTCTCTCCTCTCTTTTTCTTTCTCTTTCTTTCTCTCTCTTTCTTCCTCTCTTTCTCTTCCTCCTTTCATCTTTTCCTTTTCTCTCTCTCTTTCTTCCTCTCTCTTTCTCTCTTTGCATTTCTCCTTTCATCTTTTCCTTTTCTCTCTCTTTCTCTCTCTCTCTCGCGTTCTCTCTCTTTCCGTATCTTCCTCCTTTTTTAATTTCCCTTTTCTCTCTCTCTCTTTCTCTTTATCCCTAATTTCTCTATCGCTCTCTCTCTTTCTCTCTCTCCATATTTCTCTCTCCGCCTTCTCTGTCTCTTTCTTTCTCTCTTTCTCTCCTTCCTTTCGTATTTCCCTTTTCCCTCTCTCTTTCTCTCTCCCTCTTTCTCCCTGTCTCATTCTTTCTCTCTTTCTCCCTCTCTCTTTCTCCTTTTCTTTTTTCCTTCTCTCTTTCTCTCTGTCTCTTTCTCTCTCTCTTTGTATCTCTCTCTTTCTCATTCTCTCTCTCTTCCCTTCTTCCTCTCTTTCTCTTCCTCCTTTTCTTTTTTCCTTCTCTCTCTTTCTCTCTGTCTCTTTCTTTCTCTCTTTGTGTCTCTCTCTCTCTTCCTCTCTCTTTCTCATTCTCTCTCTCTTCCCCTCTCCTTCCTTCTTCCTTCCCCTTTTCCCTCCTCCCTTCCCATCTTCTCTTTCTTTCTTTCTTTCTTTCTTTCTTTCTTTCTTCTTTCTTTCTCTCTTTCCCTCTTACCTTTCTCTCTCTCTCGTTCTTTTTCTCTCTTTCTCTTTGTCTTCCTCCTTTTCTTTTTTCCTTCTCTCTCTCTCTCTCTCTCTCTCTCTGTCTCTTTCTTTCTCTCTTTGTATCTCTTTTCCTCTCTCTTTCTCATTCTCTCTCTCTCTCTCCCTCTCTTTCTCTTCCTCCTTTTCTTTTTTCCTTCTCTCTCTCTCTGTATTTCTCTCTCTTTCTCATTCTCTCCCTCTCTTCCCTCCTCCTCTTTCTCTCCTTCTCTCTCTCTTTCTCTTCCTCCTTTTCTTTTTTTTCTCTCTCTCTCTATTTCTCTCTCTCTTCTCTCTTCCTCATTCTCTCTCTCTCTCTTCCCCTCTTCCTCTTCTTTTCTTTTTTCCTTCTCTCTCTTTCTCTCTGTCTCTTTCTTTCTCTCTTTGTGTCTCTCTCTCTCTTCCTCTCTCTTTCTCATTCTCTCTCTCTTCCCCTCTCCTTCCTTCTTCCTTCCCCTTTTCCCTCCCTCCCTTCCCATCTTCTCTTTCTTTCTTTCTTTCTTTCTCTCTTTCCCTCTTACCTTTCTCTCTCCCTCGTTCTTTTTCTCTCTTTCTCTTTGTCTTCCTCCTTTTCTTTTTTCCTTCTCTCTCTCTCTCTCTCTCTCTCTCTCTGTCTCTTTCTTTCTCTCTTTGTATCTCTTTTCCTCTCTCTTTCTCATTCTCTCTCTCTCTCTCTCCCTCTCTTTCTCTTCCTCCTTTTCTTTTTTCCTTCTCTCTCTCTCTGTATTTCTCTCTCTTTCTCATTCTCTCCCTCTCTTCCCCTCCTCCTCTTTCTCTCCTTCTCTCTCTCTTTCTCTTCCTCCTTTTCTTTTCTCTCTCTCTCTCTCTATTTCTCTCTCTCTTCTCTCTTCCTCATTCTCTCTCTCTCTCTTCCCCTCTTCCTCTTCTTTTCTTTTTTTCTTCTCTCTCTCTCTCTCTCTGCCTCTTTCTCTCTTTGTATCTCTCTCTCTCTTCCTCTCTCTTTCTCATTCTCTCTCTCTCTCTCTTCCTCTCCCTCCTTCCCCTTTCCCCCCTCCCTTCCCATCTTCTCTTTCTTTCCTTCTCTCTTTCTCTGTATTTCTCTCTCTTTCCTTCTCTCTTTCTCTCTGTCTCTCTTCCCCCTCCCTCTCTTTCTCTTCCTCCTTTTCTTTTTTCCTTCTCTCTCTCTCTCTCTGTGTGTCTCTTTCTCTCTCTCTTTGTATCTCTCTCTTTCTCTCTCTTTCTCATTCTCTCTCTCTCTCTTCCCCTCTTCCTCTCTTCCTCTTCCTCCTTCCCCTTTTCCCTCCCTCCCTCCCTCCCCATCTTCTCTTTCTTTCTTTCTTTCTTTCTTTCTTTCTTTCTTTCTTTCCCTTTCTTTCTTTCTCTCTCTCTCTCTCTCTTTCCATCTTTCTTTCTTTCTCTCTCTCTCTCGTTCTTTTTCTCTTTGTTTTCCTCCTTTTCTTTTTTCCTTTTCTCTCTCTCTCTTTCCATCTTTCTTTCTCTCTCTCTCTCTCTCGTTCTTTTTCTCTTTGTTTTCCTCCTTTTCTTTTTTCCTTCTCTCTCTCTCTCTCTCTCTCTTTTTCTCTCTCTATGTCTCTTTCTTTCTCTCTCTTTCTCTCTCTTCCTCATTCTCTCTCTCTCTTCCCCTCTTCCTCTTCCTCCTTTTCTTTTTTCCTTCTCTCTCTCTCCTCCTCTCTCTCTTTCCTTCTCTCTCTCTCTCTTCCTCTCTCTTCCTCATTCTCTCTCTTCCCCTCTTCCTCTCTTTCTCTTCCTCCTTTTCTTTTTTCCTTCTCTCTCTCTCTTTCCTTCTCTCTCTCTCTCTTTCTCTCTCTCTCTCTCTCTTCTCTCTCTCTCTTTCCTTCTCTCTCTCTCTTTCTTTCCTTCTCTCTCTCTCCTTCTCTTTCCTTCTCTCTCTCTCCTTCTCTTTCCTTCTCTCTCTCTCTTTCCTTCTCTCTCTCTCTTTCTCTTCCTCCTTTTCTTTTTTCCTTCTCTCTCTTTCTCTATGTCTCTTTCCTTCTCTATCTCTCTCTCTGTGTATTTCTCTTTCCTTCTCTCTCTCTCTCTCTCTCTCTCTCTCTTCCTCTCTCTCTCTCTTCCTCTCTCCCTCCTCCCTCCCTCCCCACCTTCCTCGCTCCCCCCTTCCCGGGGATCCAGCGCAAGCACCAGGAGATCCGCGCCATGCGCAGTCAGCTGAAGAAGATCGAGGATCTGGGGGCCGCCATGGAGGAGGCCCTGATCCTCGACAACAAGTACACCGAACACAGCACCGTGGGTCTCGCCCAGCAGTGGGATCAACTGGATCAGCTGGGGATGCGCATGCAGCACAACCTGGAGCAGCAGATCCAGGCCAGGTGAGGAGAGATCCCCTGAGATCTAGGGGTGAGAGAGATCCCTGAGATCTAGGGTGTGGGAGAGAGATCCTCAAGATCTAGGGTGTGGGAGAGAGATCCCCCGAGATCTAGGGGTGTGTGTGTGAGAGAGAGATCTCGGGGATCAACTGCTGTGGGATCAGCTGGATCAGCTGGGGGTAAGCATGCAGCACAACCTGGAGCAGCAGATCCAGGCCAGGTGAGAGGAGATTCCCCCGAGATCTAGGGTGTGTGTGTGAGAGAGAGAGATTGGGGATCAACTGCTGTGGGATCAGCTGGGGATCAGGCCAGGTGAGAGAGATCCCCCAAAATCTAGGGAGTGTGTGTGGGAGAGAACCCCCGAGATCTAGGGGTGTGAGAGAGATCCCCGAGATCTAGGGTGTGTGAGAGAGATCCCCGAGATCTAGGGTGTGTGTGAGAGAGAGAGATTGGGGATCAACTGCTGTGGGATCAGCTGGGGATCAGGCCAGGTGAGAGAGATCCCCCAAAATCCAGGGTGTGTGTGAGAGAGAGAACCCCCGAGATCTAGGGTGTGTGTGAGAGATCCCCCGAGATCTAGGGTGTGTGAGAGAGATCCCCGAGATCTAGGGGTGTGAGAGAGAGATCTCGGGGATCAACTGCTGTGGGGTCAACTGGATCGGCTGGGGAGGCGCATGCAGCACAACCTGGAGCAGCAGATCCAGGCCAGATGAGAGAGATCCCCTGAGATCTAGGGGTGAGAGAGATCCCTGAGATCTAGGGTGTGTGTGAGAGAGAGAGATCTAGGGGTCAACTGATGTGGGATCAACTGGATCAGCTGGGGTGCGCATGCAGCACAACCTGGAGCAGCAGATCCAGGCCAGGTGAGAGGAGATTCCCCCGAGATCTAGGGTGTGTGTGCGAGAGAGAGATTGGGGATCAACTGCTGTGGGATCAGCTGGGGATCAGGCCAGGTGAGAGAGATCCCCCAAAATCTAGGGTGTGTGTGTGAGAGAACCCCCGAGATCTAGGGGGATCGACTGGGGAGGCGGATGCAGCACAACCTGGAGCAGCCAGATCCAAGCCAGGTGAGGAGAGATTCCTGGGATCTAGGGGAGGCGGGGCGGCAGATCCAAGCCGGGTGAGGGAGATCCCCTGAGATCTAGGGGTGGGAGAGATCCCGAGATCTAGGGGAATCAACTGGGGGTGGGGTGCAGCACAACCTGGAGCAGCAGATCCAAACCAGGTGTGAGAGAGATCCGTGAGATATAGGGAAAGGGGGGTCGACTGGGGAGTGTGGGTGTGGCAGATCCAAGCTGGGTGAGAGAGATAACTGAGATCTCAGGGGATCGACTGGGGAGGTGAGTGCGACCGATCCAAGCCAGGTGAGGGAGATCCCCGAGATCTAGGGCTGAGAGAGATCCACAAGATCTAGGGGATCCACTGGGAGGCAGATGCAGCACAACCTGGAACAGCAGATCCACGCCAGGTGAGAGAGGTCCCCCAAGATCTAGGGGTGAAAGAGAGACCCCCAAGATCTAGGGGGATTGACTGGGGGTGCGGATGCAGCAGATCCAAGCCGGGTGAGGGAGATCCCTGGTATCTAGGAGGGATCCACTGGGGAGGCGGGTGCAGCGGATCTGAGCCAGGTGTGAGAGAGATCACTGAGATCTAGGTGATCCACTGGGGTGCGGATGCGGCACAACCTGGAGCAGCAGATCCAGGCCAGGTGAGAGAGATCCCGAGATTGAGGGGATCGACTGGGGAGGCGGGTGCAGCACACCCTGGAGCAGCAGATTCCCACGAGATCTAGGGGGTCGACTGGGGAGGCGGGGTGCAGATGTGGCAGATCCAAGCCAGTGAGAGATCCCAAGATATAGGGGATCAACTGGGGGTGTGGCTCCCCTATATCTTGGGGATCAACTAGGGGTGTGGGTGCAGCAGATCCAAGCCAGGTGAGATGGATCCCCCGAGATCTCGGTGGATCAACTGGGGGTGCGGATGCAGCAGATCCAAGCCAGGTAAGAGAGATACCCTGAGATCTAGGGGGGGTCAACTGGGGATGCAGAGGCAGCAGATCCAAGCCAGGTGAGGGAGATACCCCGAGATCCAGGGGTGAGAGAGAGATCCATGAGATCTAGGGGGATCGACTGGGGGTGCAGATGCAGCACAACCTGGAGCGTCAGATCCAAGCCAGGTGAGAGATCTCGGGGGATCAACTGGGGAGGCAGGTGCAGCAGATCCGAGCCAGGTGAGAGATCCCTGGGACCTAGGAGGATGGACTGGGGAGGCGGGTGCAGCAGATCTGAGATCTAAGGGGATCCACTGGGGGCGCGGATGCAGGGCAGCCTGGAGCAGCAGATCCGAGGCAGGTGAGATCTTGGGGGGATCGGCTGGGGAGGCAGGCGCAGCAGATCCGAGGCAGGGGAGAGAGATCCCGCGAGATCTAGGGGATCCACTCGTACCAACCGGATTCTTTTTCCCTCCCCAGGAACACGACAGGCGTCACCGAAGAAGCGCTTAAGGAGTTCAGCATGATGTTCAAGTAAGTCGGCGGATTCCCGGATCAATCGATTCCCGAGATTGATAATTTCCAAGATTGATTAATTGATGATCATTTCCAAGATTGATTAATAATTCCAAGATGGATTGGTTAATTCCCAAGATGGATTGTTATTAATTCCCAAGATTGATTGATTGATTGATTGATTGAGTGAGTGAGTGATAATTCCCAAGATTGATTAATAATTCCAAGATTGATTGATTAATTCCCAAGATTGAGTGATAATTCCCAAGATTGATTAATAATTCCAAGATGGATTGATTAATTCCCAAGATTGATTGATAATTCCCAAGACTAACTGATTGGGTGATTATTCCCAAGATTGATTAATTGATGGAGTGATCATTTCCAAGATTGATTAATTAATCCAAAATGGATTAATTCCCAAGATGGATTGATGATAATTCCCAAGATTGATAATTCCCAAGATTGATTGATTGATTGATTGATTGATTGATTGGGTGATAATTCGCAAGATTGATTAATTGATGGAGTGATCATTTCCAAGATTGATTAATAATTCCAAGATGGATTAATTCCCAAGATGGATTGAGTTATTAATTCCCAAGATTGATTGATTGATTGATAATTCCCAAGATTGATTAATAATTCCAAGATTGATTGATTAATTAATTCCCAAGATTAATTGAGTGATAATTCCCAAGATTGATTGATAATTCCCAAGATTAATTCCCAAGATTGATTGATTGAGTGATAATTCCCAAGATTGATTGATAATTCCCAAGATTAATTCCCAAGATTGATTGATTGAGTGATAATTCCCAAGATTAATAATTAATAATTCCAAGATGGATGGATTGATTCCCAAGATGGATTGAGTTATTAATTCCCAAGATTGATTGATAATTCCCAAGATTGATTAATTCCCAAGATTGATTGAGTGATAATTCCCAAGATTGATTGATAATTCCCAAGATTGATTGAGTGATAATTCCCAAGATTGATTAATAATTCCAAGATGGATTGATTAATTCCCAAGATGGATTGAGTTATTAATTCCCAAGATTGATTGATTGATTGAGTGAGTGAGTGAGTGAGTGATAATTCCCAAGATTGATTGATAATTCCCAAGATTGATTGATTGATTGATTGATAATTCCCAAGATTGATAATTCCCGAGACTGATTGATTGATAATTCCCAATATGGATGGATGGGTTTATTGATTCCCAAGATGGATGGATGGATGGATGGATGGATTGATTCATTCCCAATATGGGTGGATGGATTGATTCCCAAGATGGATGGAAGGATGGATGGATGGATGGATTCATTCATTCATTCATTCATTCATTCCCAATATGGGTGGATGGATTGGTTCCCAAGATGGATTGATTGATTGATTGATTCCCAATATGGGTGGATGGATTGATTCTCAAGATGGATTGATTGATTCATTCATTCATTCATTCCCAATATGGGTAGATGGATTGATTCCCAAGATGGATGGATGGATGGATTGATTGATTGATTGATTGATATTGATTGATTCATTCATTCATTCCCAATATGGATGGATGGATTGATTCCCAAGATGGATGGATGGATGGAAGGATTGATCGATTCATTCATTCATTCATTCATTCCCCAATATGGATGGATTGATTCCCAAGATGGATGGATGGATTGATTGATTGATCGATTCATTCATTCATTCATTCATTCCCAATATGGATGGATGGATTGATTCCCAAGATGGATGGATGGATTGATTGATCCATTCATTCATTCATTCATTCCCAATATGGATGGATGGATTGATTCCCAAGATGGATTGATTGATTCATTCATTCATTCATTCCCAATATGGATTGATTCCCAAGATGGATTGATTGATTCATTCATTCATTGCCAGTATGGGTGGATGGATTGATTCCCAAGATGGATGGATGGATTGATTGATTGATTGATTGATATTGATTGATTCATTCATTCATTCCCAATATGGATGGATGGATTGATTCCCAAGATGGATGGATGGATTGATTGATCCATTCATTCATTCATTCATTCCCAATATGGATGGATGGATTGATTCCCAAGATGGATTGATTGATTCATTCATTCATTCATTCCCAATATGGATTGATTCCCAAGATGGATTGATTGATTCATTCATTCATTGCCAGTATGGGTGGATGGATTGATTCCCAAGATGGATGGATGGATTGATTGATTCATTCCCAATATGGGTGAATGGATTGATTCCCAAGATTGATTGATTGATTCATTCATTCATTCCCAATATGGGTGGATGGATTGATTCCCAAGATGGATGGATGGATTGATTCATTCATTCATTCATTCCCAATATGGATGGATGGATTGATTCCCAAGATGGATTGATTGATTGATGGATGGATGGATGGACTGATAATTCCCAAGACTGATTGATTGATCAATTCCCATGATTGATTGATTAATTAATTGATTGAGTGATAATTCCCAAGATTGATTGATTGATTGATTGATTGATTCATTCATTCATTCATTCCCAATATGGATGGATGGATTGATTCCCAAGATGGATGGATGGATTGATTGATTGATCGATTCATTCATTCATTCCCAATATGGATGGATGGATTCCCAAGATGGATGGATGGATTGATTGATTCATTCAGTCATTCCCAATATGGATGGATTGATTCCCAAGATGGACTGATTGATTAATTCCCAAGATTGATTGATGGATGGATGGATGGATGGATGGATGGATTGACTGATAATTCCCAAGACTGATTGATTGATTAATTCCCATGATTGATTGATTGATTAATTAATTGATTGAGTGATAATTCCCAAGATTGATTGATTGATTGATTGATTGATTCATTCCCAATATGGATGGATGGATTGATTCCCAAGATGGATTGATTGATTCCCAAGATTGATTGATGGATGGATGGATGGATTGACTGATGATTCTCAAGGCTGATTGATTGATTAATTCCCATGATTGATTGATTGATTGATTGATAATTCCCAATATTGATTGATTGATTGATTGCCTTTCAGACACTTTGACAAGGACAAATCCGGCCGGCTGAATCACCAGGAGTTCAAATCCTGCCTTCGCTCCCTCGGCTACGACCTGCCAATGGTGGAGGAAGGCGAACCGGATCCCGAATTCGAATCCATTCTCGACACGGTGGATCCCAACAGGTACGCGCATTATTGTTGTTATTATTTTATCCTTATTCTTCTTCGATTATTATTTTATTATTTTTATTCTTCTTATATTCTTCTTCTTCTTCTATTCTTATTATTCTTATTTTGTTATTCTTATTCTTATATTCTTATTCTATTTTATTTTGTTCTTATCATTATTCTTATTCTTATTTCATTATTCTTATATTATATTATATTATTCTTCTTATTCTTCTTTGATTATTATTTTATTATTTTTATTCTTCTTATATTTCTTCTTCTTATATTCTTCTTATTCTTATTTTGTTATTCTTATTCTTATATTATTCTATTTTATTCTTATCATTATTCTTATTCTTATTTCATTATTATTATATTATATTATATTATATTCTTATTTTTCTTCGATTATTATTTTATTCTTTTTATTCTTCTTATTCTTAATATTATTTTATTTTATTCTTATCATTATTCTTATTCTTATTTTATTCTTCTTCTTATTATTATTCTTATTTCATTATTCTTATATAATATTCTTCTTATTCTTCTCATTCTTCGATTATTATTTTATTCTTTTTATTCTTCTTATATTTCTTCTTCTTATATTCTTCTTATTATTCTTATTTTGTTATTCTTATTCTTATATTCTTATTCTTATTTTATTTTATTCTTATCATTATTCTTATTTTATTCTTATTATATTATATTATATTATTCTTCTTCGATTATTATTTTATTATTTTTATTCTTCTTATATTATTCTTATTCTTATTCTTAATATTATTTTATTCTTATCATTATTCTTATTCTTATTTTATTATTCTTATTCTTATTCTTATTTTATTATTTTATTATTCTTATTTCATTATTCTTATATAATATTCTTATTCTTATTCTTCTTCGATTATTATTTTATTCTTCTTCTTCTTATATTCTTCTTATTCTTATTCTTCTTATTTTATTATTCTTATTCTTATTCTTCTTATTTCATTATTCTTATATTATCTTCTTATTCTTATTCTTCTTCGGTTATTATTTTATTATTTTTATTCTTCTTATATTCTTCTTATTCTTGTTCTTCTTATTTTATTCTTCTTATTCTTATTTTATTTTATTCTTATCATTATATTATATTATATTATATTATATTATATTATATTATATTATATTATATTATATTATATTATATTATTTTATTTTATTTTATTTTATTTTATTCTTATATTATTTTTATTCTTCTTATATTATTCTTATTCTTATATTATTCTTAATATAAGGGACAGCCACGTTCTGTCTGGAATAAATGGGAATAAATCGGGAATAAAACGGAATATATCCAGAATAAATTGGAATAAATCAAGAATAAATCGGGAATAAATTGAATATTGACCAAATCTGAATAAATCTGAATAAATCTGAATATATTGGAATTAAATGGGAATAAATTGGAATATATCCGGAATAAATGGGAATAAATCAAGAATAAAGCTGGAATAAATGGGAATAAATCAAGAATAAATGGGGAATCAATTGAATATTGAATAAATCTGAATAAATCTGAATACATTTGAATAAATTTTATTTTTTTCCCGCCCCCCCAGGGATGGCCACGTTCTGTCTGGAATAAATGGGAATAAATCAAGAATAAATCGGGAATAAATGGGAATAAATCAAGAATAAATCGGGAATAAATCGGGAATAAATGGGAATAAATCCAGAATAAATTGGAATAAATCAAGAATAAATCGGGAATAAATGGGAATAAATCAAGAATAAATGGGGAATAAATGGGAAGAAATCAAGAATAAATGGGGAATAAATTGAATATTGACTAAATCTGAATAAATCTGAATAAATTGGAATTAAATGGGAATAAATCGGAATATATCCGGAATAAATGGGAATAAATGGGAATAAATCTGGAATGAATGGGAATAAATCAAGAATAAATGGGGAATCAATGGAATATTGAATAAATGTGAATATATTGGAATTAAATTTGAATAAATTTGAATAAATTTGAATAT
>NC_139570.1:51550902-51565902 GCF_965112155.1 Podarcis liolepis | reverse complement strand
ATGTGACTCCCGAGTGTTTCGTTGGTTGGGGGGCAGCCCCCCGATGTGTGGGGCGGAAGGGCAGGGGGGCGGCTTTGGGTCTGAGATTGTAGGTCGACGATGCGGTCGGCCCATAGAGATCGGGGTGGGGATGGAGGGTTTGGGGGGTCCCATTGCGCCTCTCCCCCCTATCAGCCCCACATATGTGGGTCGCTCTAGAGGACCATTGGGCCCCCTTGCCCCTCTCCCTATCGCCCCATAGAAACCTGGACCATTGTGGGGGTCCCATTGCGCCTCTCCCCTCCTCTCAGCCCCACATATGGGTTGGTCTAGTGGACCATTGGGGTCCCTTGCCCCTCTCCCCTTCCATCGCCCCATAGAAACCTGGACCACTGTGGGGGTCCCATTGCCCCATGGAACCGTGTGCCCCCTTGCCCCTCCTTCGATTGCCCCATAGAAACCTGGACCATTGTGGGGGTCCCGTTGCCCCATGGAACCATGTGCCCCCTTGCCCCTCTCCCCTTCCACCACCCCACAGATCCTTGGGCCCCCTTGCCCCTCTCCCCTTCCATTGCCCCATAGAAACCTGGACCATTGTGGGGGTCCCATTGCCCCACGGAACCGTGTGCCCCCTTGCCCCTCTCCCCTATCAGCCCCACATCTGGGTCCATTTTGGCCGTCTGCCCTCCAAAATGGGGGTTGGGAACTGTAGGCCCCCTTGCACGTCTCCCCTCCTATCAGCCCCACAGATGTGGGTCGCTCTAGAGGACCACTGGGGGGTCCCACTGCCCCTCTCCCCTCCTATCAGCCCCACATCTGGGGCCATTTTGGCCCTCCGCCCTCCAAAATGGGGGTCGGGAACTGTAGGGGCCCCTTGCACTTCTATCAGCCCCACAGATGTGGGTCGCTCTAGAGGACCATGGGGGGTCCCATTGCCCCTCTCCCCTTCCATCGCCCCATGGATCCTTGGGCTCCCTTGCCCCTCTCCCCTATTATTGCCCCATGGACCCTTCCACCCCATTGCCCCTCTCCCCTCCTATCAGCCCCACATCTGGGTCAGTCTATAGGCCTCTTGGGCCCCATTGCTCCTCTCCCCTTCCATCGCCCCATGGAACTTGTGGGCCCCATTGCTCCTCTCCCCTTCCATCGCCCCATAGAAACCTGGACCATTGTGGGGGTCCCATTGCCCCATGGAACCGTGTGCCCCCTTGCCCCTCTCTCCTTCGATTGCCCCATAGAAACCTGGACCATTGTGGGGGTCCCGTTGCCCCATGGAACCGTGTGCCCCCTTGCCCCTCCTTCGATTGCCCCATAGAAACCTGGACCATTGTGGGGGTCCCGTTGCCCCATGGAACCGTGTGCCCCCTTGCCCCTCTCCCCTTCCACCGCCCCACAGATCCTTGGGCCCCCTTGCCCCTCTCCCCTTCCATTGCCCCATAGAAATCTGGACCATTGTGGGGGTCCCATTGCCCCACGGAACCGTGTGCCCCCTTGCCCCTCTCTCCTTGGAGGACCCTTGCTCCTCTCCCCTTCCATCGCCCCACGGATCCTTGGGACCCCTTGCCCCTCTCCCCTCCTATCAGTCCCACATCTGGGGCCATTGGGCCCCCTTGCCCCTCTGCCCCCCAAAATGTGGGTTGGGAGCTGTAGGCCCCATTGGGCCCCCTTGCACTTCTCCCCTCCTATCAGCCCCACAGATGCGGGTCGCTCTAGAGGACCATTGGGAGGGTCCCATTGCCCCTCTCCCCTTCCATTGCCCCATAGAAAATGGGCCCCCTTGCACCTCTCCCCTTCTATCAGCCCCACATCTAGGTGGGTCTAGAGGACCCTTGAGCCCCACTGCCCCACTCCTCTGCCAAATGTGGGTTGGGCTGCCCCTCTCCCCTTCCATCACCCCATGGAACCGTGGGCCCCATTGCCCCTCTCCCCTCCTCTCAGCCCCATAGAAACTTGGACCCCTTGCACCTCTCCCCTCCTATCAGCCCCACATATGTGGGTCTGTCTAGAGGACCATTGGGGAGTCCCATTGCCCCTCTCCCCTCCTATCAGCCCCACATATGTGGGTCAGTCTACAGGACCATTGAGAGGTCCACTGATCCTCTCTCCTATCAGCCCCACATATGTGGGTCAGTCTAGAGGGCCATTGGGGCGTCCAGTTGCCCCTCTCCCCTCCTCTCAGCCCCACATATGTGGGTCAATTTACAGGACCATTAGGGGTGCCCCATAGCCCCTCTCCCCTCCTCTCAGCCCCACACATATGTGTCAGTCTACAGGACCATTGGGTGCCCCATAGCTTCTCTCCCCTCCTATCAGCCCCACACATATGGGTCAGTCTACAGGACCATTGGGTGACCCATAGCCTCTCTCCCCTATCAGCCCCACATATGTGGGTCAGTCTACAGGATAACTGGGGTCCCATTGCCCCTCTTCCCTCCTCTCAGCCCCACATATGTGGGTCAGTCTGGAGGACCATTGAGTTCCCCATAGCCTCTCTCCCCTCCTATCAGCCCCACATATGTGGGTCAGTCTACAGGACCATTGGGTGCCCCATAGCCTCTCTCCCCTCCTATCAGACCCACATATGTGGGTCAGTCTACAGGGCCATTGGGTGCCCCATAGCCTCTCTCCCCTCCTAACAGCCCCACATATGTGAGTCAGTCTACAGGATAATTGGGGTCCCATAGCCCCTCTCCTCTCAGCCCCACATGTGTGGGTCAGTCTAGAGAACCATTGAGTGCCCCATAGCCTCTCTCCCCTCCTATCAGCCCCACACATATGGGTCAGTCTAGAGAACCATTGAGTGCCCCATAGCCCCTCTCCTCTCAGCCCCACATATGTGGGTCAGTCTTCCCATTGCCCCTCTCCTCTCCTCTCAGCCCCTCATATGTGGGTCTGTCTACAGGACCATTGGGGGGTCGAATTGCCCCTCTCCCCTTCTCTCAGCCCCACACATATGGGTCAGTCTGGAGAACCATTGAGTGCCCCATAGCCCCTCTCCTCTCAGCCCCACATATGTGGCTCAGTCTTCCCATTGCCCCTCTCCTCTCCTATCAGCCCCACATATGTGGGTCAGGCTAGAGGACCATTGAGTGCCCCATAGCCCCTCTCCCCTTCTCTCAGCCCCACACATATGGGTCAGTCTAGAGAACCATTGGGTGCCCCATAGCCTCTCTCCTCTCAGCCCCACATATGTGGGTCAGTCTTCCCATTGCCCCTCTCCTCTCCTCTCTGCCCCACATATGTGGGTCTGTCTACGGGACCATTGGGGGGTCGAATGGCCCCTCTCCCCTTCTCAGCCCCACACATATGGGTCAGTCTACAGGACCATTGGGTGCCCCATAGCCTCTCTCCCCTCCTATCAGCCCCACATATGTGGATCAGTCTAGAGGACCATTGAGTGCCCCATAGCCCCTCTCCCCTATCAGCCCCACATATGTGGGTCAGGTTACAGCAAAATTGGGTGCCCCATTGCCCCTCTTTCCCCTTCTCCCAGCCCCACATATGTGGGTCAGTCTAGAGGACCACTGGGTGCCCCATTACCCCTCTTTCCCCTCCTATTAGCCCCACATATGTGGGTCAGTCTAGAGGACCACTGAGTGCCCCATAGCCCCTCTCCTCTCAGCCCCACATCTCTCCTATCCGCCCCACATTTGTGGGTCAGTCTACAGGATAATTGGGGTCCCATTGCCCCTCTCCCCTTCTCTCAGCCCCACACATATGGGTCAGTCTAGAGAACCATTGGGGCGCCCCATAGCCCCTCTCTTCTCCTCTCAGCCCCACATCTTCCTCGGCGACCCACACATTGGAAAAGAAGACAACACACCGCCAGCCGCCCCACGGCCGGAACCGGCGACCCATAGAGGACTTGGGGGGCAGAACTTGATCCAAGTCTCTGGAAATCCTGGAAGAAACCGGAATTTCCCTGGAGGAAATGAAGTTGTGTAATTCTGGTGTGTAACTAACAACAACAACAACAACAACAACAACAAATATATGGTTGTGGGTTGAGTTGTTTGGGGTTGTGTTGCGTTGAGTTGCATTGTGGGTTGAGTTGTGTGTGTTGTGTTGTGTTGTGTTGAGTGGTTGGGTTGTGGGTTGAGTTGCGTTGCGGGTTGAGTTGTGTGTGTTGTGTTGAGTGGTTGGGTTGTGGGTTGGGTTGCGTTGCGGGTTGAGTTGTGTGTGTTGTGTTGAGTGGTTGGGTTGTGGGTTGAGTTGTTTGGGGTTGTGTTGCGTTGAGTTGTGTTGTTTTGAGTTGTTGGGTTGTGGGTTGAGTTGTGTGTGTTGCGTTGAGTGGTTGGGTTGAGGGTTGAGTTGCATTGCATTGCGTTGGGTTGTGGGTTGAGTTGTTGGGTTGTGTGTGTTGCGTTGAGTGGTTGGGTTGAGGGTTGCGTTGTGTTGGGTTGTGTGTTGAGTTGTTTGGGGTTGTGTTGCGTTGAGTTGCGTTGTTTTGAGTTGTTGGGTTGTGGGTTGACTTGTGTGTGTTGTGCTGGGTTGTGGGTTGAGTTGGGTTGTGTGTTGAGTTGGGTTGTGGGTTGAGTTGTTGGGTTGTGTGTGTTGCGTTGAGTGGTTGGGTTGAGGGTTGCGTTGTGTTGGGTTGTGTGTTGAGTTGTGTGTTGAGTTGTTTGGGGTTGTGTTGCGTTGAGTTGCGTTGTTTTGAGTTGTTGGGTTGTGGGTTGACTTGTGTGTGTTGCGTTGGGTTGTGGGTTGAGTTGGGTTGTGTGTTGAGTTGTGTTGTGTGTTGAGTTGTGTTGTGGGTTGAGTTCACTTGGGTTGTTGTGTTGTGGGTTGTGCGTTTCCCTTCGGTGCAGAAACCACCCATTCAGTTTCTTGAATTGACAACACACACACACAAACACACACACACAAACACACAAACACACACGCACACAAAAAACACACACGCACACAAACACACACACACAAACACACACAGACACACACACACAGACACGAACACACACACAAGCACACGCACACAAACACACACACAAACACACACACAAACACACACACACACACACACAAACAAACACACACAAACACACACACAAACACACACACAAACACAAACGCACACAAACGCACACAAACACACACACACACAAATAAACACACAAACACACAAACACACACACAAACAAACACACACAAGCACACACACACACACACACAAACAAACACACAAACACACACACACACACAAGCACACACACACACACAAACACACACACACACAAACGAACACACACACACAACACACACACACAACACACACACCCCTTTTGTGAACCAAGAACAATTTAATAATCTGCATATATTTACATACATCAAATTGAATTGAAAACAAAACTTCCCATTGAATTGAAGTCCAACCAAGAAACGTTCGGGTTGTGTTGTGTGTTGTGTTGAGTTGTGTTGACTTGGGTTGAGTTGTGTTGAGTTGCATTGAGTCATTGGGTTGTGTGTTGTGTTGAGTTGTGTTGACTTGCGTTGAGTTGACTTGTCTTGAGTTGTGTTGACTTGTCTTGAGTTGTGTTGACTTGTCTTGAGTTGTGTTGTCTTGAGTTGTGTTGTCTTGAGTTGTGTTGTCTCGTCTTGACTTGGGCTTTGTGTTGACTTGTCTTGACTTGTGTTGACTTGGGTGTTGTGTTGAGTTGTGTTGTCTTGCATTGAGTTGACTTGTCTTGAGTTGTGTTGACTTGTGTTGTGTTGTCTTGAGTTGTGTTGACATGTCTTGACTTGTGTTGACTTGTCTTGAGTTGTGTTGACTTGGGTTGAGTTGTGTTGACTTGTCTTGAGTTGTGTTGACTTGGGTTGAGTTGACTTGCCTTGCGTTGTGTTGACTTGTCTTGAGTTGTGTTGACTTGGGTTGAGTTGTGTTGACTTGTCTTGAGTTGTGTTGACTTGGGTTGAGTTGTGTTGACTTGTCTTGTGTTGACCTGTCTTGACTTGTCTTGAGTTGTGTTGACTTGGGTTGAGTTGTGTTGACTTGTCTTGAGTTGTGTTGACTTGGGTTGAGTTGTGTTGACTTGTCTTGAGTTGTGTGTTGCCTTGTGTTGAGTTGCGTTGCATTGAGTTGTGTTGACTTGGGTTGAGTTGTGTGTTGCCTTGTGTTGAGTTGCGTTGACTTGCATTGTGTTGACTTGAGTTGTGTTGACTTGGGTTGAGTTGTGCTGACTTGTCTTGAGTTGTGTTGACTTGGGTTGAGTTGTGTTGACTTGGGTTGAGTTGTGTTGACTTGGGTTGAGTTGCATTGAGTCATTGGGTTGAGTTGTGTGTTGCCTTGTGTTGAGTTTCCTTGACTTTCCTTGACTTGTGTTGCGTTGTTGACTTGCGTTGAGTTGCCTTGCGTTACATTGAGTTGCGTTGACTTGTCTTGAGTTGCATTGACTTGCATTGAGTTAGGTTGAGTTGTGTTGACTTGCCTTGCGTTGAGTTGCCTTGCCTTGTGTTGAGTTGTGTTGACTTGCATTGACTTGTTGTGACCTGGGTTGATTTGTGTTGACTTGTCTTGAGTTGACTTGTCTTGAGTTGTGTTGACTTGCGTTGACTTGTGTTGAGCTACATAGAGTCATTGTGTTGTGTGTTGTGTTGACTTGCGTTGAGTTGACTTGTCTTGAGTTGTGTTGACTTGGGTTGAGTTGCGTTGAGTTGCGTGTTGCCTTGTGTTGAGTTGCGTTGACTTGGGTTGAGTTTCATTGAGTTGCGTTGACTTCCGTTGACTAGAGTTGTGTGTTGCATTGTGTTGACTTGTGTTGACTTGCGTTGACTTTGGTTGACTTGTTTTGACTTGTGTTGACTTGTGTTGAGTTGCGTTGTGTCACCCTTCCCACCCTCAATCAGTTGTGTTGACTTGCGTTGTGGTATGTTGTGTTGTTGTGTTGTGTTGCGTTGTGTCCCCCTCAATCGCTCACCTCATTGGCCAGCATCTCCAGCTGGCTCCTCTCCCTCCCTCCCTCCTCCCCAAATGCCCCGCCCAGCTGCCAGACCTTGAGCCCGCCCCCTCCGTCCCCGGCGGCCAATAGCTGCGCTCGCCTGGGGTTGAACTCCAGGCAGTAGGCGGGCTCTGGGCTTTGACGGACGGAGAGCGAGGGCTTCTGGGAGTTCTGGCCGAAGTCAAAGAGATGAACTTCTCCTAGAAAAGACAGAGTAATTTATTCTAATTTATTCGGCCAATTTAAATAACTCTTTTGAATATTCTAATGCATTTAAATTTCAATACATTTAAATGGAGATAAATATGTTAATACTCAATGTAGTAAATGAAATAAAAATCGAACGTAACTTCATTTCATGAAATTTAAATTTAATTTAATTTAATTTCAGAAAATAATCAGTAGTAGTAGTAGTAGTAATAGCAATAGTAATAGTGATAGTAGTAATAGTAGTAGTAGCAGCAATAGTAATAGTAGTAGTAATAGTAGTAGTAGTAATGGTAATAGTAATAGTAGTAGTGATAGTAGTGATAGTAGTAATAGTAGTAGTAGTAATAGTAGTAGCAGCAGCAATAGTAATAGCAGTAGTAGTAATAGTAGCAGCAGCAATAGTAATAGTACTAATAGTAGTAGTGATGGTAATGGTAATGGTAATAGTAATGATAATAGTAATAGCAGTAGTGATAGTACTAATAGTAATAATAGTAGTACTAGTGATAGTAGTAGTAATGGTAGTAGTAGCAATAGTAATAGTCGTAATAGCAGTAGTGATGGCAATAGTAATAGCAGTAATAGCAGTAGCAGTAATAGTAGCAGCAATAGTAGTAGTAGTGGTAGTAGTAGTGGTAGTAGTGGTAGTAATAGTAGTAGTATTAGTAGTAGTAATAGTAGCAGCAGCAGCAATAGTAATAGTACTAATAGTAGTAGTGATGGTAATAGCAATAGTAGTAGTAGCAATAGTAGCAATAGTAGCAGTAGTAGCAGTAGTAGTGATAATAGTAATAGTAGTAGTGATAGTACTAATAGTAATAATAGTGGTGGTGGTGATAGTAGTAGTAATGGTAGTAGTAGCAATAGTAATAGTAATAGCAGTAGTGATGGTAATAGTAATAGCAGTAATAGCAGTAGCAGTAATAGTAGCAGTAGCAGTAATAGTAGTAATAGTGGCGGTAGTAGTAGTGGTAGTAATAGTAGTAGTAGCAATAGTAATGGTAGTAGCAATAGTAGTGGTAGTAGTAGCAATAGTAGTAGTAGCAATAGTAGTAGCAATAGTACTAGCGATAGTAGTAGTAGTAATAATAGTAATAGTGGTAGTAGTAATAGCACCAGTGATAGTAATAGTAATAGTGGTAGTAATAGTAGTGGTAGTAATAGTAGTAGTAGTAATAATAATAATGGTAAATAGTAGTAGTATCAATAGTAGCAGCAGCAGCAGCAGCAGCAATAGCAGCAGCAGCAGTAATAGCGGCGGCAGCAGTAATAGTAGTAGTAGTAATGGTAGTAGTAGTAATAGTGGTAGTAGTAGTAATAGTAGTAGTAGTGATAGTGATAGTAGTACCTTCCCCGGTAGCAGCGGCGAAGACCAGGGGCCGGGCGGGGGACCACCGGACCCCGAAAACATACTTCCTGGAGAGTTGCAGGGATACTAGGGGCTGCGCTTGCAACATGGAGTAGAGGTGGACATGGCCGTCGGTCCCTCCGCTCAGAAAGAGGTTCCTCCCGGGAGGAAGAGTAAGACATAAAATAATAATAATAATAATAATAATAATAATAATAATAATAATAATAATAATAATAATAATGTGGAAGAAGTGAGTAATAGTAACAAGTAGTAAGTAATAATGTCTTCCTATCATATCTTCCTGTAGTAATAACAACATCTTCCTGTATTACTGTCTTCCTGAAGTAATAATAATAATAATAATAATAATAATAATAATAATAATAATAATAATGTCTTCCTATCATATCTTCCTGTAATAATAATAATAACAACATCTTCCTGTACTACTACTATCTTCATGCAAAAATAATACTAATAATAATAATAGTAATAATCTTCCAATCATACCATATTTTCCTGTACTAATAATAATATCTTCCTGTACTACTACTATCTTCCAATAATAATAATAATAATAATAATAATAATAATAATAATAATAATAATAATAATAATAATAATGTCTTCCAGTCATCACCATATCTTCCTGTAGTAATAATAATAATATCTTCCTGTACTACTACTATCTTCCAATAATAATAATAATAATAATAATAATAATAATAATAATAATAATAATAATGTCTTCCAGTCATCACCATATCTTCCTGTAGTAATAATAATAATATCTTCCTGTACTACTACTATCTTCCAATAATAATAATAATAATAATAATAATAATAATAATACCACCACCACCACCACCCCCGGTCTAATAATAATAATAATAATAATAATAATAATAATAATAATAATAATAATAACAACAACAACAGCAACAAACCAACAACAAAACAACAACAAAACAACAACAACAACAACAACAACAACAACAACAACAACAACAACAACACCCTGGTCTAATAATAATAATAATAATAATAATAATAATAATAATAATAATAATAATAATAATAATAATACCACCCCCACCCCCAGTCTAATAATAATAATAATAATAATAATAATAATAATAATAATAATAATAATAATAATAATAATAGCAGTAGTAGTAGTAGTAATAATAATAATAATAATAATAATAATAATAATAATAATAATAATAATAATAATAAACCAACCTGTGGAAGGGCGAGCAGCTGAGCGAGTAGACAGGCCCGCCGTGGGGCGCAAAGGCCATCTGGGCCGGGGCCTTGAGGGGCAGGCCGCCCCCCGAGTGGGGCGGCCCCACGGCGGGGGTCTCGGCCCCCGCCCAGCACTTGAGGAGGTCGCCTCCTTCCGTCCCGGCGATGAAGACCGTGGGGTCAAAGGGGGAGAAG
Source organism: Podarcis liolepis (assembly GCF_965112155.1). Classification (NCBI taxonomy): domain Eukaryota; kingdom Metazoa; phylum Chordata; class Lepidosauria; order Squamata; family Lacertidae; genus Podarcis; species Podarcis liolepis. Next base: position 51,555,984 of record NC_139570.1, on the reverse strand, counting down.
GAGAGGGCCGTGACCCCCAGCGGGGCGTCCCCACGGCAAATCTGTGGGGCGGGAGGAGAGGGGTATGAGTATCTGTGTGGCGGGAGGAGGAAATGAGGGGGCTGTGAGTATCTGTGGGGCGGGAGGAGGAGGGTGTGAGTTAACAGGGGAAATCTGTGGGGCGGGAGGAAAGGAGAGGGGTGTGAGTTAACAGGGGGAATCTGTGGGGCAGGAGGAGGAAATGAGGGGGCTATGAGTATCTGTGGGGCAGGAGGAGGAAATTAGGGGGCTGTGAGTAAGCAAGGTGGAGCCCCCCATAATGCTATGGGGCAGGAGGAGGAAAGGAGGGGGCGTGAGTATCTGTGGGGCAGGAGGAGGAAATGAGGGGGCTGTGAGTTAACAGGGGAAATCTGTGGGGCAGGAGGAGGAAATGAGGGGGCTGTGAGTAACCAAGGTGGCGTCCCACATAATGCTATAGGGCAGGAGGAGGAAAGGAGGGGGCGTGAGTATCTGTGGGGCAGGAGGAGGAAATCAGGGGGCTGTGAGTAACCAAGGGGGCGCCCTGCTGTGGGGCAGGAGGAAGAAATGAGGGAGTTGTGAGTTAACACAGGAAATCTGTGGGGCAGGAGGAGGAAATGGGGCGTGAAATCTGTGGGGCATGGGAAATCTGTGGGGCAGGAGGAGGAAAGGAGGGGGAGTGAGTAACCGAGGTGGCGCCCCACATAATGCTGTGGGGCAGGAGAGGAGGAAAGGAAGGGGCCGTGACCCCCAGCGGGGCGTCCCCACGGCAAATCTGTGGGGCGGGAGGAAAGGAGGGGTTTGAGTTAAGAGGGGGAATCTGTGGGGCAGGAGGAGGAAATGCAGGGGCTGTGAGTATCTGTGGGGCAGGAGGAGGAAATGAGGGGGCTGTGAGTATCTGTGGGGCGGGAGGAGGAAAGGAGAGGGGTGTGAGTATCTGTGGGGCAGGAGAAGGAAATGAGGGGGTTGTATCTGTGGGGCAGGAGGAGGAAATGAGGGGGCTGTGAGTGTCTGTGGGGCAGGAGGAGGAAAGGAGGGGGATGTGAGTATCTGTGGGGCAGGAAGAAGAAATGAGGGGGCTGTATCTGTGGGGCAAGAGGAAGAAATGAGGGGGCTGTGCGTATCTGTGGGGCAGGAGGAGGAAATGAGTGGGTTGTGAGTTCCCATGGAAAATGTGTGGGGCAGGAGGAGGAAAGGAGGAGGGTGTGAGTTCCCAGGGGAAATCTGTGGGGCAGGAGGGTGGCGCCCCCCCATAATGCTGTGGGGCAGGAGGAGGAAATGAGGGGGTGTGAAATCTGTGGGGCAGGAGAAATCTGTGGGGCATGGGAAATCTGTGGGGCAGGAGGAGGAAAGGAGGGGGAGTGAGTACCCGAGGTGGCGCCCCCCATAATGCTGTGGGGCAGGAGGAAGAAATGAGGGGGCATGAAATCTGTGGGGCACGGGAAATCTGTGGGGCAGGAGGAGGAAAGGAGGGGGCTGTGAGTTCCCAGGGAAAATCTGTGGGGCAGGAGGAAATGAAGGGGTGTGAGTACCCAAGGGGGTGCCCCATGATGCTGTGGGGCAGGAGGAGGAAATGAGGGGGCTGTGAGTTCCCACGGGAAATCTGTGGGGCAGGAGGAGGAAATGAGGGGGCTGTGAGTTCCCACGGGAAATCTGTGGGGCAGGAGAAAAGGAGGCGTGTTGCCAAGGGGGCGCCCCCCAGAATGCTGTGGGGTGGAAGACATGAGGGGTTTGTGAGTTCCCATGGGAAATCTGTGGGGCAGGAGGGGGACAGGAGTACTCAAGGGGGCACCCCCATAATGCTATAGGGCAGGGGGAAAGGAGGGGGGCCCAACCCTGACCCCCAACCCCGGCGCCCAACCATGACCCCTAACCCTGACCCCCAACCCCGACACCTAACCCTGACCCCCAATACCGACACCCAACCCCGACCCCTAACCCTGACACCCAACCCCGATGCCCGACCCTGACCCCTAACCCTGACCCCCAACCCTGACCCCCAACCCTGACACCTAACCCTGACCCCCAACCATGATACCTAACCCTGCCCCCCAACCCCCAACCCTGACACCTAACCCTGACCCCCAACCCCCAACCATGACACCTAACCCTGACCCCCAACCATGACACCTAACCCTGCCCCCCAACCCCCAACACTGACACCTAAGCCTGACCCCCAACCCTGACCCCCAACCCACAACCATGACACCTAACCCTGACCCGCAACCCCCAACCCTGACACCTAACCCTGCCCCCAACCCCTAACCCTGACACCTAACCCTGCCCCCCAACCATGACCCCTAACCCTGCCCCCAACCCTGACACCTAACCCCGACTCCCAACAATGACCCCTAACCCTGACCCCAACCCACAACCATGACCCCTAACCCTGACCCCCAACCCCTACTCCCAACCATGACCCCTAACCCTGACCCCCAACCCCGACCCCCAACCATGACCCTAACCCTGCCCCCCAACCCCCAACCCCCAACCCTGACACCTAACCCTGCCCCCCAACCCCCAACCCTGACCCCCAACCCCAACGCCCAACCCCCAACCCTGACCCCTAACCCTGACCCCCAACCCCGACGCCCAACCCTGACCCCTAACCCTGACCCCCAACCCCGACCCCCCAGCTGACCTTCTTGGGCCTGCCCCCCCGGGGGATCTGCCGGGGGGCCAAGGCGAAGCCGGCCACGGGTTCGAGGAGGCCGTCCTTCTCCTCCTGCCATAGGAGGATCTTGCCGTCGGTCGAGGAGCTCAGGAGGCGGGGCTGCTTGTCGCCCGGCAACCAGGTCACCTGATTGGGGGGGGGGAAGGGAGAGCGGCCATCTTGGATTTCCGATTCATGAAATCGAATTCATCGAAATCGAGATCATCAAACTCAAATGAGTCACGTGACAGGAAGTCAGCAAGGGACACTTCCTTCCCCGGCTCACATGACAGGAAGTCAGACCGGGACCCGCCCTCCCCCCGGGTCACATGTGCGAGTCGTCCTGCATCACATGACAGGAAGGCATAAAAAGGGACACTTCCTGTGCCAGGTCAAGCGACAGGAAGTCAGAACAGGGCCCGCCCTCCCCCGGCTCACACGGCAGGAAGTCAGACCGGGACCCGCCCTCCCCCCTGGGTCACATGACCCCTTTTCACCCACCTGCTACACAGGGTCCATGTGCCAGTCGCTCACGAGTCCCATGACAGGAAGTCAGCAAGGGATACTTCCTTCCCCGGCTCACATGACAGGAAGTCAGACCGGGACCCGCCCTCCCCCGGGTCACCTGACCCCTTTTCACCCACTTGCTACACGGGATCCGTGTGCCAGTCGCTCACGAGTCCCATGACAGGAAGTCAGCAAGGGACACTTTCTTCCCTGGCTCACATGACAGGAAGTCAGGGCCACACCCTTCCTGAGTCACACGACAGGAAGTGAGCAAGGGACACATGACAGGAAGTCAGCAAAGGACCCGCCCCCTGGGTCACATGACCCACTTTTCACCCACCTGCTACACGGGGTCCGTGTGCGAGTTGTCCTGCGTCCCATGACAGGAAGTCAGAAAGGGCCACACCCTTCCTGAGTCCCATGACAGGAAGTGAGCAAGGGACACATGACAGGAAGTCAGCAAAGGACCCACCCCTTGGGCCACATGACCTTTTTAACCCACCTGCTACACAGGGTCCGTGTGCCAGTCGCTCACGAGTCCCATGACAGGAAGTCAGCAAGGGACACTTCCTTCCCTGGCTCACATGACAGGAAGTCAGGGCCACACCCTTCCTGAGTCACAGGACAGGAAGTGAGCGAGGGACCCATGACAGGAAGTCAGCAAAGGACCCGCCCCCCTGGGTCACCTGACCTGACCTTCCTGGTACACGGGGTCCGTGTGCAAGTCGTCCTGCGTCACGTGACAGGAAGTCAGCAAGGGACACTTCCTTCCCTGGCTCACATGACAGGAAGTCAGGGCCACACCCTTCCTGAGTCACATGACAGGAAGTGAGCAAGGGACACAGGACAGGAAGTCAGCAAAGGACCCGCCCCCTGGGTCACCTGACCCCTTTTCACCCACCTGCTACACGGGGTCCGTGTGCAAGTCGTCCTGCGTCACATGACAGGAAGGCAGAAAGGTACACTTCCTGTGCTAGGTCACACGACAGGAAGTCAGCAAAGGACCCGCCCTCCCCGGCTCACACGGCAGGAAGTCAGCAAAGGACCCGCCCTCCCCCAGGTCACATGACCCACTTTTCACCTACCTGCTACACGGGGTCCGTGTGCAAGTCGTCCTGGATCACACGACAGGAAGTCAGCAAAGGGACACTTCCTTCCCCGGCTCACACGGCAGGAAGTCAGAACAGGGACCCGCCCTCCCCCGCGGGTCACATGACCCCTTTTCACCCACCCGCTACACGGGGTCCGTGTGCAAGTCGTCCTGCATCCCATGACAGGAAGTCAGAAAGGGCCACACCCTTCCTGAGTCACATGACAGGAAGTGAGCAAGGGACCCATAACAGGAAGTCAGCAAAGGACCCGCCCCCTGGGTCACCTGACCCCTTTTCACCCACCTGCTACACGGGATCCGTGTGCCAGTCACTCACGAGTCACATGACACGGGATCCGTGTGCAAGTCGTCCTGCACCACATGACAGGAAGACAGGAAGGCACACTTCCTTCCCCGGCTCACACGACAGGAAGTCAGACGGGGACCCGCCCTCCCCCTGGTCACCTGACCCGCCTTTCGGGGACCCGCCTACCTGGTACACGGGGTCCGTGTGCGAGTCGTCCTGCATCCCATGACAGGAAGTCAGGAAGGGCCACACCCTTCCTGAGTCACATGACAGGAAGTGAGCAAGGGACCCATGACAGGAAGTCAGCAAAGGACCCGCCCCCCCTGGGTCACCTGACCCCTTCTGATCTTCCTGGTACACGGGGTCCGTGTGCCAGTCGCTCACGAGTCACATGACAGGAAGTCAGCAAGGGACACTTCCTTCCCTGGCTCACATGACAGGAAGTCAGGGCCACACCCTTCCTGAGTCACACGACAGGAAGTGAGCAAGGGACACAGGACAGGAAGTCAGCAAAGGACCCGCCCCCTG
>NC_139570.1:51535902-51538402 GCF_965112155.1 Podarcis liolepis | reverse complement strand
TGATTGACTGTTATATAACTGTATCTATCTATCTATATAGCACTCTATCTACATATTAATCAATATATAACTATACAGAGAGTTCTATAGATTGTTCTATATTGATTAATTGTTCTATATTGATTATATATTGATTAATTGTTCTATATTGATTATGTATTGATTAACGTATAACTGTATCTATCTATCTATATAGCACTCTATCTACATCTTAATCAATCTATAACTATACAGAGAGTTCTATAGATTGTTCTATATTGATTAATTGTTCTCTATTGATTATATATTGATTAATTGTTCTATATTGATTATGTATTGATTAACGTATAACTGTATCTATCTATCTATCTAGCACTCTATCTACATATTAATCAATCTATAACTATACAGAGAGTTATATAGATTGTTCTATATTGATTAATTGTTCTATATTGATTCTATATTGATTAATTGTTCTATATTGATTATGTATTGATTAACTGTTATATTACTGTATCTATCTATCTATCTAGCACTCTATCTACATCTTAATCAATATATAACTATACAGAGAGTTCTATAGATTGTTCTATATTGATTAATTGTTCTCTATTGATTATATATTGATTAATTGTTCTATATTGATTATGTATTGATTAACTGTTATATTACTGTATCTATCTATCTATCTATCTAGCACTCTATCTACATCTTAATCAATCTATAACTATACAGAGAGTTCTATAGTTATATATTGATTAATTGTTCTATATTGATTATATATTGATTAATTGTTCTATATTGATTATGTATTGATTAACTGTTATATTACTGTATCTATCTATCTATCTAGCACTCTATCTACATCTTAATCAATATATAACTATACAGAGAGTTCTATAGATTGTTCTATATTGATTAATTGTTCTCTATTGATTATATATTGATTAATTGTTCTATATTGATCATGTATTGATTAACTTTTATATAACTGTATCTATCTATCTATCTAGCACCCTATCTACATCTTAATCAATATATAACTATACAGAGAGTTCTATAGATTGTTCTATATTGATTAATTGTTCTCTATTGATTATATATTGATTAATTGTTCTATATTGATTATGTATTGATTAACTGTTGTATTACTGTATCTATCTATCTATCTAGCACTCTATCTACATCTTAATCAATATATAACTATACAGAGAGTTCTATAGATTGTTCTATATTGATTAATTGTTCTCTATTGATTATATATTGATTAATTGTTCTATATTGATTATGTATTGATTAACTGTTATATAACTGTATCTATCTATCTATATAGCACTCTATCTACATATTAATCAATATATAACTATACAGAGAGTTCTATAGATTGTTCTATATTGATTAATTGTTCTATATTGATTATATATTGATTAATTGTTCTATATTGATTATGTATTGATTAACTGTTATATAACTGTATCTATGTATCTATATAGCACTCTATCTACATCTTAATCAATATATAACTATACAGAGAGTTCTATAGATTGTTCTATATTGATTAATTGTTCTATATTGATTATATATTGATTGTTATATAAATATCAATATATCTATCTAGCACTCTATCTATATATTAATCAATATCTAGCTAGATAATAACTACACAGTGAGATAGATTGTTATATATTGATTAATTGTTCTATATTGATTATATATTGATTAATTGTTCTATATTGATTATGTATTGATTAACTGTTATATAACTGTATCTATCTATCTATATAGCACTCTATCTACATCTTAATCAATATATAACTATACAGAGAGTTCTATAGATTGTTCTATATTGATTAATTGTTCTATATTGATTATGTATTGATTAATTGTTCTATATTGATTATATATTGATTAATTGTTCTATATGACTTCCTGGATTAAGAGGGGGCTAATTTTGGGGTGGATCCATCACAGGATTCTAAAAATAAAGATGGGCAGGGATACAAAGACGGACGAATAAATATTAATAGAAATTAATAGGAAATTCCATCCTCCTATTTATCTCTATTTATACGGCTATGAATGAGGGAAATATAGATATAAATATAGAGAAATATAGATAGAGGACGCCCACCTCCTCGCAGCGCCTTCCCCGCTCGGCCCGCCAGGCCGAGGCCACGTCCACGGCGCCGCCGGCCGCCTCGGAGAACATCGCGCAGGAAAGGCCGAGGCTTCTGTGGGCCGACTAGGCCGCGTTGCCAGGGCGACGGCGGCGACGCGGCGCGGGGAGATGACGCGTGCGGAGCGTGTTCTCGCAGGACGAGAGGGTGAGGGAGGAAATCACGCGAGAGTTGGGAAGGGAATCGCCTGCTTCTCGCCAGAATTGGGGGGGAATCGGGCGGGAGAGGCGAGCTCTCGCGAGAATTGGTCGAGGTATTCTCGCGGAAGGGCCTAAGGTCTCGCGAGACTTGGGGGAAAGAGCGCCGGGGAGCCGTCCTCTCGCGAGATTTCGAAGAACACCGCG
>NC_139570.1:51515902-51528402 GCF_965112155.1 Podarcis liolepis | reverse complement strand
TGGAAATACCTTGTTCCGGGATCCCCTTGGAATCTATCCTTCAGGAACCCCCTTGAAACTCCTCCTTCCAGAATCCCCTGGAAATCCGGAACCCCCTGGAAATCTGGTTCCCCCTAGAAACCCGGAATCCCCTCGATATCCCGGATCCCCCTTGAAATCTGGAACCCCCTGGAAATCTCTCCTTCTGGAACCCCCTGGAAATCCCGGAATCCGGAACCCCCTGGAAATCCCAGATCCCCCTGGAAATCCCTCCTTCCGGAACCCGCTAGAAATCCTGGAACCCCCTTCAAATCTGGAACCCCCATCGAATCATTCCTCCTGGAATCCACTGTAAATCCTGGAACCCCCTTGAAATCCCTCCTTCCGGAACCCTCTAGAAATCCCAGAACCCCCTGGAAATCCCAGAATCCGGAACCCCTTCAAATCCAGAACCCCCTTCAAACCCCTCATTCCGGATCCCCCTAGAAATTCCTCCTTTTGGAACCCCCTGGAAATCCGGAACACCCTTGAAATACCTCGTTCCAGGATCCCCTTGGAATCTATGCTTCCGGAATCCTCTGGAAATCCCAGGAATCCCCTAAAAATCCCTCCTTCTGGAACCCACCTCAAATCCTTCGTTACGGAACCCCCTGGAAATTCGGAACCCCCTTCAAATCCTGCCTTCTGGAATCCCCTTGAAATCCTGGGATCTAGAGCTCCCTGGAAATCCTGGAACCCACTTGAAATCCCTCATTCCAGAACCCTCTGGAAATCCAGAACACCCTTGAAATCCCGGAACCCCCTGGAAATCTCGTTCCGGATCCCCCCTCAAATCCCAGATCCCCCCTCAAATCCCAGATCCCCCTAGAAATCCCGGAACCCCCTTGAAATCCCTCCTTCCGGGATCCCCTTCAAATCCCTCCTTCCAGGATCCCCTTCAAATCCCTCCCTCCGGGATTCCCCTTGAAACCCCTCCTCCGGGATCCCCTTCAAATCCCTCCTTCCGGGATCCCCTTCAAATCCCTCCTTCCGGGATCCCCGTGAAATCCCTCCTTCCGGGATCCCCTTCAAATCCCTCCTTCTGGGATCCCCTTCAAAGCCCTCCTTCCGGGATCCCCTTGAAATCGATCCTTCTGGGATCCCCTTGAAATCGATCCTTCCAGAACCCCCTTGAAATCCTGCCTTCCGGGATCCCCTTCAAATCCCTCCTTCCGGGATCCCCTTGAGATCCCTCATTCCAGGATCCCCTTCAGATCCCTCCTTCCGGGATTCCCTTCAAATCCCTCCGTCCGGGATCCCCTTCCAATCCCTCCTTCTGGGATCCCCTTGAGATCCCTCATTCCAGGATCCCCTTCAGATCCCTCCTTCCGGGATTCCCTTCAAATCCCTCCTTCCGGGATCCCCTTCCAATCCCTCCTTCCGGGATCCCCTTCAAATCCCTGCTTCCGGGACCCCCTGGAAATCTCTCCTTCCGGATCCCCCTTCAAATCCCAGATCCCCCTGGAAATCCCGGAACCCCCTGGAAATCCCTCCTTCCGGGATCCCCTTCCAATCCCTGCTTCCGGGATCCCCTTGAAATCTCTCCTTCCGGATCCCCTTCAAATCCCTCCTTCCGGGATCCCCTTCCAATCCCTCCTTCCGGGATCCCCTTCAAATCCCTGCTTCCGGGACCCCCTGGAAATCTCTCCTTCCGGATCCCCCTTCAAATCCCAGATCCCCCTGGAAATCCCGGAACCCCCTTGAAATCCCTCCTTACGGGATCCCCTTCAAATCTCTGCTTCCGGGATCCTCTTGAAATCTCTCCTTCCGGGATCCCCTTCAAATCTCTCCTTCCGGGATCCCCTTCAAATCCCTCCTTCCGGGATCCCCTTGAAATCTATCCTTCCGGGATCCCCTTGAAATCTTTCCTTCTGGAACCCCCTTGAAATCCCTCCCTCCGGGATCCCCTTCAAATCTATCCTTCTGGAACCCCCTTCAAATCCCTTCTTCCGGGATCCCCCTCAAATCCTGCCTTCTGGAATCCCCTTGAAATCCTGGGATCTAGAACTCCCTGGAAATCCCGGAACCCCCTGGAAATCCCTCCTTCCGGGATCCCCTTCAAATCCCTGCTTCCGGGATCCCCTTGAAATCTCTCCTTCTGGAACCCCCTTCAAATCCCTCCTTCCGGGATCCCCTTCAAATCTTTCCTTCCGGGATCCCCTTCAAATCCCTCCTTCCGGGATTCCCTTGAAATCTCTCCTTCCGGGATCCCCTTCAAATCCCTCCTTCTGGGATCCCCTTGAAATCCCTCCTTCTGGGATCCCCTTCAAATCCCTGCTTCTGGGATCCCCTTGAAATCCTGGGATCTAGAACTCCCTGGAAATCCCGGAACCCCCTGGAAATCTCTCCTTCCGGATCCCCCTTCAAATCCCAGATCCCCCTGGAAATCCCGGAACCCCCTTCAAATCCCTCCTTCCGGGATCCCCTTCAAATCCCTGCTTCCGGGATCCCCTTGAAATCTATCCTTCCGGATCCCCCTTCAAATCCCAGATCCCCCTGGAAATCCCGGAACCCCCTTCAAATCTCTCCTTCCCGGATCCCCTTCAAATGCCTCCTTCCGGGATCCCCTTGAAATCTCTCCTTCCGGATCCCCCTTCAAATCCCAGATCCCCCTGGAAATCCCGGAACCCCCTGGAAATCCCTCCTTCCGGGATCCCCTTCCAATCCCTGCTTCCGGGATCCCCTTGAAATCTCTCCTTCCGGATCCCCCTTCAAATCCCAGATCCCCCTTGAAATCCCTCCTTCCGGGATCCCCTTCCAATCCCTGCTTCCGGGATCCCCTTGAAATCTCTCCTTCCGGATCCCCTTCAAATCCCTCCTTCCGGGATCCCCTTCCAATCCCTCCTTCCGGGATCCCCTTCGAATCCCTGCTTCCGGGATCCCCTTGAAATCTCTCCTTCCGGATCCCCCTTCAAATCCCAGATCCCCCTTGAAATCCCTCCTTCCGGGATCCCCTTCCAATCCCTGCTTCCGGGATCCCCTTGAAATCTCTCCTTCCGGATCCCCTTCAAATCCCTCCTTCCGGGATCCCCTTCCAATCCCTCCTTCTGGGATCCCCTTCGAATCCACCGAAACGCCGGCTTCCAGAACCTTCCATTTTCACATTCCAAGCGGTTCCGAAAATCCATAAAAATTCCTTTATTTCCTTCCAAGTCCGACGGATACAATTTAATGTATACTTATTCCTTAATTAAATTAACAATTAAATTTAAAATTTAAATGGTGAAACGACGAAATTTCAAAACGAAATTGAAATTTAACGATTCAGGGATCAAATTTCAAAACGAAATTGATATTTAACGATCCAGGGATCAAATTTCAAAACAAAATTGACGTTTAACGAGTCAAGGACCAAATTTGAAAACGAAATTGAGATTTAACGAGTCAGGGACCAAATTTCAAAACGAAATTGAGATTTAATGATCCAGGGATCAAATTTAAAAATGAAATTGACATTTAACGAGTCAAGGACCAAATTTCAAAACGAAATTGAAATTAAACGATTCAGGGAGCAAATTTCAAAACGAAATTGAGATTTAACGAGTCAAGGACCAAATTTGAAAACGAAATTGAGATTTAACGAGTCAAGGACCAAATTTCAAAATGAAATTGACATTTAACGAGTCAAGGAGCAAATTTAAAAATGAAATTGACATTTAACGAGTCAAGGACCAAATTTGAAAACGAAATTGAGATTTAACGAGTCAGGGACCAAATTTAAAAATGAAATTGAGATTTAACGAGTCAGGGACCAAATTTAAAAATGAAATTGACATTTAATCGTTAAAGGGTCAAATTTACAAACGAAACTTACATTTAATTTGAATTTAAAACGATTTTCTCAAGGATCCAGTGAAAAAATCAAATTCAAATGAAAGGATCAAATGAAAATTAAAAAATAAATGTAATTCTAAAACGATTTCCGAAAGGATCAAACGTCGAAACGAAGCTCAAACTTAATTACGAAAGGATTCCATGAAAGAAAGAAATTTAAATTTCACTTTAAATTTAAGTCGAGGACAATTTGCCCCCCCCCAAATAGACAAATTTGAATAAATTTGAATAATCGGGAAAGATACAGACACATTTGAATAAATTTGAATAATTGGAATAAACATAGAAACATTTGAATAAATTTGAATAATTGGAATATAGACACATTTGAATAAATTTGAATAATCAGAATAAAAACACACATTTGAATAAATTGGAATAATCGGAATAAACATAGACACATTTGAATAAATTGGAATAATCGGAATAAATGTAGACACATTTGAATAAATTTGAATCATCGGAACAAATACAGACACATTTGAATAAATTTGAATAATCAGAATAAATGTAGACACATTTGAATAATCGGAATAAACACAGACATATTTGAATAAATTTGAATCATCGGAATAAATGTAGACACATTTGAATAAATTGGAATAATCGGAATAAAGACACATTTGAATAAATTGGAATAATCGGAATAAACATAGACACATTTGAATAAATTTGAATAATCGGAATAATTCCCATTGCACCTTTGCGGATCCAGAAGCGGAAATTGGGGGAAATTCTGGGTTTTTCTTCCCGTTTCCCCGGAAACGACCCCGGAAGCTTCCGGAAAATTTGGGGGGCGGAGTCACGACCTCCAAAAGGACGGGGGGAGGAATCCCTTCGGGAGGGGGATTTCGTTCCGCCGCAAAGACTCCTGGGAAGAGAGGGGGGAATATTATTATTATTATTCTTATTATTCTTATTATTCTTATTATTCTTATTATTATTCTAATCCCGGAACCCCCTTAAAATAAGTATTATAGTAATACTACTACTAATAATAATTATGGAAATACTTATTCTTACTCTTATTCTTACTCTTATTATTCTTATTATTATTCTTATTATTATTCTTATTATTCTTATTATTATTCTAATCCCGGAACCCCCTTAAAATAAGTATTATAGTAATACTACTACTAATAATAATTATGGAAATACTTATTCTTACTCTTATTCTTACTCTTATTCTTACTCTTATTCTTACTCTTATTATTATTATTATTATTATTATTATTATTATTATCCCGGAACCCCCTTAAAATAAGTATTATAGTAATACTACTACTAATAATAATTATGGAAATACTTATTCTTACTCTTATTCTTACTCTTAGTCTTACTATTATTATTATTATTATTATTATTATTATTATTATTCTTATTCTTATTCTTATTCTTATTATTCTAATCCCGGAACCCCCTTAAAATAAGTATTATAGTAATACTACTACTAATAATAATTATGGAAATACTTATTCTTACTCTTATTCTTACTCTTATTCTTACTCTTAGTCTTACTATTATTATTATTATTATTCTTATTCTTATTCTTATTCTTATTCTTATTCTTATTATTATTCTAATCCCGGAACCCCCTTAAAATAAGTATTATAGTAATACTACTACTACTAATAATTATGGAAATACTTATTCTTACTCTTATTCTTACTCTTATTATTCTTATTATTATTCTTATTATTCTTATTATTATTCTAATCCCGGAACCCCCTTAAAATAAGTATTATAGTAATACTACTACTAATAATAATTATGGAAATACTTATTCTTACTCTTATTCTTACTCTTAGTCTTACTATTATTATTATTATTATTATTATTATTATTCTTATTATTATTATTATTCTTATTATTATTCTAATCCCGGAACCCCCTTAAAATAAGTATTATAGTAATACTACTACTAATAATAATTATGGAAATACTTATTCTTACTCTTATTCTTACTACTACTACTACTACTACTATCCCAGAACCCCCTTAAAATCCCTCCTTAATATAAATATTATAGTAATACTTATAATAATAATTATGGAAATACTTATTCTTCTTCTTACTAATATTATTATTATTATTATTATTATTATTATTATTATTATTATTATTATTATTATTATTATTATTATTATCATTATCATCATCATCATCATTCTAATCCCGGAACCCCTGTTTTGTAAGTAGTATAATAATACTTATAATAATAATTACGGAAATAATTATTCTTACTCTTATTCTTATTCTTACTATTATTATTATTACTATTATTATTATTATTATTATTATTATTATTATCCCGGAACCCCCTTAAAATCCCTCCTTAATATAAGTATTATAGTAATACTAATAATAATAATTATGGAAATATTTATTCTTATTCTTATTCTTATTCTTATTCTTATTCTTATTCTTATTCTTATTATCCCGGAGCCCCCTTAAAATAATTACAAATTCAAAAATTTTAAATGCAATCATTTCATATTATAATGATGATTATAATGAATATGAAATCATTATGATTTTCATATTATAATTTCAAATGATAATGAAATTCCACAAATGAACTTATAGATACTTTTATTATTTTATTATTATTAATTATTATTACTATTATTATTTTATTATTATTATTATTATTGCAATTATTGTAAGTTCATTTCTATACTGATTGACGATCCTTATAACGATAGAAACGAAATCTTAATGAAATGCAAATTCCTTATTTGCATATAAAATTATTACTATTATTATTCTATGCAAAAATTTCAAATGCAATAATTTCATATTATAATTTCAAATGATAATGAAATTCCACAAATGAACTTATAGTTGTTATTATTATTATTATTATTATTATTATTATTATTATTATTATTGCAATTATTATAAGTTCATTTCTATACTGCTTGATAGAAATGAAATCTTAATGAAATGCAAATTCATATTATAATGTGAAATCATTATGATTTTCATATTATAATTGCAAATTATAATGAAATTCCACAAATGAACTTATGGTTGCTATTATTATTATTATTATTAGTTCATTTCTATACTGCTTGACGATCCTTATGATAGAAATGGAATCTTAATGAAATGCAAATTCATTTATTTGCATATAAAATTATTATTATTATTCTATGCAGTAATTTGGAATGCAAAAATTCCGAATGCAAACATTTCATATTATAATTTCAAATTATAATGAAATTGCACAAATGAACTTATAGTTGCTATTATTATTATTATTATTATTATTATTATTATTATTATTATTATTACTATTATTTTATTATTATATTATATTATAATTATTATTGCAATTATTCTAAGTTCATTTCTATACTGCTTGACGATAATATATAACATATTATAATATAATATAATATAATATAATATAATATAATATAATATAATATAATATAATATAATATAATATAATATAATATAATATAATATAATATAATATATAATATAATATAATATAATGACAGGAATGAAATCTTCATGAAATGCAAATTCATTATTTGCATATAAAATTATTATTATTCTATGCAGTAATTTGGAATGCAAATATTTGGAAGAATTTGCTAATAATTTGCAATAATTTTACCTCTAAAAACTGCCTCAGACGGATGAAGGATCCCATTTGCCCGGCGCTGGTGATCTCCTGGATCCTGCAGGGATCAAGCGGGAGATTTTAATTGCAAAACGGCGAAACGAAAGGAAATAAATCAAAGAAATAAATGAACGAAACGAAATCAAGAAAAGAAATATAAATATAAATTAAATGGGAAATAAACAGTAAATTAAAAATATATAAATGATATAGGAAATAAATAGGAAATAAAAATATAAATACATTAAATAAAAATATAAATATAAATAAATAGTAAATGAAAGCTATCAATATAAATAACATAGTAAATGAAAAATTTAAATAAAATAGAAAATAAATAGTAAATGAAAATATAAATATAAATAAAAGAGTAAACAAATAGTAAATGAAAACTATAAATATAAATAACATCGTAAATGAAAAATTTAAATAAAGTAGAAAATAGTAAATATAAATATAAATAAAAGAGTAAACAAATAGTAAATGAAAACTATAAATATAAATAACAGTAAATGGAAAATTTAAATAAAATAGGAAATAAACAGTAAATTAAAAATACATAAATGAAATAGGAAATAAATAGTAAATATAAATATAAATACAGTAAGTAAAAATATAAATAAAAATAAAATAGGAAATAAACAGTAAATTAAAAATATATGAATGAAATAGGAAATAAATGGTAAATAAAAATATAAATACAGTAAGTAAAAATATAAATAAAAATAAAATAGGAAATAAACAGTAAATTAAAAATATATAAATGAAATAGGAAATAAATGGTAAATAAAAATATACCGTAAATCTAATTGACGAGGGAATTAATTGATTGGCATTGCCATTTTATTTGCCAATATTGATGATAGACGGGATTGATTGGCAATACCTTGGCAGATATTGATCTCGGATCAAGTTGATCACCTTCCAAAACTGGGCCTGGTAGGCTTTCATGAGGGCGTTGCCGCAGACCTGCGGGAGGCAAATCATTAATTAATAATTAATAATAATTAATTAACTAACAATAACAACAATAATAATTAATTATTATTAATAATAAGTAATAATAATAATTATTAATAATAATAAATAGTAATAATAATAATAATAATAAATAGTAATAACAATAAATGACCATTAATAATAATAATAATAATAATAATTAGTTAATACTAATTAATAATAATTAATTAAACTTATTATTATTATTATAAATAGTAATAATTATAAATATTATTATAAATAGTAATAATAATAAATAATAAACAAATAAATAATAATAATAATAATAATAATAATAATAATAATAATAATAATAATTAGTTAATACTAATTAATAATAATTAATTAAACTTATTATTATTATTATTATTATTATTATTATTATTATTATTATTCCCTTTCCCTCCAGGAAAGGGAAATCCCCCATTCCTTACTTCCTGCCCGGGCGCCTGGGTCCCACCTCCAAGAAACAGACAGGAAACAGGAAATCCCCTCCCCTCCCGAACGCCTGGGTCCCATCCCACCTCCAGGAAATGGGAAACAGGAAATGGGAAATCCCTCCCCTCCTCTCCCCCCAGATCCCACCTCCAGGAAACAGGAAGTCCCCTCCCCTCCCGTACGCCTGGGTCCCATCCCACCTCCAGGAAACTGGAAATGGGAAAGGAAACAGGAAATGGGCAATCCCTCCCCTCCCCCCAGATCCCACCTCCAGGAAACAGGAAATGCCCTCCCCTCCCCCACTTCCTGCCCCGGAAGCCTGGGTCCCACCTCCAGGAAACAGACAGGAAGTCCCCTCCCCTCCTGGATGCCTGGTTCCCACCTCCAGGAAACAGGAAACAAGGAAGGGAAAACAGGAAATCCCCTCCCTTCCCCTCAGATCCCACCTCCAGGAAACAGGAAGTCCCCTCCTCTCCTGGATGCCTGGGACCCACCTCCAGGAAACAGGAAATCCCCTCCCCTCCACTCCTCCCAGACCCCACCTCCAGGAAACAGGAAACAAGGAAGGGAAAATAGGAAATCCCCTCCCCTCCCCTCCTCCCAGATCCCACCTCCAGGAAACAGGAAGTCCCCTCCCCTCCCAGACGCCTGGGTCCCACCTCCAGGAAACAAGGAAGGGAAAACAGGAAATCCCCTGCCCTCCCCTCCTCCCAGATCCCACCTCCAGGAAACAGGAAATCCCCTCCCCTCCTCCCAGATCCCACCTCCAGGAAACAGGAAACAAGGAAGGGAAAACAGGAAATCCCCTCCCCTCCCATCCCTTCTGGATGCCTGGGTCCCACCTCCAGGAAACAGGAAATGCCCTCCCCTCCCCCACTTCCTGCCCCGGATGCCTGGAAACAGGAAATCCCCTCCCCTCCTCCCAGATCCCACCTCCATGAAACAGGAAACAAGGAAGGGAAAACAGGAAATCCCCTCCCCTCCCCTCCGATCCCACCCCTTCCCTCCCGGATGCCTGGCTCCCACCTCCAGGAAACAGGAAATGCCCTCCCCGCCCCCACTTCCTGGGTCCCACCTCCAGGAAACAGGAAATGGGTCCCACCTCCAGGAAGTCGAAGAGGATGGTGGCCGTCACGTCGGCCAAGGGCTCCGAGTTCAAGGTCTGGGCCAACCAGCGCCAGGCCTGGTTGAGTCCAGGAAAGAGGAAATGCCCTCCCGCCCCCACTTCCTGCCCCGGAAGCCTGGGTCCCACCTCCAGGAAACAAGGAAGGGAAAACAGGAAATCCCCTCCCCTCCGATCCCACCTCCAGGAAACAGGAAGTCCCCTCCCCTCCTGGATGCCTGGGTCTCACCTTCAGAAAACAGGAAATCCCTCCCCAGGAAACAGGAAATCCCCCATTCCCCTCCCTGACGCCTGGGTCCCACCTCCAGGAAACAGGAAACAAGGAAGGGAAAACAGGAAATCCCCTCCCCTCCTCCCAGATCCCACCTCCAGGAAACAGGAAGTCCCCTCCCACCTCCAGGAAACAGGAAATGCCTGTGTCCCACCTCCAGGAAACAGGAAATGCTTCCCCTTCCCTCTCCAGGAAAGAGGAAATGCCCTCCTGCCCCCACTTCCTGCCCCGGACGCCTGGGTCCCACCTCCAGGAAGCAGGAAACAAGGAAGGGAAAACAGGAAATCCCCTCCCCTCCTCCCAGATCCCACCTCCAGGGAATAGCAAGTCCCCTCCCCTCCTGGATGCCTGGGTCCCACTTCCAGGAAACAGTAAATCCCTCCCCAGGAAACAGGAAATCCCCCATTCCCCTCCCCGACGCCTGGGTCCCACCTCCAGGAAACAGGAAACATGAAAGGGAAAACAGGAAATCCCCTCCCCTCCTCCCAGATCCCACCTCCAGGGAATAGCAAGTCCCCTCCCCTCCTGGATGCCTGGGTCCCACTTCCAGGAAACAGTAAATCCCTCCCCAGGAAACAGGAAATCCCCCATTCCCCTCCCCGACGCCTGGGTCCCACCTCCAGGAAACAGGAAACATGAAAGGGAAAACAGGAAATCCCCTCCCCTCCTCCCAGATCCCACCTCCAGGAAACAGGAAGTCCCCTCCCACCTCCAGGAAACAGGAAATGCCTGTGTCCCACCTCCAGGAAACAGGAAATGCTTCCCCTTCCCTCTCCAGGAAAGAGGAAATGCCCTCCCGCCCCCACTTCCTGCCCCGGACGTCTGGGTCCCACCTCCAGGAAGCAGGAAACAAGGAAGGGAAAACAGGAAATCCCACCTCCAGGAAACAGGAAGTCCCCTCCCCTCCTGGATGTCTGGGTCCCACCTCCAGGAAACAAGGAAGGGAAAAGAGGAAATCCCACCTCCAGGAAACAGGAAATGCCCTCCCCGCCCCCACTTCCTGGGTCCCACCTCCAGGAAACAGGAAATAGGAAACAGGAAATGGGTCCCACCTCCAGGAAGTCGAAGAGGATGGTGGCCGTCACGTCGGCCAAGGGCTCCGAGTTCAAGGTCTGGGCCAACCAGCGCCAGGCCTGGTTGAGTCCGTGCGGGTGGTTCTGGGAAATAATCGGGAGGAAATAATCGAATATTAACGGCAAATTATTTGAATAATAAAATATTTAAATGAGGGGGAAATAATCGCGATTCGAAGACTGGGCTGAAATAAAACGAGAGCCCAAATATTAAAAAAAATATTAAATCCACTTGGAGTCAAAAATAATTAAAAATAGTTCAAAATATTTTTGACTTGGAGTCAAACATAGTTAAAAATATTTTAAAAAATATTAAATCCACTTGGAGTCAAAAATAATTAAAAATAGTTAAAAAAAATTTTGGCTTGGAGTTAAAAATAAATGGAATTAAAATTAAAATTAAAAATAATTAAAAATAAATGGAATTAAAATTAAAATTAAAAATAATTAAAAATAAATGCAACTAAAATTAAAATTAAAATTAATTAAAAATAAATGCAAGAAAACCAATAAAAATGAAATGAGTAAATAAAGAAATAAATAAATCCAACTGAAATAAAGAAAAATAAAGAAAAGAAATAAAAACAAAATGTAAAATATAAAATATAAAATGAAGCAATAACCCAATAAATAAAATGCAATAAATAAAATAGAATAGAATAACTAAAAATAAAATAAAATAAAATAAAACAATAACTATTAAAAAAAAATCCAACTATATCTAATGGAAATTTAAAAATAAAATAAAATAAAATAAAACAATAACTATTAAAAAAAAATCCAACTATATCTAATGGAAATTTAAAAATAAAATAAAATAAAATAAAGTAGTAACATATAATAGAATAAATAATAAAATAAAATAAAATATAAAGCAATAACACAATTATTTAAAATAAAATAGAATAAAATAATAAAATAAGAAATAAAATAAGAAATAAAATAAAACAATAACCCAGTTATTTTAAAAATCCAACTGAAATATCTAATGGAAATTAAAAAATAAAATGATAAAAATAAAAATAACAAAAAATAACATAAAATAAAATAAATAAAATAAAATAAAACAATAAATCAATTTTAAAAATCCAACCGAAATATCTAATTGAA
>NC_139570.1:51483402-51508402 GCF_965112155.1 Podarcis liolepis | reverse complement strand
ATCTGGTGAATGGTCCGAGGATCTGGGGAATCGTACGGGGATCTGGTGAATGGCCTGAGGATCCAGGGAGAGCCGGGGAATTGCCCGAGGATCCGGGGACTTGTAGGGAGATCTGGGAATTGTCTGAGGATCTGGGGAATGGTCTGAGGATCTGGGGAATCGTCCAAGGATCCCGGGACTCGTACGGGGATCCGGGGAATCATAAAGGGACCCAGGGACTCGTCCAGGGATCTGGGAATTGTCCGTGGATTCAGGGACTCGTACGGGGATCTGGGGAATCATAGAGGGATCCGGGGAATCATCCTAAGATCCAGGGACTTGTACGGGGATCCGGGGCATCTTCCCAGGATCCAGGGACTCGTACGGGGATCTGGGGGATCGTAGAAGGATCGGGGGACTCGTCCAGGGATCCGGGGAATTGTCCGAGGATCCGGGGAATCACAGAGGGATCCAGGGGTTCATACAGGAATCTGGGAAACCGTCCAATGATCTAGGGACTCGTATGGGGATCCAGGGACTCCTAAAAAGATCCGGGGAATCATCCAAGTATCCGGGAAATCATAGAGGGACCCAGGGACTCATCCAGGGATCCGGGGAATCATCCTAAGATCCAGGGACTCATCCAGGGATCCAGGGAACAGTCTGAGGATCTGGGGAATCATAGTGGGATCCAGGGACTCATCCAAGGACTCATCCAGGGATCCAGGGAATCATCCGAGGATCCGGGGAACCATAGAGGGATCCAGGGACTCATAAAATGATCCAAGTACTCATACAGGAATCCAGCAAACTGTCCAGGGATCCGGGGGGAATCGCCTAGGGATCCAGGGACTCCTAAAAGGATCCGGGGAATCAACCAAGGATCTGGGAAACCGTCCGAGGATCCGGGGAATCATAGGGGGATCCAGGGACTCATAAAAGGATCTGGGGAACCGTCCAATGTTCCAGGGACTCCTAAAAGGATCCGGGGAATTGTCCAAGGATCCAGGGAATCATAGAGGGATTCAGGGACTTATCCAGGGATCTGGGGAATCATGCTAAGATCCAGGGACTCGTCCAGGGATCTGCGGAATAATCGGAGGATCCGGGGACCCGTCCAGGGATCCAGGGAAGCATCCAAGGATCCGGGGAATTGTAGAGGGATCCAGGGACTCCTACAGGGATCCGGGAAACCGCCCAATGATCCGGGGACTTGTATGGGGATCCAGGGACTCCGAAAAGGACCCGGGGAATCGTCCAAGGATCCGTGGAATCACAGAGGGATCCAGGGACTCGTATGGGGATCCAGGGAACCATCCTAAGATCCAGGGACTCATCCAGGGATCCAGGGAACAGTCTGAGGATCTGGGGAATCATAGTGGGATCCAGGACTCATCCAGGGAATCATCCGAGGATCTGGGGAACCATAGAGGGATCCAGGGACTCATAAAAGGATCCGGGGAATGGTCCAAGGATCCGTGGAATCACAGAGGGATCCAGGGACTCGCATGGGGATCCAGGGAACCATCCAAGGATCCAAGGACTCCTCAAAGGATCCAGGGACTCATACGGGGATCCGGGGAAACCGTCCAGGGATCCAGGAAATCACCTGGGGATCCGGGGACTCCTCAAAGGATCCAGGGACTCATACGGGGATCCAGGGGTCCAGGAAATCGCCTGGGGAATCCGGGGAATCCTCAAAGGATCCAGGGACTCATACGGGGATCCAGGAGACCGTCCAGGAAATCACCTGGGGATCTGGGGATCCGGGGACCCCTTAAAGGACCCAGGGACTCATACAGGGATCCAGGAGACCGCCCAGGAAATCACCTGGGGATCCAGGGATCCGGGGACCCCTCAAAGGATCCAGGGACTCATACGGGGATCCCGGAAATGGCCTGGGGATCCGGGGACCCCTCAAAGGATCCAGGGACTCATACAGGGATCCAGGAGACCGTCCAGGGATCCAGGAAACGGCCTGGGGATCTGGCGGACGACCCCCAAGGTTGGGGGAGGGGCTAACCTGGCTGCCTTTGCTATTGGCCAGGCCGGCAAAGGAATCCACACACTGGTCCAACTGGTCCTGGAGCTGCTGGTACCACTGGAGGGTCTTTTCGTCCGTTTTCACCTGGAGCCCTAAAAAGATGATTGATTTCTATTTATATTTGCATTTATTTCCATATATTCTGACTGATACGCAGGACTGAAATTTATATATAAATTTATATAAATTTATATAAACATATTAAATTATATATATTTAATTTATATATTTAGTGATAGATATAAATATATCAAATTATGTATATTTAAATTATATATTTAATTATAGATATGAATATATTAAATTATATATATTTAATTTATATATTTAATTATGTGTGTATATATATATATATTAAATTTATATAAACTTATATAAACTATATAAACTATTACATGAAAAACAAGAATAATTAAATTACATGAAAAACAAGAATAATTAAATATCATTATTCTTGTTTGCAAATATAAAATATATGTTTGTAAATATAAAATATAATTAATACATATCTTTTATGTTTACAAACAAGAATAGTTATATTTAATTTATTAATAAATTAATATATTAATAAATATAATTTAAATTGATCACATATAATTAATACATATCTTTTTTATTTACAAACAAGAATCATTGTATTTAATTTATTAATAAAGTAATTTATTAATAAATATAATTTAATCACATATAATTAACACATATATTTTATATTTGCAAACAAGAACAACTATAGTTATATTTAATTTATTAATAAATTAATTTATGAATAATTATAATTTAAACTGATCACATATCATTAATACATATATTATATATTTACAAACAAGAATAACTATAGTTATATTTAATTTATTAATAAATTAATTTATTAATAAGTATAATTTAAATTCATCACATATAATTAATACATATATATTTACAAACAAGAATAACTATACTTATATTAATCATTATAAAAACTCACCGTTTTTCCGGAACTTTCCGGAACTTTCCGGAAGGGGATCTTTTCCCGGATCCTGGCTGCTGGGCGTTTCCTCGTTTTTCTCCTTTTCCGCCTTCTCGGCCGCCGCCGCTTTTTCCGCTTCCTCTTCCTGCTTCCTGCGTTGAGCGGCGAGCGAGATCTCTTCCCGCAAGCCGGAAACGAGATTCCTCATTTCCAGGAGGGCCTGGTCGGCGGAAGCGAGGTCGGCGGGATCGGGGAATCCACTCTGCGGAAGGGAGGAAGGAAGAAGGAAGTGAGAAGGAGGAAGGGAAGGAGGGAGGGAGGAAATGCAAGAAGGAAGGGAAAGGAAAGGAAGGGGAAGGAAGGAAGGAAGGAAGGAAGGAGGGAAGGGAAGGAAGGGAGGGAGGGAGGGAGGGAGGGAAAAGAAGGAAGGGGAGGGAGGGAGAGAGGAAATGCAAGAAGGAAGGAAAGGGGAAGGAAGGAAGGAAGGAAGTGAAAAGAAAGGAGGGAAGGGAAGAAAGGAAGGAAAGGAAGGAAGGAAGGAAGGAAGGAAGGAAGGAAGGAAGGAAGGAAGGAAATGCAAGACGGACGGAAGGAAGGAAATAAATGCAAGACGGACGGACGGACGGAAGGAAGGAAGGAAGTGCAAGATGGAAGGAAGGAAGTGGGAAGGAGGAAGGGAAGGAAGGAGGGAAGGAAGGAAGGAGGGAGGGAGGGAGAGAGAGAAAATGCAAGGAAGGAAGGAAAGGGAAAGGAAGGAAGGGAGGAAGGAAGGGGAAAGGAATAAGGCAAAAAAGGCAAGAAGGAAGGGAAGGGAAGAAGGAAGTGAAAGAAGGAAGGCAAGGGAAGGGAGGGAGGGAGGGAGGGAAGGGAGAAAGGAAAGGAAAGGAGGAAGGAAGGAAGGAGGAAGGAAGGAAGGAAGGAAGGAGAAGGAAAGGAAGAAGGAAGGCAGAAAAGGCAGAAGGAAGGAAGGAAGGAAGGAAGGAAGGAAGGAAGGAAGGGAAATGAAAGGAAGGGAAGGGAAAGAGGAAAAGGAAGGGAGGAAGGAAGGAAGGAAGGAAATGCAGGAAAGAAGGAAATGCAAGAAGGAAGGAAGGAAGGAAGGAAACGCAAGAAGGAAGGGAAATGAAAGGGGATGCCACGACCGCACTCACCTCGCTGGCCGCCCGCACCAGGGCCGACACCTCCCCGCAGATCCGGTTCCCGCGCTCGGCGTAGGGGGCGTAGGCGGGGCCTCCCTGTCCGGCCTCGAACCCGAGCCCCCGATTGGCCCGCAGGAGCTCTTCCTGGGCGGCGTAGAGGCGGCGGAGCCGCTCTTGCCCCGCCTCCCGGCGCTGGAGCTCCGCCTCTTCCTGCCGGAGGCGGCGCTGCTCCGCTTCGCGCAGCTTGCGGCTGAGGAGCTGGGGGCGGAGTTAGGGAGGGAGGCGGAGTCAGAGAAGGGGTGGAGGAAGGGAGGAAGTGAAAAGAAGGAAAGGGGGAGAGGGGAGGAAGGAAAGAAATACAAGACGGAAGAACTTCCTGTCCTGCCCCTCAAACTTCCTGTCCCTCCCCTTGAACTTCAAGAACTTCCTGTCCCTCCCCTCGAGCTTTGGGAACTTCCTGTCCCGCCCCTCAAACTTTGGGAATTTCCTGTCCCGCCCCTCAAACTTCCTGTCCCTCCCCTCGAACTTCAGGAACTTCCTGTCCCGCCCCTCGAACTTCGGGAATTTCCTGTCCTGCCCCTCGAACTTTGGGAACTTCCTGTCCCGCCCCTCGAACTTCGGGAACTTCCTGTCCCGCCCATCGAACTTCGGCAACTTCCTGTCCCGCCCATCAAACTTCGGCAACTTCCTGTCCCGCCCCTCGAACTTCGGGAACTTCCTGTCCCGCCCCTCAAACCTTGGGAACTTCCTGTCCCGCCCCTCGAACTTCAGGAACTTCCTTTCCCGCCCCTCGAACTTTGGGAACTTCCTGTCCTGCCCCTCAAACTTCCTGTCCCTCCCCTCGAATTTCCTGTCCCTCCCCTCCAACTTCGGGAACTTCCTATCCCGCCCCTCCAACTTCGGGAACTTCCTGCCCTGCCCCTCAAACTTCGGGAACTTCCTGTCCCGCCCCTCAAATTTCGGGAACTTCCTGTCCCGCCCCCAACCTTGGCCCGGCGCTGGTGTTCCTCCTTCAGCTTTTCCTGCTGGCCCTGGGCTTCTTTGGAGCTGGGGAACGAGAAAATAAAAGAATAAACGAGACAAGAAGAAGAAGAAGAAAAAGAATAACAAATAAAAGTGGAATAGAAAAACAAGAAGTAGAAGAACTACTTCCTTCTTTCCTTCCCTTTCTTTTCACTTCCTTTCCGTCTTCCTTTCCTTCCTTCCTCCCCTTCCTTTTCCCTTTCCTTCTCCTTCCTTCCTTCTTTCCACTTCCTTCCTTCTTCCTTTTCCTTTCCCTTCCTTCTTGCATTTCCTCCCTCCCTCCCTCCCTTCTCACTTCCTTCCTTCCTTCCTTCCTTCTTCCTTTCCTCCCCCAACAGGAAGAAACCCCGCCCTCTTCCTGTCTCACCTGCTCTCCACTTCCTGTCGGAGATCCTGCCACTCCTGGTGGGATCCTTCCCTTCCTTTTCTTCCTTCCTTCCCCTTCCCTTTCTTCTTCTCTTCCCTTTTCCCTTCCTTTTCTTTCCTTCCTTCGCTTCTTCCCTTTCCTTGTTTTCGTTTCCCTTCCTTTCTTCTTGAATTTCTTTCCTTCCTTCTTGCATTTCCTTCCTTCCCTTCTTTTCACTTCCTTCTTTCCATTCCTTCCTTCCTTCTTCCCTTCCCTCTTTTCACTTCCTTCCCTTCCTTCCTTCCTTCCTCCCTTCTTTTCACTTCCTCCTTCCCTTCCTTCCTTCCTTCCTCCCTCCCCTCCCTCCCTTCTTTTCACTTCCCTTCCTTCCTTCCTCCCTCCCTCCCTTCTTTTCACTTCCTCCTTCCCTTCCTTCCTTCCTCCTTCCCTTCCCCGCCCACTTCCTGTCTCACCTCCTCTCCACTTCCTGCCGCAGGTCCTGCCACTCCTGGTGGGACTTCAGCTCCCTCATCTCGTCAAAGCGCTGCAGCAGCTCCCAAGATTGTCCATAGGCCTTCCTTCCTTCCTTCCCTTCCTTCTTTCCTTCCTTCCCTTCCTTCCCTCCCTCCCCTTCCTTTCCTTTCCTCCTTCCTTCTTGCATTTCCTTCCTTCCTTCCTTCCTTCCTTCCTCCTTCCCTCCATCCTTCATCCCTTCCTTCCCCTTTGCTTCCTTCTTGCCTTCCTTCCTTCCTTCCTTCTTTCCTTCCTCCCTCCCTTCCTTTCACTTCCTCCTTTCCTTCCTTCCTTCCTTCCTTCCTCCCCTCCCTCCCTTCTTTTCACTTCCTTCTTCCTTCCCTTCCTTCCTCCCTCCCCTCCCTCCCTTCTTTTCACTTCCTCCTTTCCTTCCTTCCCTTCCTTCCTCCCTCCCTCTCTTCTTTTCACTTCCTTCTTTCCTTCCCTTCCTTCCTTCCTTCCTTCCTCCCCTCCCTCCTTTTCACTTCCTCCTTCCCTTCCTTCCTTCCTTTCCTTCCTTCCTCCACTCCCTCCCTTCTTTTCACTTCCTCCTTACCTTCCTTCCTTCCTTCCTTCCTTCCTCCACTCCCTCCCTTCTTTTCACTTCCTCCTTCCCTTCCTCCCTCCCTTCTTTTCACTTCCTTCTTCCTTCCCTTCCTTCCTCCCTCCCCTCCCTCCCTTCTTTTCACTTCCTCCTTTCCTTCCTTCCCTTCCTTCCTCCCTCCCTCTCTTTTCACTTCCTTCTTTCCTTCCCTTCCTTCCTTCCTTCCTCCCCTCCCTCCTTTTCACTTCCTCCTTCCCTTCCTTCCTTCCTTTCCTTCCTTCCTCCACTCCCTCCCTTCTTTTCACTTCCTCCTTACCTTCCTTCCTTCCTTCCTTCCTTCCTCCACTCCCTCCCTTCTTTTCACTTCCTCCTTCCCTTCCTCCCTCCCTCCCTCCCTTCTTTTCACTTCCTTCTTCCTCCCTCCCTCCCTCCCTTCTTTTCACCTCCTTCCTTCCCTTCCTTCCTCCCTTGTTTTCACTTCCTCCTTCCCTTCCTTTCCTCCCTCCCTTCCCTCCCCCCTGGGGGAAAAACCCCCACCCACTTCCTGTCTCACCTCCTCTCCACTTCCTGTCGGAGATCCTGCCACTCCTGGTGGGATCCTTCCCTTCCTTTTCTTCCTTCCTTCCTTCCCCTTCCCTTCCTTCTTCTCTTCCCTTTTCCCTTCCTCCCTTTTCTTTCTTTCCTTCCTTCCCTCCCTTCCTTCTCTTCCTTCTTTTCACTTCCTTTCCTTCTTCCTTTCCTTCCTCCCTCCCCTTCCTTCTTTTCCCTTTCCTTCTCCTTCCTTCCTTCCTCCCTCCCTCCCTTCTTTTCACTTCCTTCCTTCCCCTTCCTTCCTCCCTTCCTTCTTCCCTTCTTTCTTTCATTCCTTCCCCTTCCTTCCTTCTTCCTTTCCTCCCTTCCCCACCCACTTCCTGTCTCACCTCCTCTCCACTTCCTGCCGCAGATCCTGCCACTCCTGGTGGGACTTCAGCTCCCTCATCTCGTCAAAGCGCTGCAGCAGCTCCCAGGATTGTCCATAGGCCGCCCGGCTGGCCAGATCCTGGATCTCCTGGCGGCGGCGCAGATCCTCCTGGGGGAAGACATGTTGTGGAACCTGGTGGATCCAGGACCTCCGGATCCTCCAGCAGATCCTCCAGACCTGGGGGTGTTGAGGAATCCTCCAAAGATCTCCAGATCCTCCTGGTGAGGAACGGCGGAAGGACCTGGAGATCCTCCTCCAAAGATCTCCAGATCCTCCCAGAGATCCGCAAGAGGAAGATCTGGAGATCTTTAGGGATCTAAAAAAACCAAAAAGAGATCTCCAGATCTTTGATCCTCCCAAGATCTCCAGATCCTCCAAGAGATCCTCAAGAGGAAGATCTGGAGATGTTTTAGGATCCTCCCAAGATCTCCAGATCCCCAAGATCTGGAGATGTTTGGGATCCTCCCGAGATCTCCAGATCCTCCAAGAGATCCTCGGGAGGTGGAGGGGTTTCGCGATCCTCCCGAGATCTCCAGATCCTCCAAGAGATCCTCAAGATCTGGAGGTGTTTCGCGATCCTCCCGAGATCGCCAGATCCTCCAAGAGATCCTCAAGATCTGGAGGGGTTTAGCGATCCTCCCGAGATCTCCAGATCCTCCAAGAGATCCTCCAGATCTGGAGGGGTTTAGCGATCCTCCCGAGATCTCCAGATCCTTCAAGAGATCCTCAAGAGGAAGATCTGGAGATGACCTGGAGGATCTGGGATCCAGGGTCTCCAGATGTTCCTCAAAAGGAAGATCTGGAGATGTTTGTGGATCCTCCCAAGATCTCCAGGTCCGCCAAGAGATCCTCAAGAGGAAGATCTGGAGACATGTTGTCGAACCCGGGGCCACCGGTGAAGAAGACCTGGAGGATCTGGGATCCGGGATCTCCAGACCCTCAAGATCTGGAGATGGAGGATCCTCCCAAGATCTCCAGATCCTTCAAGGGTTCCTCAAGAGGAAGATCTGGAGATCTTTGGAGGATCTCCAGATCCTCCAAGAGATCCTCAAGAGGAAGATCTGGAGACATGTTGTCGAATTCGGGGCCACCGGTGGAGAAGACCTGCAGGATCTGGGATCCAAGATCCCCAGGGCCTTCAAGACATCCTCAAGAGGAAGATCTGGAAACGTTTGGGGATCCTCCAAAGAGCTCCAGATCCTCCAAGAGATCTTCAAGATCTGGAGATGTTTGGGGATCCAAGATCTCCAGATCAAGAGATCCTCAAGAGGAAGATCTGGAGGTGCTTTAGGATCCTCCCAAGATCTCCAGATCCTTCAAGAGATCCTCAAGATCTGGAGATCTTCGGGGATCCTCCAAAGACCTCCAGATCCTCCAAGAGATCCTCAAGGTCTCCTGGCGGCACCCCAGCTCCTCCTGCAGGAGGACCGAGGGGAAGACAGGTTGAGGAACCCAGGGGAGAAGAGCTAGAGGATCTGGGATCTCTGGATCCTCCATGAGATCCTCAAGATCTGGAGATGTTAGGAGGATCCTCCCAAGATCTCCAGGCCTCCCAGAGACCCTCAAGATCTGGAGATGTTTAGGGATCCTCCCAAGATCTCCAGATCCTGCAAGAGATCCTCAAGAGGAAGATCTGGAGATGTTTAGGGATCCTCCAAAGTTTCCCCAGGTCTTCCTGGATCTCCACCTCCTCCCACCCTTCCTCCCCCGCAAGATCTCCAGATCTTTGGTGGATCTCCACCTCCTCCCACCCTTCCTCCCCCGCAACACCTGGAGATCTTTTGGTGATCTGGTGGAGATCTTCTGAGGAACCCCAACCCCACCCTCTCCGCCTCCTCCCACCCTTCCTCCCCCGCAAGATCTCCAGATCTTTGGCGGATCTCTCCCTCCTCCCACCCTTCCTCCCCACCAACGCCTGGAGATCTTTGGTGATCTGGTGGAGATCTTCTGAGGAACCCCAACCCCCACCCTCTCCTCCCGCCCTTCCTCCCCCGCAAGATCTCCAGATCTTTGGCGGATCTCCCCCTCCTCCCACCCTTCCTCCCCGCCAACGCCTGGAGATCCTTGGTGATCTGACGGAGATCTTTTGAGGAACCCCAACCTCCACCCTCTCCACCTCCTCCCGCCCTTCCTCCCCCGCCAGATCCCGGGAGATCCCCTCACCTCGCCCTCCGCCGCCCGGATCCGGTCGTAGAGGCGCAGGATCCCCTCGATCCCGGGGCCCTTGGGGGCGGGCGCTTCCGGCTCACCGGGCGGATCCCTCCGCTTCTCGGGGCGCTGAGGGATCGAGAGAGAGAGAGAGAGGGATCGGGTGAGAGGAGGGTGAGTGGATCCGGGATCGAGTACGGAGACTCCGGATACCGGGCAGCGGTTTGATGGACAGGAGGGGAGGATAGGATAGGAAACAAGGATAGGATAGGAGGATAGGATAGGAGAGAAGGATAGGATAGAAGGATAGGATAGGATAGGATAGGAGGCAAGGATAGGATAGGAGGATAGGATAGGAGGGGAGGAGGGGAGAGGAGAGGAGAGGATAGTATAGGATAGGATAGGAAACCAGGATAGGATAGGATAGTAGGATAGGAGGATAGGATAGGAGACAAGGATAGGATAGGAGGTCATGATAAATTAGGATAGAAGGATAGGACAGAAGGATAGGATAGTACAGGAAAATAGGATAAGAGACAAGGATAGGGTAGGAGGATAGGATAGGATAGGAAGATAGGATAGGATAGGATAGGAAAAAAGGATAGGATAGGAGGATAGGATAGGAGGCAAGGATAGGACAGGCGGATAGGATACAATAGGACCGAAGGATAGGATAGGAGGATAGGATAGGAGGATAGGATAGGACAGGCGGATAGGATACAATAGGACAGAAGGATAGGATAGGAGGATAGGATAGGAGGATAGGATAGGACAGGCGGATAGGATACAATAGGACCGAAGGATAGGATAGGAGGATAGGATAGGAGGCAAGGATAGGACAGGCGGATAGGATACAATAGGACAGAAGGATAGGATAGGAGGATAGGATAGGAGACAAGGATAGGATAGGAGGATAGGATAGGAGGCAAGGATAGGATAGGAGGATAGGATAGGAGGGGAGGAGGGGAGAGGAGAGGAGAGGATAGTATAGGATAGGATAGGAAACCAGGATAGGATAGGAGACAAGGATAGGATAGGAGAATAGGATAGGATACGATAGGATGAAAGGATAGGATAGGAGGGTAGGATAGGAAACAAGGATAAGATAGGACAGAAGGATAGGATAGGAGAATAGGATAGGGTAGGGTAGGAAACAAGGATAGGATAGGATAGGATAGGATAGGATAGGATAGGATAGGAGAATAGGATAGGGTAGGAGAATAGGATAGGGTAGGAAGGATAGGATAGGGTAGGAAGGATAGGATAGGATAGGAAAGGAAGAGAGGATAGGATAGGATAGGGTAGGAAGGATAGGATAGGATAGGAGGATAGGAGGATAGGATAGGAAACAAGGATAGGATAAAATAGGACAGAAGGATAGGATAGGAGGATAGGATAGGATAGGAAAGGAAGAGAGGATAGGATAGGATAGGATAGGAGAATAGGATAGGGTAGGAAGGATAGGATAGGAAAGGAAGAGAGGATAGGATAGGATAGGAGAATAGGATAGGGTAGGAAGGATAGGATAGGATAGGAGGATAGGATAGGAAACAAGGATAGGATAAAATAGGACAGAAGGATAGGATAGGAGGATAGGATAGGATACAAACGAGGATAGAAGAGGATAGGATAGGAGGATAGGATAGGCTAGGAAACCAGGATAGGAACAAGGATAGGATAGGATAGGATATTATATTAAAGGAGGATAGGAAACAAGAATAGGATAGGAGGATAGGATAGGATAGGATAGGATAGGATAGGATAGGAGACAAGGATAGGATAAGACAGAAGGATAGGATAGGATAGGAGGATAGGAGACAAGGAGACAAGGATAGGATAGAAGGATAGGATAGGAGAATAGGATAGGATACAATAGGACAGAGATAGGATAGGAAGTAAGGAGAGGATAGGAGGATAGGATACGATTGAAGAATAGGATAGGATATGATAGGAAACAAGGATAGGATAGGATATGATTGGAGACAAGGGTAGGATAGGATACAATACAATAGGCAGAAGGATCGGATCGGATAGGATAGGATAGGATAGGAAACAAGGATAGGATAGGATAGTAGGATAGGAGGATAGGATAGGAGACAAGGATAGGATAGGAGGTCATGATAAATTAGGATAGAAGGATAGGACAGAAGGATAGGATAGTACAGGAAAATAGGATAAGAGACAAGGATAGGGTAGGAGGATAGGATAGGATAGGAAGATAGGATAGGATAGGATAGGAAAAAAGGATAGGATAGGAGGATAGGATAGGAGGCAAGGATAGGACAGGCGGATAGGATACAATAGGACAGAAGGATAGGATAGGAGGATAGGATAGGAGACAAGGATAGGATAGGAGGATAGGATAGGAGGCAAGGATAGGACAGGCGGATAGGATACAATAGGACCGAAGGATAGGATAGGAGGATAGGATAGGAGGATAGGATAGGACAGGCGGATAGGATACAATAGGACAGAAGGATAGGATAGGAGGATAGGATAGGAGGATAGGATAGGACAGGCGGATAGGATACAATAGGACAGAAGGATAGGATAGGAGGATAGGATAGGAGGCAAGGATAGGATAGGAGGATAGGATAGGAGGCAAGGATAGGACAGGCGGATAGGATACAATAGGACCGAAGGATAGGATAGGAGGATAGGATAGGAGGATAGGATAGGACAGGCGGATAGGATACAATAGGACCGAAGGATAGGATAGGAGGATAGGATAGGAGGATAGGATAGGACAGGCGGATAGGATACAATAGGACAGAAGGATAGGATAGGAGGATAGGATAGGAGGATAGGATAGGACAGGCGGATAGGATACAATAGGACCGAAGGATAGGATAGGAGGATAGGATAGGAGGCAAGGATAGGACAGGCGGATAGGATACAATAGGACAGAAGGATAGGATAGGAGGATAGGATAGGAGACAAGGATAGGATAGGAGGATAGGATAGGAGGCAAGGATAGGACAGGCGGATAGGATACAATAGGACAGAAGGATAGGATAGGAGGATAGGATAGGAGACAAGGATAGGATAGGAGGATAGGATAGGAGACAAGGATAGGATAGGAGGATAGGATAGGAGACAAGGATAGGATAGGAGGATAGAATAGGATAGGAAACAAAGATAGGATAGGATAGGATAGGATAGGATAGTAGGATAGGAGACTAGGATAGGTTAGGATACGATTGGACAGAAGGATAGGATAGGAGGATAGGATAGGAAACAAGGATAGGATAGGAACCCAGCACCCCCCACCCCCACGGGGGGCCTTACCTGCGCGACCCCCGCCCCTTCCGGCCGGGGGGCGGGGTCTCGGCCCGGCGGCGCTTCGGGGGGCGGGGCTTCGGGGAGGGCGGCCTCCCCCCGGGCCGAGCCCTCCGGCGCCGCCTCCTCCCGGCGAGGGGATTGGTCGATCCGGCCCAGGATCCATCCCGCCTGGGGGGAGAGGAGAGGGGGGGAGCGGTGGGCTTCCAGGATGTCCTGGGGGGGAGAAGGGGGGCGGGAGGAATTAAGAGCAATAATAATAATAATGATAATAATAAGAATTAATATAATATAATATAATATAATATAATATAATATAATATAATATAATATAATATAGCATAGCATAACATTATATTATATTATATTATATTATATTATATTATATTATATTATATTATATTATATTATATTATATTATATTATATTATATTATATTATGTTGTGTTATATTATATTATGTTATGTTATATTATATTATTATTATATAAAAATAATAATAGTAGTAGTAGTAATATTAATAATGATAATAAACAAGCTGTTTGGTGTTTTTAATAGTAATAATAATAGTAGTAGAAATCAACAAGGTCCTTGAAGAGTGTCAATAAGAATAAGAATACCAATAATAATAATAATAGAAACCAACAATGTGTCTTTAATAATAATAATAATAATAATAATAGTAGTAGTAGTAGTAGAAATCAACAAGGTCCTTGAAGAGTGTCAATAAGAATAAGAATACCAATAATAATAATAATAATAATAATAATAATAATAATAATAATAATAGTAGTAGTAGTAGTAGTAGAAACCAACAAGGTGAGTGTCTTTAATAATATTAGTAGTAATAGCAATAGCAATAGCAACAACATGAGTGTTAATAATAATAATAATAATAATAATAATAATAATAATAATAATAGAAGCCAACAAGGTGTCTTTCATCATCTTCATCATCATCATCATCATCATATAAATCAACAAGGTGTCTTTAATAGTAATAATAGTATTAATAGTAGTAGTAATAATAGTAATAGTAGAAGCCAACAGGGTGAGTGTCTTTAATCATAACAACAACAACAACAACAACAACAACACTAATACTAATAATAATAATAACAACAACAATACTACTACTAATAATAATAATAATAATAATAATAATAATAATAGTAATAATAATAGTAACAGAAACCAACTAGGGTCCTCGCTAAGAAACAACACCACTAATACTAATACTAACAACAACAACAGCAGCAGCAATACTAATAATACTACTACTACTAATAATAACAATAATACTAATAATAATAATACTAATAACAGAAACTAACTAGGGTCCTCCCTAAGAAATAACAACAACAACAACAACACTAATACTAATAATAATAATAATAACACCACCACCACCAACAACAACAATAACAATACTAATAATACTAATAATACTAATAATAACAACAACAACAACAACAACACTAATACTAATAATAATAATAACACCACCACCAACAACAACAACAATAACAATACTAATAATACTAATAATACTAATAATAATAATAACAACAACAACAACAGAAACCAACTAGGGTCCTCCCTAAGAAACAACAACAACACTAATACTAATACTAATACTAACAACAACAACAACAACAACAACAACAACAACAACAGCAATACTAATAATAATACTAATACTAATAATAATAATAATAATAATACTAATAATAATAATAATAATAATAATACTAATAACAGAAACTAACTAGGGTCCTCCCTAAGAAATAACAACAACAACAACAACAACACTAATACTAATAATAATAATAATAATAATAATAATAACACCACCACCACCAACAACAACAACAATAACAACAATACTAATAATACTAATAATACTAATAATAACAACAACAACAGAAACCAACTAGGGTCCTCCCTAAGAAACAACAACACCACTAATACTAATACTAATACTAATACTAACAACAACAACAACAACAACAACAATAATACTAATAATACTAATACTAATAATACTAATAATAATAATAACAATACTACTACTACTACTAATAATAATAATACTAATAACAGAAACTAACTAGGGTCCTCCCTAAGAAATAACAACAACAACAACACTAATAATTATTATTATTATTATAACACCACCACCACCAACAACAACAACAACAACAACAGAAACCAACTAGGGTCCTCCCTAAGAAACAACAACACCACTAATACTAATACTAATACTAATACTAATACTAACAACAACAACAACAACAACAATAATACTAATAATACTAATACTAATAATACTAATAATAATACTAATAACAGCAACCAACTAGGGTCTTCCCCAAGAAATAATAATCATATTAATAATAGGCAGAACAAGCCCCTTCCTGCCTTCCCATGAACGGAGGGCGGATATCGATCAATTCCCAATTCCCAATCAATACTATCGATTAGCCTCCCCATTCAAGTCCATTCAATTCAATAATCCCCCTCACCTCTCCCAGCTCGGCGCTCCAGTCCGGCCCGTAGCGCAGCCGCCCTTTCCCGCTGGCCCGCAGCGCCGCCAGCGCCGCCCCGCGGAGCCGCTGCGACTCCATGCCAGGCCCAGGCTTCGGAAAAGGGCCGCAAAAGGACTAGGCCGCGTTTCCTAGGCGACGGCCAATGGGAAGCGGGCGGAGGCGGGAGGGAGGAGGAGTGGCGGGAGGGAGGGCCTATGAGCGAGCTCCTGACTCGACGAAGCCCCGCCCCAGGGTGAGTGACGGGCTGTTCGAGCTATGAGAGGGCGGGACGGCTTCCCTCCCCAGTCTGAGTGACAGCCCGTTCGGCCTATGAGCGAGCCGGAGGCGGGCGGACGGCGGAGTGACGGGCCTATGAGAGGAAGGCAAGGGCCGCCTACGACGGGGAGGGACAGGCCGTTCGGCCTATGAGAGGGCGGGATTGGTCTCCCGCCTCGACGAAGCCCCGCCCCAGGCGGAGTAACAGGCTGTTCGGCCTATGAGAGGGCGCGACGGCAAGCCGAGCGGCAGGCAAGGGCCGCCTACGACGGGGAGTGACAGGCCGCTCGGCCTATGAGAGGGCCGGACTGCTTTCCCGCGTCTGAGAGACCCCGCCCCAGGCTGACTGACAGGCCGCTTGGCCTATGAACGGGCGGGATGCTTGTTCAAGTGGAAGCAGGGCCCCGCCTATGACGTTGAGTGACAGGCCGCTTGGCCTATAGGCGGGCGGGCTGCTTGTCGTCATGGTCAAGTCAAGGGCGTTTGGCCTATAGGCGGGCGGGACTGGTTTCCCGCCTGGGAGAAAGCCCGCCCCAGGCTGAGTGACAGGCGGTTCGACCGATGAGAGGGCGCGACGGCAATCCAAGGGCCGCCTACGGCGTGGAGTGACAGGCCGCTTGGCCTATAGGCGGGTGGGATTGATTCCCGGCCTGGGAGGAACCCCGCCTCAGGCTGAGGGACAGGCTGTTCGACCTATGAGAGAGCGCGACGGCAAGCCAAGGGCCGCCTACGACGTGGAGTGACAGGCCGTTTGGCCTATGGGCGGGCGGGAGTTGTTTCCCGCCTCCGAGAAACCCCGCCAGGCCCAGGCTTCGGAAAGGGCCGCAGAAGGACTAGGCCGCGCTTCTTAGGCAACGGCCAATGGGAAGCGGGCGGGGGCGGGAGGGAGGCGGAGTGGCGGGCCGGAGGGCCTATGAGCGAGCTCCCGCCTGGGAGAAAGCCCGCCCCAGGCGGAGTGACAGGCTGTTCGACCTATGAGAGGGCGCGACGGCTTCCCTCCCCAGTCTGAGTGACAGCCCGTTCGGCCTATGAGCGAGCCGGAGGCGGGCGGACGGCGGAGTGACGGGCCTATGAGAGGAAGGCAAGGGCCGCCTACGACGGGGAGGGACAGGCCGTTCGGCCTATGAGAGGGCGGGATTGGTCTCCCGCCTCGACGAAGCCCCGCCCCAGGCGGAGTAACAGGCTGCTCGGCCTATGAGAGGGCGCGACGGCAATCCGAGCCGAAGGCAAGGGCCGCCTACGAAGCTGAGTGACAGGCTGTTCGGCCTATGAGAGGGCGCGCCGCAATCCAAGAGCCGCCTACGGCGTGGAGTGACAGGCCGCTTCGCCTATGAGAGGGCCGGACTGCTTTCCCGCGTCCGAGAGACCCCGCCCCAGGCTGACTGACAGGCCGCTTGGCCTATGAGCGGGCGGGATGCTTGTTCAAGTGGAAGCAGGGCCCGCCTATGAGGGTGAGTGACAGGCCGCTCGGCCTATGAGAGGGCGGGATTGGCTACCCGACTCGAAGAAACCCCGCCCCAAGCTGAGTGACAGGCCGCTCGACCTATGAGAGGGCGGGACGGCAATCCAAGGGCCGCCTACGGCGTGGAGTGACAGGCCGTTTGTCCTATGAGAGGGCGGGATTGGTTGCCCGCCTCGACGAAGCCCCGCCCCAGGCGGAGTAACAGGCTGTTCGGCCTATGAGAGGGCGCGACGGCAATCCGAGCGGCAGGCAAGGGCCGCCTACGGCATGGAGTGACAGGCCGCTTCGCCTATGAGAGGGCCGGGCTGCTTTCCCGCGTCTCAGAGACCCCGCCCCAGGCTGACTGACAGGCCGCTTGGCCTATGAACGGGCGGGATGCTTGTTCAAGTGGAAGCAGGGCCCGCCTATGACGTTGAGTGACAGGCCGCTCGGCCTATGAGCGGGCGGGAATGGTTTCCCGCCTCGGAGAAACCCCGCCCCAGGCTGAGTGACAGGCTGTTCGACCTATGAGAGGGCGCGACGGCAAGCCAAGGGCCGCCTACGACGTGGAGTGACAGGCCGCTGGGCCTATGAGCGGGCGGGAGTGGTTCCCCGCCTCGGAGAAACTCCGCCTCAGGCTGAGTGACAGGCTATTCGACCTATGAGAGGGCGCGGCGGCAATCCAAGCGCCGCCTACGACGTGGAGTGACAGGCCGCTCGGCCTATGAGAGGGCGGGAGTGGTTCCCCGCCTCGGAGAAACCCCGCCACAGGCGGAGTGACAGGCTGTTCGACCTATGAGAGGGCGGGACGGCCATCCAAGGGCCGCCTACGACGTGGAGTGACAGGCCGCTCGGCCTATGAGAGGGCGGGACGGCTTTCCCTCATGGGCCGCACTCGGAGTGAAAAGCCCCTTCGGCCTATGAGCGAGCCGGACGGTTTTCCCTCAGGGGCGAAGCCCCGCCCGGTGCTGAGTGACAGGCCTTTCGGCCTATGAACGGGCGGGACGCGGGAAGGGGAGGCCGCCTGTGACGTTGAGTGACAGGCCGTTGGGCCTATGAGCGGGCCGGACTGCTTTCCCGCGCCTGAGAGACCCCGCCCCACGCTGAGTGACAGCCAGTTCGGCCTATGAGCGGGCGGCATGGCTTTCCCTCACCGGCAAGGGCCCGCCTATGAGGGTGAGTGACAGCCGCGCTGGCCTATGAACGGGCGGGACGCTTTCTGTCGTCCAGAGCGGGAAGGGGAGGCCGCCTATGAGGTTGAGTGACAGGCCGTTGGGCCTATGAGAGAGCCGGACCCCTTTCCCGCGTCGGAGAGACCCCGCCCTACGCTGAGTGACAGTCAGTTCGGCCTATTAGCGGGCTTTATGTCGTCGAGAGCGGGAAGGGGAGGCCGCCTATGAGGTTGAGTGACAGGCCGTTGGGCCTATGAGAGGGCCGGACTGCTTTCCCGCGTCGGAGAGACCCCGCCCCACGCTGACTGACAGGACGTTTGGCCTATGAACGGGCGGGACGCTTTATGTCGTCGATAGCGGGAAGGGGAGGCCCGCCTATGACGTTGAGTGACAGGCCGCTCGGCCTATGAGAGGGCCGGGCTGCTTTCCCGCCTCTGAGAGACCCCGCCTCACGCTGACTGACAGGCCGCTCGGCCTATGAGAGGGCGGAATGCTTGTTAGAGCAAGTTCGAGTGGAAGCAGGGCCCGCCTATGACGTTGAGTGACAGGCCGCACGGCCTATGAGAGGGCCGGACTGCTTTCCCGCGTCCGGGAGACCCCGCCCCACGCTGACAAACTTATTATTATTATTGCATTTGCAAACTTTGCCCAAAAAAAAATCAAGGAAGATGCAATGGAAATTATTGCATTTGCAAACTTATTGCATTTGCAAACATTGCCAAAAAAAAAGCAAGTAGGATGCAATTGAATTTATTACATTTGCAAACTTTGCAAAAAAAAAAGCAAGGAAGATGCAACTGAATTTATTGCATTTGCAAACTTTGCCAAAAAAAAGCAAGGAAGATGCAACTGAATTTATTGCATTTGCAAACTTTGCCAAAAAAAAGCAAGGAAGATGCAACTGAATTTATTGCATTTGCAAACTTTGCAAAAAAAAAAAGCAAGGAAGATGCAATTTAAATTATTGCATTTGCAAACTTATTATTATTATTATTGCATTTGCAAACTTTGCCAAAAAAAAAGCAAGGAGGATGCAATTGAATTTATTGCATTTGCAAACTTTGCAAAAAAAAAGCAAGGAAATTATTGCATTTCCAAAACTGATTCTGATTGCATTTTCAAACTTAACATGGTTGCATTTTTGCAAACCCCAGGAAGTTTGCAAACGTCCAAAAATAACCAGTTTTGCAAGGGCGTCGAAATTTGCACAGGAGGAATGTGGCCGGTGCAACTTTGGCAGGGCTGGGTTGGCCTCTTTGGAAAAAAGATTTTCACTTTGCAAATGCAATAAAAATAAGTTTGCAAATGCCATTATTTCAGAGGCATCTTCCTTGCTGTTTGTGGCAAAGTTTGCGAATGCAATCATAATAAGTTTGCAAATGCAATCATTTCCATTGCCTCTTCCTTGCTTTTTGTTGCAAAGTTTGCAAATGCGATCAATTGGCAAATGAAATAATTTGACAAATGCCATAATCATAAGTTTGCATATGCAATAATTTTCAGCTGGCAAATGCAATAATGATAAGTTTGCAAGTGCAATTATTTCCATTGCATCTTCCTTGCTTTTTTTTTTTTGCAACGTTTGCAAATGCAATCATTTGGCAAATGCAATCATTTTCAGTTTGCAAATGCAATAAAAATAAGTTAGCAAATGCATAATAAGTTTGCAAGTGCAATTATTTCCATTGCATCTTCCTTGCTTTTTTTTTTTGCAACGTTTGCAAGTGCAATCATTTGGCAAATGCAATAATCTTCAGTTTGCAAATGCAATAAAAAATAAGTTGGCAAATGCAATTATTTCCATTGCATCTTCCTTGCTGTTTGTTGCAAAGTTTGCAAATGCAATAAAAATAAGTTTGCAAATGCATAATAAGTTTGCAAATGCAATAATTTGGCAAATGCAATAATTTGGCAAATGCAATAATTTTCAGTTTGCAAAAGCAATCATCATAAGTTTGCAAATGCAATTATCTCCATTGCATCTTCCTTGCTTTTTGTTGCAAAGTTTGCAAATGCAATCATTTGGCAAATGTGATAATTTGGCAAATGCAATACTTTTCAGTTTGCAAATGCAATCATCATAAGTTTGCAAATGCAATAATTTCAATTGCATCTTCCTTGCTGTTTGTTGCAATCATTTGGCAAATGCAATAATTTTCAGTTTGCAAATGCAATAATTGGGCAAATGCAATAATTTGGCAAATGCAATAATCATAAGTTTGCAAATGCAATAAAAAATAAGTTTGCAAATGCAATTATTTTCAGTTTGCATATTTCTTGCTTTTTGTTGCAAAGTTTGCAAATCCAGTCATTTGGCAAATGCAATCATTTTCCGTTTGCAAATGCATAAGTTTGCAAATGCAATTATTTCAATTGCATATTCCTTGCTGTTTGTTGCAAAGTTTGCAAATGCAATCATTTGGCTAATGCAATCATTTGGCAAATGCAATAATTTTCAGTTTGTAAATGCAATAATTTGGCAAATGCAATAATTTTCAGGTTGCAAATGCAATAAAAATTAGTTGGCAAATGCAATTATTTCCATTGCATCTTCCTTGCTGTTTGTTGCAAAGTTTGCAAATGCAATCATTTGGCAAATGCAATCATTTGGCACATGCAATCATTTGGCAAATGCAATCATTTTCCGTTTCCAAATGCAATACAAATAAGTTTGCAAATGCATAATAAGTTTGCAAACTTTGCAAAAAAAAGCAAGGAAGGTGCAATGGAAATTATTGCATTTGCAAAACTTATTATTATTGCATTTGCAAACTTTGAAAAAAAAAGCAAGGAGGATGCAATGGAAATTATTCCATTTGCAAAATTATTGCATTTGCAAACTTATTATTATTATTGCATTTGCAAACTTATTATTATGATTGCATTTGCAAACTTTGCCCCCCAAAAAAGCAAGGAGGATGCAACTGACATTATTCCATTTGCAAAATTATTGCATTCGCAAACTTATTATTATTATTGCATTTGCAAACTTTGCCCAAAAAAAAGCAAGGAGGATGCAATGGAAATTATTGCATTTGCAAACTTATCATTATTGCATTTGCAAACTTTGCAATAAAAAATCAAGGAAATTATTGCATTTGCAAACTTATTATTATTGCATTTGCAAACTTTGCCAAAAAAAAAAGGCAAGGAAATTATTGGATTTGCAAAACTTATTCTGATTGCATTTCCAAACTTAAAATGATTGCATTTTTGCAAACACCAGGAAGTTTGCAAACGTCAAAAAGAACCAGTTTTGCAAGGGCGTCGAAAGTTGCACCGGAGGAATTGAAATTATTGCATTTGCAAACTTTGCAAGGAAGATGCAATGGAAATTATTGCATTTGCAAACGTATTATGATTGCATTTGCAAACTTTTTATTATTGCATTTGCAAACTTTGCCAAAAAAAAAAGCAAGGAAGATTCAATGGAAATTATTGTATTTGCAAACTTTTTATTATTGCATTTGCAAACCTATTATGATTGCATTTTCAAACGTAAAATGATTGCATTGCAAACTTTGCAAGAAATAGCAAGGAAGATGCAATGGAAATTATTGCATTTGCAAACTTCTTATGATTCCATTTGCAAACTTCTTATGATTGCATTTGCAAACTTTTTATTATTGCATCTGCAAACATTGCAAAAAAAGCAAGGAAGATGCAATAGAAATTATTGCATTTGCAAACGTATTATGATTGCATCTGCAAACGTATTATGATTGCATTTGCAAACTTTTTATGATTGCATTTTCGAACTTGAAATGATTGCATTTTTGCAAACACCAGGAAGTTTGCAAACGTCAAAAATAACCAGTTTTGCAAGGGCGTCGAAAGTTGCACCGGAGGAATGTGGCCGGTGCAACTTTTGCAGGGCTGGGTTGGCCTGTGGGAAAGAGATTCGAACGCAGGTCCGACCGGCTGCCGATTGGCTTCCTGGTTGCCGGGCAGGATGGCGGGGAGTTCGGAGATCCAGCTCTTTGTGAAGGTGAGATAGAAAGGAAAGGAAAGGAAAGAAAAGGAGAGTAAAGAGTAAAGTGTAAAGTAAAGTAAAAAGTAAAAAGTAAAGTAAAGAGTAAAGAGTAAAGAGTAAAGAGTAAAGAGTAAAGTAAAGAGTAAAGTAAAAAGTAAAGTAAAGAGTAAAGAGTAAAGTAAAGAGTAAAGTAAAGAGTAAAGTAAAAAGTAAAGTAAAGAGTAAAGAGTATAGAGTAAAGTAAAGAGTAAAGTAAAGAGTAAAGTAAAGAGTAAAGTGTAAAGTAAAGAGTAAAGTGTAAAGTAAATAGTAAAGTAAAAAGTAAAGAGTAAAGAGTAAAGAGTAAAGTAAAGAGTAAAGTAAAGAGTAAAGTAAAGAGTAAAGTGAAGTAAAAAGTAAAGTAAAGTATAAAGTAAAGTAAAGTGTAAAGTAAAGTAAAGTAAAGTAAAGTAAAGTAAAGTAAAGTAAAGTAAATAAGTAAAGTAAATAAGATAAGATGATAAGATAAGATAAGATAAGATAAGATAAGATAAGATAAGATAAGATAAGATAAGATAAGATAAGATAGTAAATATAGGATAGGATAGGATAGGATAGGATAGGATAGGATAGGATAGTACACTACAGTATAGTTAGTATAGTTAGTATAGTATACTTAGTATAGTATAGTGAATATAGGATAGGATAGGATAGTAAATATAATATAGTATAGTAAAGATAAGATAAGATAGCATAGCATAGCATAGCATAGCATAGTAAGTACAGTACAGTATAATTAGTATAGTTAGTATAGTATACTTAGTATAGTGAATATAGGATAGGATAGTAAGTATAGTATAGTATAGTATAGTATAGTATAGTATAGTATAGTATAGTATAGTATAGTATAGTATAGTATAGTATAGTATAGTATAGTATAGTAAATATAGGATATGATAGGATAGTAAATATAGGATAGGATAGTAAATATGGTATGGTATGGTATGGTATGGTATGGTATGGTAAAGTAAAGAATATAGCATAGCATAGGATAGCATAGGATAGCATAGGATAGGATAGTAAATATAGCATAGTAAATATAGCATGGTATGGTATGGTATGGTCAATAGTATAGTATAGTATAGTATAG
The DNA here is from genome assembly GCF_965112155.1 of Podarcis liolepis. Classification (NCBI taxonomy): domain Eukaryota; kingdom Metazoa; phylum Chordata; class Lepidosauria; order Squamata; family Lacertidae; genus Podarcis; species Podarcis liolepis. The sequence goes on along the minus strand of NC_139570.1, from coordinate 51,484,961 downwards.
TATAGTATAGTATAGTATAGTATAGTATAGCATAGCATAGCATAGCATAGCATAGCACAGTACAGTACAGTACAGTACAGTACAGTATAGTTAGTATAGTACAGTACAGTACAGTACAGTATAGTTAGTATAGTAAATATAGGATAGGATAGGACAGGATAGTAAATATAGTATGGTATGGTATGGTAAAGTAAAGAGCATAGCATAGCATAGCATAGTAAATATAGGATAGGATAGTAAATATAGCATAGTAAATATAGCATAGTAAATATAGCATGGTATGGTATGGTATGGTATGGTATGGTATGGTATGGTATGGTATGGTATGGTATGGTATGGTATGGTATGGTATGGTATGGTATGGTAAAGATGATAGTATAGTATAGTATAGGATAGGATAGGATAGTAAATATAGCATAGCATAGTAAATATAGGTTAGGATAGTAAATATAGCATAGTAAATATAGCATGGTATGGTATGGTAAAGTAAAGATCATAGTATAGTATAGTATAGTATAGTATAGTATAGTATAGTATAGTATAGTATAGTATAGTATAGTATAGTATAGTATAGTATAGTATAGTATAGTATAGTATGATATTTGTGAATTAAATTAAATTAAAGTATAGTATAGTATTAAGATAGATATTTATTCGTTAATTAAAGTATAGTATAGTATAGTATACAGTGGTGCATCGCAAGACGAAATTAATCCGTTCCACGAGTCTCTTGGTCTAGCAGGTTTTCCGTCTTGTGAGGCATTCGTCTCATCATTTCCTTCCTTCCTTCCTTCCTTCCTTCCTTCCTTCCTTCCTTCCTTCCCTCCCTCCTTCCTTCCTTCCTTCCTTCCTTCCCTCCTTCCTTCCTTCCCTCCTTCCTTCTCATCTCCTTCCTTCCCTCCCTCCTCCTTCCTTCCTTCCTTCCTTCCTTCCTTCCTTCCTTCCTTCCTTCCTTCTATCTCTCCTTCCTTCCTTCCTTCCTTCCCTCCATCCCTCCCTCCTTCCTTCCTTCCTTCCTTCCTTTCATCCTTCCGTCTCTCTATCCCTCTCCCTCCCTCCCTCCTTCCTTCCTTCCCTCCTTCCCTCCTTCCCTCCTTCCTTCCTCCCTCCCTCCCTTCCCTCCCTCCCTTCCCTCCCTCCCTTCCCTCTCTCCTTCTCTCCTTATTTCATTCCTTCCTTCCCTCCTTCCCTCCCTCCTTCCTTCCTTCCTTCCTTCCCTCCTTCCCTCCCTCCTTCCTTCCTTCCTTCCTTCCTCCCTTCCTCCATTCCTTCCTTCCTCCCTCCCTCCCTCTTTTCCTTCCTTCCCTCCTTCCTTCCCTCCCTCCCTCCCTCCCTCCTTCCTTCCTTCCCTCCTTCCTTCCCTCCCTCCCTCCCTCCCTCCCTCCTTCCTTCCTTCCTTCCCTCCTTCCTTCCTCTCTAGGCCAGCGAGGACGGCGAGAGCGTCGGATCCTGCCCTTCCTGCCAACGGATCTTTATGGTCCTCCTACTCAAAGGAGTCCCATTCACGTTGACCACCGTGGATACCAGGAGGTAGGAAGGAAGGAAGGAAGGAAGGAAAG
>NC_139570.1:51478804-51483202 GCF_965112155.1 Podarcis liolepis | reverse complement strand
TTTCCTTACCTCCTTCCCTCCCTCCTTCCTTCCTTCCCTCCCTTCCTTCCTTCCTCCCTCCTTCCTTCCCTCCTTCCATTCTTCCCTCCCTCCTACTTCCTTCCTTCTTCCTTCCCTCCTTCCTTCTCTTCATTTCCTTCCTTCCTTTCTCCCTCCACTTCCTTCTTTCCTTCCCTCTTCCTCCCTTCCTCCCTGCCCCACAACCCCACCCCCTCTAACCCCGCCCCTTCCTCCCCCCAGGTCGTCTGCCGCCATTACCGCCCCGCCGCTCTGCCCCCCGACTTGTGGGGCGTGCGCCGCTACCTGCAAGCCGCCCGGGGGGCCAAGGCATTCCGCTTCTCCTGCCCCACGGATCTCGAGATCATCCAGGCCTACCGGGAAGTCGTCCGGCCCATGTAGGGGGCTGCCCCACGGCGGGCCCCACCACTTGGGGGGCTGGAGGACGGAGACCGGGGCCGGTTATCCCAGTTGGGGGTCTGGGTGGGGGATGCCCAACCCCCAAGTTGTGGGGCACAAGGAGGGGATCCCAGGATCACACGGGTTGCCCCACAACTTGGGGGGCTGGAGGATGGGGTCCTGGGGGGACAGAGACCTCTGGTGTGGCTGGACCCCTAACTTGGGGGGCAGCCCAGGATCACAGGGGGTGCCCCGCAACTTGGGGGGCTGGAGGACCCCTGGTGGGGCGGTTATCCCAGTTGGGGGGCAGAAGGAGGGGGTCTGGGTGGGGGAATGCCATTGGTGGGGCTGGACCCCCAAGTTGTGGGGCAGAAGGAGGGGATCCCAGGATCACATGGGGTGCCCCACAACTTGGGGGGCTGGAGGACGGAGACCGGGGCCAGTTATCCCAGTTGGGGGTCTGGGTGGTGGATGCCATTGGTGGGGCTGGACCCCCAAGTTGTGGGGCACAAGGATGGGGTCCCAGGATCACATGGGGTGCCCCACAACTTGGAGGGCTCACAACTAGGAGGGGGTCTGGGCGGTGGAGATCACTGGTGGGGCTGGACCCCTAACTTGGGGGTCCCAAGGGTGGAGACACCTCCATGTCCCTGGTGGGGCCGGTTATCCCAGTTGGGGGTCTGGGTGGGGGAATGCCATTGGTGGGGCTGGACCCCCAAGTTGTGGGGCACAAGGATGGGGTCCCAGGATCACACGGGGTGCCCCACAACTTGGGGGGCTCACAACTAGGAAGGGGTCAGGGCGGTGGAGATCACTGGTGGGGCTGGACCCCTAACTTGGGGGTCGCAATAATGGGGTCCTAAGGGCGGGGACACCTAGTGTGGCCGGTCCCCCAAGTTGTGGGGCACAAGGAGGGGGTCCCAGGATCACTCAGGGTGCCCCACAACTTGGGGGTCAACGCAGCCCAGACGGGAGAATTCCCCCCCATTTCCCCCCCACTCCTGGCGGCCATCTTGGACCCGACCCCCAAGGAACCTCCCCTTCCGACCCCCAAGTTGGGGGGCATATCAGAGCCGCCTTAGACATCTAGTCCAGCCCCCCAAGTGCTGGCCGTTAATTAACCTGTTAGCTGCCATATATATATATATATATATATATATATATATAATTATTAATATATATTCTATTCTATTAATTCTATTCTATTCTATTAATTATATAATATTCTATTAATTCTATTCTATTCTATTCTATTAATTATATAATATTCTATTAATTCTATTCTATTCTATTCTATTAATTATATAATATTCTATTAATTCTATTCTATTCTATTAATTATATAATATTCTATTAATTCTATTCTATTCTATTCTATTAATTATATAATATTCTATTAATTCTATTCTATTCTATTCTATTAATTATATAATATTCTATTAATTCTATTCTATTCTATTCTATTAATTCTATTCTATTCTATTCTATTAATTCTATTCTATTCTATTAATTCTATTCTATTCTATTCTATTAATTATATAATATTCTATTAATTCTATTCTATTCTATTCTATTCTATTCTATTCTATTCTATTAATTCTATTCTATTCTATTCTATTAATTATATAATATTCTATTAATTCTATTCTATTCTATTCTATTCTATTAATTATATAATATTCTATTAATTCTATTCTATTCTATTAATTATATAATATTCTATTAATTCTATTCTATTCTATTCCATTCTATTAATTATATAATATTCTATTAATTCTATTCTATTCTATTCTATTAATTATATAATATTATATTAATTCTATTCGATTCTATTCTATTAATTATATAATATTCTATTAATTCTATTCTATTCTATTAATTCTATTCTATTCTATTCTATTAATTATATAATATTCTATTAATTCTATTCTATTCTATTAATTCTATTCTATTCTATTCTATTCTATTAATTATATAATATTATATTAATTCTATTCTATTCTATTAATTCTATTCTATTCTATTCTATTCTATTAATTCTATTCTATTCTATTAATTCTATTCTATTCTATTCTATTAATTATATAATATTCTATTAATTCTATTCTATTAATTCTATTCTATTCTATTCTATTCTATTAATAATATAATATTCTATTAATTCTATTCTATTCTATTAATTCTATTCTATTCTATTATATAATATTATATTCTATTAATTCTATTCTATTCTATTAATTCTATTCTATTCTATTTATATCATATCATAATATTATATTATATTATATTATATTATATTATATTATATTATATTATATTATATTATATTATATTATATTATATTATATTATTATTATTTTTCACCGATTTGGCTCTTTTTCCTTTTGCTTTTCAATGATAATTTTATTTTTCTGTAATAATTGAATAATCATGTCCTTTAATTGAATAATTTTCCTGTAATAATTGAATAAATCATTTACTTTAATAATTTTCCTGTAATAATTGAATAATCATGTACTTTAATTCTTTAATCATTTTTCTGTAATAATTGAATAATCATGTACTTTATTACTTTAATAATTTTCCTGTAATCATTGAATAATCATGTTCTTTAATTTAATAATTTTACTGTAATCATTTAATAATCATGTACTTTAATACTGTAATTGAATAATTGAATAATTCAATTGAATAATCAAATTGAATAATTGAATAATTGAATGGAATAATTGAATAATTCCTGTAATAACTGAATAATCATGTACTTTAATTCTCTAATCATTTTCCTGTAATAATTGAATAATCATGTACTTTAATTTAATAATTTTCCTGTGATCATTGAATAATCATGTCCTTTAATTTAATAATTTTCGTGCAATAATTGAATAATCATGTACTTTAATTTAATAATTTTCCTGTAATAATTGAATAATCATGTACTTTAATAATTTTCCTGTAATAATTGAATAATCATGTACTTTAATAATTTTCATGTAATAATTGAATAATCATGTACCTTAATAATTTTCCTGTAATAATTGAATAATCATTTACTTTAATAATTTTCCTGTAATAATTGAATAATCATGTACCTTAATAATTTTCCTGTAATAATTGAATAATCATGTCCTTTAATTGACTAATTTTCCTGTAATCGTTTAATAATCATGTACTTTAATACTGTAATTGAATAATTGAATAAGCGAATTGAATAATTGAATAATTGAATAATTCCTGTAATAATTGAATAATCATGTACTTTAATTCTTTAATCGTTTTCCTGTAATAATTGAATAATCATGTACTTTAATTCTTTAATCATTTTCCTGTAATAATTGAATAATCATGTACTTTAATTCGTTAATCATTTTCCTGTAATAATTGAATAATCATGTACTTTAATTCGTTAATCATTTTCCTGTAATAATTGAATAATCATGTACTTTAATTTAATAATTTTCCTGTGATCATTTAATAATCATGTACTTTAATTTAATAATTTTACTGTAATAATTGAATAATCGTTTACTTTAATAATTTTCCTGTAATAATTGAATAATCATGTACCTTAATAATTTTCCTGTAATAATTGAATAATCATGTACTTTAATAATTTTCCTGTAATCATTGAATAATCATGTACTTTAATTCTTTAATAATTTTCCTGTAATCATCTAATAATCATGTTCTTTAATTTAATAATTTTACTGTAATCATTTAATAATCATGTACTTTAATACTGTAATTTAATAATTGAAGAATTGAATAATCAAATTGAATAATTGAATAATTGAATTGAATAATTGAATAATTCCTGTAATAATTGAATAATCATGTACCTGAATCCTTTAATAAGTACTTAATAATAAAATAAATATGGAATAAATATGGAAATCATATGGAAATTTATTCGCGTTCCGGAAGGGGAAATAAATCAAGACACTCCATGATATAATATAATTGAAATTCAGAGATAAAATTAAGAATAGCAAGAATAATTAA
>NC_139570.1:51463804-51471304 GCF_965112155.1 Podarcis liolepis | reverse complement strand
ATTTACGCAACCAATTGCACATTTTGTCCCTTTGATAGGTCATTTTTGGGAATTCTGTCTAATTTTTAAATGCACATTTTATTTCATTTTCAATTTAAATTAAAAAAGCCTCCGGTTTTTGAACTTTTGCAATTAATTCGTATTTATGCAACCAATTGACTCCGCTCTTCTTCGCCTTTTGTCCCTTTGATAGGTCATTTTTGCGAATTCTGTCTGATTTTTAAATGCACATTTTATTTCATTTTCAATTTAAATAAAAAAAGTCTCCGGTTTTTGAACTTTTGCAATTAATTCGTATTTCTGCAACCAATTGACTCCGCTCTTCTTCGCCTTTTGTCCCTTTGATAGGTCATTTTTGCGAATTCTGTCTGATTTTTAAATGCACATTTTATTTCATTTTCAATTTAAATAAAAAAAGCCTCCGGTTTAAATAAAAAAAGCCTCCTATCCTATCCTTGTCTCCTATCCTATCCTATCCTATCCTCTCCTATCCTATCCTCTCCTATCCTATCCTTGTCTCCTATCCTATCCTCTCCTATCCTATCCTTGTCTCCTATCCTATCCTATCCTATCCTTTTCTCCTCTCCTATCCTATCCTTGTCTCCTATCCTATCCTATCCTATCCTTGTCTCCTATCCTATCCTATCCTATCCTCCTATCCTATCTTCCTATCCTATCCTTGTCTCCTATCCTATCCTCCTATCCTATCCTCCTATCCTATCCTATCCTATCCTCCTATCCTATCCTTGTTTCCTATCCTATCCTATCCTCCTATCCTATCCTATCCTCCTATCCTATCCTATCCTGTCCTATCCTAGTCTCCTATCCTATCCTCCTATCCTATCCTCCTATCCTATCCTCCTATCCTATCCTTGTCTCCTATCCTATCCTCTCCTATCCTATCCTCTCCTATCCTATCCTTGTCTCCTATCCTATCCTTGTCTCCTATCCTATCCTTGTCTCCTATCCTATCCTTGTCTCCTATCCTATCCTCTCCTATCCTATCCTTCTCTCCTATCCTATCCTCTCCTATCCTATCCTTGTCTCCTATCCTATCCTATCCTTGTCTCCTATCCTATCCTCCTATCCTTGTCTCCTATCCTATCCTCCTATCCTATCCTTTTCTCCTATCCTCTCCTATCCTATCCTTGTCTCCTAACCTATCCTATCCTCCTATCCTATCCTATCCTCTCCTATCCTATCCTTGTCTCCTATCCTATCCTATCCTTGTCTCCTATCCTATCCTCCTATCCTTGTCTCCTATCCTATCCTCCTATCCTATCCTTTTCTCCTATCCTCTCCTATCCTATCCTTGTCTCCTAACCTATCCTATCCTCCTATCCTATCCTATCCTCTCCTATCCTATCCTTGTCTCCTATCCTATCCTATCCTTTCTTATCCTTTCCTATCCTATCCTATCCTCTCCTATCCTATCCTATCCTTGTCTCCTATCCTATCCCATCCTATCCTATCCTTGTCTCCTATCCTATCCTATCCTCCTATCCTATCCTTGTCTCCTATCCTATCAGATCCTCCTATCATATCCTCCTATCCTATCCTATCCTCTCCTATCCTATCCTAGTCTCCTATCCTCTCCTCTCCTATCCAATCCTTGTCTCCTATCCTATCCTTGTCTCCTATCCTATCCTATCCTCTCCTCTCCTCTCCTATCCTTGTCTCCTATCCTATCCCATCCTATCCTATCCTTGTATCCTATCCTATCCTATCCTTGTCTCCTATCCTATCCCATCCTATCCTATCCTAGTCTCCTATCCTATCCTATCCTATCCGATCCTATCCTATCCTATCCTATCCTTGTCTCCTATCCTATCCTTGTCTCCTATCCTATCCTATCCTATCCTTGTCTCCTATCCTATCCTCCTATCCTATCCTTGTCTCCTATCCTATCCTCCTATCCTATCCTAGTCTCCTATCCTATCCTATCCTAGTCTCCTATCCTATCCTATCCTAGTCTCCTATCCTATCCCATCCTATCCTATCCTTGTCTCCTATCCTATCCTATCCTATCCTTGTCTCCTATCCTATCCTATCCTATCCTATCCTATCCTATCCTATCCTTGTCTCCTATCCTATCCCATCCTATCCTATCCTAGTCTCCTATCCTATCCTCTCCTATCCCATCCTATCCTATCCTTGTCTCCTATCCTATCCCATCCTATCCTATCCTATCCTATCCTCCTATCCTATCCTATCCTGTCCTATCCTAGTCTCCTATCCTATCCTCCTATCCTATCCTCCTATCCTATCCTCCTATCCTATCCTTGTCTCCTATCCTATCCTCTCCTATCCTATCCTCTCCTATCCTATCCTTGTCTCCTATCCTATCCTTGTCTCCTATCCTATCCTTGTCTCCTATCCTATCCTTGTCTCCTATCCTATCCTCTCCTATCCTATCCTCTCCTATCCTATCCTTGTCTCCTATCCTATCCTCTCCTATCCTATCCTCTCCTATCCTATCCTTGTCTCCTATCCTATCCTTGTCTCCTATCCTATCCTTGTCTCCTATCCTATCCTCCTATCCTATCCTCCTATCCTATCCTATCCTATCCTATCCTCCTATCCTATCCTTGTTTCCTATCCTATCCTATCCTCCTATCCTATCCTATCCTCCTATCCTATCCTATCCTGTCCTATCCTAGTCTCCTATCCTATCCTCCTATCCTATCCTCCTATCCTATCCTCCTATCCTATCCTTGTCTCCTATCCTATCCTCTCCTATCCTATCCTCTCCTATCCTATCCTTGTCTCCTATCCTATCCTTGTCTCCTATCCTATCCTTGTCTCCTATCCTATCCTTGTCTCCTATCCTATCCTCTCCTATCCTATCCTCTCCTATCCTATCCTTGTCTCCTATCCTATCCTCTCCTATCCTATCCTCTCCTATCCTATCCTTGTCTCCTATCCTATCCTTGTCTCCTATCCTATCCTTGTCTCCTATCCTATCCTCTCCTATCCTATCCTTCTCTCCTATCCTATCCTCTCCTATCCTATCCTTGTCTCCTATCCTATCCTATCCTTGTCTCCTATCCTATCCTCCTATCCTTGTCTCCTATCCTATCCTCCTATCCTATCCTTTTCTCCTATCCTCTCCTATCCTATCCTTGTCTCCTAACCTATCCTATCCTCCTATCCTATCCTATCCTCTCCTATCCTATCCTTGTCTCCTATCCTATCCTATCCTTGTCTCCTATCCTATCCTCCTATCCTTGTCTCCTATCCTATCCTCCTATCCTATCCTTTTCTCCTATCCTCTCCTATCCTATCCTTGTCTCCTAACCTATCCTATCCTCCTATCCTATCCTATCCTCTCCTATCCTATCCTTGTCTCCTATCCTATCCTATCCTTTCTTATCCTTTCCTATCCTATCCTATCCTCTCCTATCCTATCCTATCCTTGTCTCCTATCCTATCCCATCCTATCCTATCCTTGTCTCCTATCCTATCCTATCCTCCTATCCTATCCTTGTCTCCTATCCTATCAGATCCTCCTATCATATCCTCCTATCCTATCCTATCCTCTCCTATCCTATCCTAGTCTCCTATCCTCTCCTCTCCTATCCAATCCTTGTCTCCTATCCTATCCTTGTCTCCTATCCTATCCTATCCTATCCTCTCCTCTCCTCTCCTATCCTTGTCTCCTATCCTATCCCATCCTATCCTATCCTTGTATCCTATCCTATCCTATCCTTGTCTCCTATCCTATCCCATCCTATCCTATCCTAGTCTCCTATCCTATCCTATCCTATCCGATCCTATCCTATCCTATCCTATCCTTGTCTCCTATCCTATCCTTGTCTCCTATCCTATCCTATCCTATCCTTGTCTCCTATCCTATCCTCCTATCCTATCCTTGTCTCCTATCCTATCCTCCTATCCTATCCTAGTCTCCTATCCTATCCTATCCTAGTCTCCTATCCTATCCTATCCTAGTCTCCTATCCTATCCCATCCTATCCTATCCTTGTCTCCTATCCTATCCTATCCTATCCTTGTCTCCTATCCTATCCTATCCTATCCTATCCTATCCTATCCTATCCTTGTCTCCTATCCTATCCCATCCTATCCTAGTCTCCTATCCTATCCTCTCCTATCCCATCCTATCCTATCCTTGTCTCCTATCCTATCCCATCCTATCCTAGTCTCCTATCCTATCCTCTCCTATCCTATCCCATCCTATCCTATCCTAGTCTCCTATCCTCTCCTATCCTATCCTAGTCTCCTATCCTATCCTCTCCTATCCTATCCCATCCTATCCTATCCTAGTCTCCTATCCTCTCCTATCCTATCCTATCCTATCCTTGTCTCCTATCCTATCCTAGTCTCCTATCCTATCCTATCCTATCCTCTCCTATCCTATCCTAGTCTCCTATCCTATCCTTGTCTCCTATCCTATCCTATCCTAACCTCTCCTATCCTATCCTAGTCTCCTATCCTATCCTATCCTCCTATCCTATCCTATCCTATCCTTGTCTCCTATCCTATCCTATCCTATCCTATCCTTGTCTCCTATCCTATCCTTGTCTCCTATCCTATCCTTTCCTATCCTTTCCTATCCTATCCTCTCCTATCCTATCCTTGTATCCTATCCTATCCCATCCTATCCTATCCTTGTCTCCTATCCTATCCTATCCTTGTCTCCTATCCTATCAGATCCTCCTATCCTATCCTCCTATCCTATCCTATCCTCTCCTATCCTATCCTTGTCTCCTATCCTATCCTCCTATCCTATCCTTTCCTCCTCTCCTATCCTCCTATCCTATCCTTGTCTCCTATCCTATCCTATCCTATCCTTGTCTCCTATCCTATCCTTGTCTCCTATCCTATCCTCCTATCCTATCCTTGTCTCCTATCCTATCCTCCTATCCTATCCTTGTCTCCTATCCTATCCTTTCCTCCTCTCCTATCCTCCTATCCTATCCTTGTCTCCTATCCTATCCTATCCTATCCTTGTCTCCTATCCTATCCTTGTCTCCTATCCTATCCTTGTCTCCTATCCTATCCTCCTATCCTATCCTTGTCTCCTATCCTATCCTTGTCTCCTATCCTATCCTCCTATCCTATCCTTGTCTCCTATCCTATCCTTGTCTCCTATCCTATCCTTGTCTCCTATCCTATCCTCCTATCCTATCCTTGTCTCCTATCCTATCCTTGTCTCCTATCCTATCCTCCTATCCTATCCTTGTCTCCTATCCTATCCTCCTATCCTATCCTTGTCTCCTATCCTATCCTCCTATCCTATCCTTGTCTCCTATCCTATCCTCCTATCCTATCCTATCCTATCCTCCTATCCTATCCTTGTCTCCTATCCTATCCTTGTTTCCTATCCTATCCTCTCCTATCCTATCCTTGTCTCCTATCCTATCCTCCTATCCTACCCTTGTCTCCTATCCTATCCTCCTATCCTATCCTTGTCTCCTATCCTATCCTTGTTTCCTATCCTATCGTCTCCTATCCTCTCCTATCCTATCCTTGTCTCCTATCCTATCCTCCTATCCTATCCTATCCTATCCTCCTATCCTATCCTATCCTACCCTTGTCTCCTATCCTATCCTCCTATCCTATCCTATCCTATCCTATCCTTGTCTCCTATCCTATCCTATCCTATCCTATCCTATCCTAACCTCCTCTCCTATCCTATCCTATCCTATCCTAACCTCCTCTCCTATCCTATCCTATCCTAACCTCCTCTCCTATCCTATCTCCCATTGCAACTTTTGCTTCTTCATGCAAACAGCAGGAAAGTTGGCAAAAGCGGAGAATAAAATCAGAATAAAAGAAAATAAAGGCAGAGAATCAAATCATTTGCAATGGGGAACTGGAATAATAATAATAATAATAATAATAATAATAATAATAATAATAATATCTTTATTGTCAAGAATCTCCGATTGCAAGCGTCGCTTTTTCTTGCAAACAGCCGGAAATTGGCAAATGGGGAAAATAAAATTATTTGCAATCTCCCATTGCAAGAGTCGCTTTTTATTGCAATTCTTGCAAATAATCTCCAATTGCAACTGTTGCTTCTGATTGCAAACAGCGGGAAATGTGCAAAAGCAGAGCATAAAATTAGAATAAAAGAAAAGAAAAGCAGAGAATAAAATCATTTGCAAAAATATCCAATTGCAACCGTCACTTTTTATTGCAAGCAGCAGAAAATTTGCAAACGAGGAAAATAAAATTATTTGCAACGGCGGCTGCAATAATCCCCAATTGCAAGCGTCGCTTTTTCTTGCAAACAGCGGGAAATGTGCCAAAGCAGAGCATAAAATAAGAATAAAATACAATAAAAGCAGAGAAGAAAATGATTTGCAACGGTGGCTGCAATAATCTCCAATCGCAAGCCTTGCTTCTGATTGCAAGCAGCCAGAAAAATTTGCAAATCAGGAAAATGAAATTATTTTGCAACGGTGGCTGCAATAATTGCATCCGTCACTTTTTATTTATTTACTAATAATTGCAATGGCTGCTTTTTATTGCAATCAGCCGGAAGTTTGCCAAGAGCCGGAAGTTTGCAAAGCTCCAGAGCGCAGCCGCTTTGCAAAATTGCTGCAAATCTCCCCGATTCCACTTTGCAACTCACTGGAAACTCGGCGATCCGTCGCTTTTGCTGCTGCAAAAGCAGAGATAATTTTCTCCTTCGTCTTGCACCAATTGCACGATCCCCATTCCTCCCATTTGCACCCAAAGGAGAAATGCAATTGGTTTGCAAAGCAGGAAGCTGCTTTGCAAAGACTGCAAGGCCCAGAATCCTTTGCTCCGGCCTTTGCAAGGGCTGCTGGGAGATTTGCAAATGGGGAAAATTCACATTTCATGCATCGATTTCTTCCCCTTGCAAATGGCGTTTGCAAGATCCGAATATTCTGATTTCTTGCCAGATTATTGGCATTTTGGGGAAGCTGCTTTGCCAAACTACAAGGCCCAGAATCCTTTGCTCCGGCCTTTGCAAGGGCTGCTGGGAGATTTTGCAAACGCGGAAAATTCACATTTCATGCATTTATTTCTACCCATTGCAAATGGAGTTTGCAAGATCTAAAGAGAATTTTGCAAATGCGGAAAATCACATTTTATGCATTGATTTCTTCCCCTTGCAAATGGCGTTTGCAAGATCCGAATATTCTGATTTCTTGCCGGATTATTTGCATTTTTTGGGAAGCCGCTTTGCCAAACTACAAGGCCCAGAATCCTTTGCTCCGGCCTTTGCAAGGGCTGCTGGGAGATTTTGCAAACGGGGAAAATTCACATTTCATGCATCGATTTCTTCTCCTTGCAAATGGAGTTTGCAATATCTAAAGAGAATTTTGCAAATGCGGAAAATCACATTTTATGCATCGATTTCTTCCCCTTGCAAATGGCGTTTGCAAGATCCGAATATTCTGATTTCTGGCCGGATTATTTGCATTTTTGGGAAGCCGCTTTGCCAAACTACAAGGCCCAGAATCCTTTGCTCCGGCCGCTGCAAGGGCTGCTGGGAGATTTGCCC
>NC_139570.1:51436304-51458804 GCF_965112155.1 Podarcis liolepis | reverse complement strand
ATCTATCTATATATCTATCAATCTATCTATCTATCTATCTATCTATCTATAGACATATCTCTGTCTAGTATATATGTAGGTAGGTAGGTAGGTAGGTAGGTATCTATACATTTCTTAGCAATCTATGGACATATCTATCTAGTATGTACGTATGTATCTATATATTTCTAATCTATCTAGATTTCTAATCTATCATCTATCTATCTCTATCTATCTATCTATCTATCTATCAATAGATGTATCTATTTATCAAGTATATATGTATACATGTAGGTCGGTAGGTATGTATCTATCTATATATTTGTAATCTATCTATATCAATCAATCAATCAATCTATAGATGTATCTATTTGTCAAGTATATATGTAGGTATATATCAATATATTTCTAATCTATCTATCTATATCTATCTATCAATCAATCAATCAATCAATCTATAGATGTATCTATTTGTCAAGTATATATGTATATATGTCGGTATGTATCTATCTATATATTTCTAATCTATCTATCTATCTATCTATCTATAGACGTATCTATCTCTATCTATCCAGTATATATATATGTATGTATCCATACATTTATTTTGTATCAGTCTATCTATCTATGGACATATCTATCTAGTATATATGTAGGTAGGTAGGTAGGTATCTTTCTATATATTTCTTATGTATCTATCAATCTATAGATGTACCTATCTCTATCTATCTATCTATCTATCTATCTATCATATATGTATGTAGGTAGGTAGGTATCTATATATTTCTTATCTATCTATCTATAGATGTATCTATCTGGTGTATATGTAGGTAGGTAGGTATGTCGGTATCTATACATTTCTTATGTATCTATCGATCGATCGAAAGACATATCTATCTATGTAGTATATATGTATATATTTCTTAACTATCTATCTATCTATCTATCTATATGTAGGTAGGTAGGTATCTATATCAATCAATCAATCTATAGATGTATCTATTTGTCAAGTATATATGTAGGTATATATCAATATATTTCTAATCTATCTATCTATATCAATCAATCAATCAATCAATCAATCAATAGATGTATCTATTTATCAAGTATATATGTATATATGTCGGTATGTATCTATCTATATATTTCTAATCTATCTATAGACGTATCTATCTCTATCTATCCAGTATATATATATGTATGTATCCATACATTTATTTTGTATCAGTCTATCTATCTATGGACATATCTATCTAGTATATATGTAGGTAGGTAGGTAGGTATCTATCTATATATTTCTTATGTAGCTATCAATGTATAGATTACCTATCTATCTATCTCTATCTATCTATCTATCTATCATCTCTCTATCATATATGTAGGTAGGTAGGTAGGTATCTATATATTTCTTATCTATCTATCTATCTATCTATCTATCTATCTATCTATAGACGTATCTGTCTGGTGTATATGTAGGTAGGTAGGTATCTATACATTTCTTACGTATCTATCAATCTATAGACATATCTATCTATGTAGTATATATGTATATATTTCTTATCTATCTATCTATCTATCTATCTATCTATCTATCTATCTATTGATCTATAGAGATATCTATCTATGTAGTATATATGTATATATTTCTTATCTATCAACCTATAGACGTATCTATCTGGTATATATGTATGTAGGTATGTATCTATGTATTTTCTTATCTATCTATATCTATCTATCTATCTATCCATCTGGTATATATGTAGGTAGGTAGGCAGGCAGGCAGGTATCTATATATTTATTATCTATCTATCTATAGACGTATCTATCTGGTGTATATGTAGGTAGGTAGGTATGTAGGTATCTATACATTTCTTATGTATCTATCAATCTATAGACATATCTATCTATGTAGTATATATGTATATATTTCTTATCTATCTATCTATCTATCTATCTATTGATCTATAGACATATTTATGAAGTATATATGTATATATTTCTTATCTATCTATCTATCATCTATTAAATATATATGTAGGTAGGTAGGTAGGTAGGTATCTATACATTTCTTATGTATCTCTCAATCTATGGACATATCTATCTATGTAGTATATATTTCTTATCGATCGATCGATCGATCAATCAATCTATAGACATATCTATGAAGTATATATGTATATATTTCTTATCTATCTATCATCTATATATATATATGTAGGTAGGTAGGTATCTATACATTTCTTATGTAACTCTCAATCTAGGGACATATCTATGTAGTATATATTTCTTATCTATCTATCTATCTATCTATCTATCTATCTATCTATCTATAGATGTATCGATCTATCTATCTAGTATATATGTAGGTAGGTAGGTAGGTAGGTATCTATATATATATCTTATCTATCTATAGACGTATCTATCTGGTGTATATGTATGTAGGTATCTATACATTTCTTATGTATCTATCAATCTATTGATCTATAGGCATATCTATCTATGAAGTATATATGTATATATTTCTTATCTATCTATAGACGTATATATGTCTGTAGGTATGTATCTATGTATTTCTTATCTATCTATATCTATCTATCTATCTAGTATATATGTAGGTAGGTAGGTAGGTATCTATATATATATATCTTATCTATCTATAGACATATCTATCTATGAAGTATATATGTATATATATGTATATATTTCTTATCTATCTATCTATCGATGTATCTATGTATCTATCTATCTATCTAGTATATATGTAGGTAGGTAGGTAGGTATCTATACATTTCTTATCTATCTATAGACGTATCTATCTGGCGTATATATATATATATATATTTCTTATCTATCTATCTATCTATCTATCTATCTATCTATCTATCTATCATCAGTCTATCTATCGACATATCTATCTATCTGGTATATATGTATGTAGGTATGTATCTATTTCTTATGTATCTATCATCTAGCTACATATCTATGTAGTATATATGTATATATTTCTTATCTATCTATCTATCTATCTATCTATCTATCTATCTATCTAGTATATATATATGTAGGTAGGTAGGTACCTATATATTTATTATCTATCTATCTATCTATCTATCTATCTATCTAGTATATATATATATATGTAGGTAGGTACCTATATATTTATTATCTATCTATCCATCTATAGACATATCTATCTGGTATATATGTAGGTAGGTATCTATACATTTCTTATGTATCTATCTATCTATCTATCGATTATCTATCTATCTATCTCTATCTATCATCTATTGACGTATCTATCTATCTAATATATATATAGGTAGGTATCTTATGTTTCTATCTATCTATAGAGCTATCTATCTCTCTGGTATGTATGTATATATGTCTGTAGCTATCTATATATTTCTTATCTATCTATCTATCATCTATCTATCTATCTATCTATCTATCTATCTATATCTATCTCTGGCTAGTATATATGTATGTAGGTAGGTATCTATATATTTCTAATCTATCTATCTATCTATCTATCTATCTATCTATCTATCTTTATCATCGATCAATCAATCACTCACTCAATCTATAGATGTATCTATCTATCTAGTATATATGTATATATGTAGGTAGGTATCTATATATTTCTTATGTATCTATCAATCAATCAATCAATCAATCAATCGACGTATCTATTTTTATATCCATATCTATCTATCTATCTATCTATCTAGTATATATGGATGGATGGATGTACGTATCTATATATTTCTTATGTATCTATCAATCTATAGATTATCTATCTATCTATCTATCTATCTATCTATCTATCTATCTATCTATCTATCTATATCTATCATCTCTCTATCAATCAATCAATCAATCAATCAATCAATCTATAGATGTATCTATCTATCTATCTATCTATCTATCATATACTAGATGCCACATATGTAGGTAGGTATCTATCTATATATTATCTATCTATCTATCTATCTATCTATCCACCCATCCAGTATATATGTATGTATCTATACATTTATCAGTCTAGCTATTGATCTATAGACATATCTATGTATGTAGTATATATGTATATATTTCTTATCTATCTATCAATCTATCGACGTATCTATCTATCTGGTATATATGGATGTATCTATGTATTTCTTATCTATCTATATCTATCTATAGATGTATCTATCTATCTATCTCAATCAATCAATCAATCAATCAATCAATCAATCATCTATTATATATGTATGTAGGTATGTATGTATCTATAGATTTCTTACGTATCTATCAATCTATCGACATAGCTATCTATGTAGTATTTATGTATATATTTCTTATCTATCTATCTATCGATCGATCGATCGATCGATCGACATATCTATCTGGTGTATATATATGTAGGTAGGTAGGTATGTAGGTAATAATATTCATGGATTTGAAGGCCCTCCGAGGGAATAATAATAATAATAATAATAATAATAATAATAATAATAATAATAATTTCATGGATTTGAAGGCCCTCCGAAATAATAATAATAATAATATTCATGGATTTGAAGGCCCTCTGAGGGAATAATAATAATAATAATTATTATTTCATGGATTTGAAGGCCCTCCGAAATAATAATAATAATAATAATAATATTCATGGATTTGAAGGCCCTCTGAGGGAATAATAATAATAATAATAATTTCATGGATTTGAAGGCCCTCCGAAATAATAATAATAATATTCATGGATTTGAAGGCCCTCTGAGGGAATAATAATAATAATAATAATTTCATGGATTTGAAGGCCCTCCGAAATCATAATAATAATAATATTCATGGATATGAAGGCCCTCTGAGGGAATAATAAAAATAATAATAATTTCATGGATTTGAAGGCCCTCCGAAATCATAATAATAATAATATTCATGGATATGAAGGCCCTCTGAGGGAATAATAAAAATAATAATAATTTCATGGATTTGAAGGCCCTCCGAAATAATAATAATAATAATATTCATGGATTTGTAGGCCCTCCGAGAGAATATTATTATTCTTATTATTCATGGATTTGAAGGCCCTCCGAGGGAATAATAGTAATAATAATAATAATAATATTCTTCATGGATTTGAAGGCCCTCCATGGGAATATTATTATTCTTATTATTCATGGATTTGAAGGCCCTCCATGGGAATATTATTATTATTATTATTCATGGATTTGAAGGCCCTCCGAGGGAATAATAATAATAATAATAATATTCAGGGATTTGAAGGCCCTCTGCGGGAATAATAATAATAATAATAATATTCAGGGATTTGAAGGCCCTCCGAGGGAATAATAATATTATTATTATTATTCATGGATTTGAAGGCCCTCCGAGGGAATAATAATAATAATAATATTCATGGATTTGAAGGCCCTCCGAGGGAATAATAATAATAATAATATTCATGGATTTGAAGGCCCTCCGAGGGAATAATAATAATAATAATAATAAAAATAATAATATTCATGGATTTGAAGGCCCTCCGAGGGAATAATAATAATAATAATAATATTCATGGATTTGAAGGCCCTCCGAGGGAATAATAATAAGAATAAGAATAATATTCATGGATTTGAAGGCCCTCCGTGGGAATAATAATAATAATAATAATAATAATAATAATAATAATAATATTCATGGATTTGAAGGCCCTCCGAGGGAATAATAATAATAATATTCATGGATTTGAAGGCCCTAAGAGGGAATAATAATAATAATAATATTCATGGTTTGAAGGCCCTCCAAGGGAATAATGATAATAATGATAATAATATTATTATTATTATTCATGGATTTGAAGGCCCTCCGAGGGAATAATAATAATAATAATGGATTTGAAGGCCCTCCGAGGGATTATTATTATTATTATTATTATTATTATTATTATTATTATTATTATTATTAATGGATTCGAAGGCCCTCCTAGGGAATAATAATAATAGTAATAATAATAATATTATTATTAATGGATTTGAAGGCCCTCCATGGGAATATTATTATTATTATTATTATTAATGGATTTGAAGGCCCTCCATGGGAATATTATTATTATTATTATTAATGGATTTGAAGGCCCTCCATGGGAATATTATTATTATGATTATTATTATTCATGGATTTGAAGGCCCTCCGAGGGAATAATAATAATAGTAATAATAATAATATTATTCTTCATGGATTTGAAGGCCCTCCGACGGAATATTATTATTATTAATGGATTTGAAGGCCCTCCAAGATAATATTAATAATATTATTAATACTAATAATACTAATAATAGCAATAAACGAGACGAAATGACACACAGGAGACGAGTTCGAGTCTCGGTTTATTCACACACAGCAAGCGTGACAGTAGATAACATTTCCCCATTTCTTTATGCTTTAAATACAGTACAATATTCTGCTTTTTTCCGCCTTTTTCCCCTCCCTCCCTTCGCGACGACGTGAATATCCATATAAAAATAGTGTGTTGCTAGAAAAGTATAAATTAAGACCCAAACTCAGAATATTTCCAGAAAAATATCCCTCAGACAGTAGAAAAAAACAGCTCCGGCCTCAAAAATATGGATTTTTTCCTTCCCTTTCCCTCCCACCCGCCCAGTCGATATTCTGAATTAAATCCGATTTTCGCGGCAATTTCTTTCCCCGCGAAATTCGCACCCGGGGCGGCGACTTTCTTATTTTATTACTTATTATTTTATTTACAATTTTATTCTTTTTCGGGGCAAGAACAGGAAATTTGCACCCGGGGCGGCGATTTTCTTATTTTATTACTTATTATTTTATTTACAAATTTTATTATTTTTCGGGGCAAGAGCAGAAAATTTGCACTCGGGACGGCGATTTTCTTATTTTATTACTTATTTTGATTTTATTATATTAATAATTTTATTATTTTTCGGGGCGGCGATTTTCTTTTTTTATTACTTATTATTTTGATTTTATTATATTTATAATTTTCTTTTTCGGGGCAAGAACAGAAAATTTGCACTCGGGGCGGCGATTTTATTACTTATTATTTTTATTTTATTGTATTTATAATTTTATTCTTTTCCGGGGCAAGTTTAGAAAATTTGCACCTGGGGCAGCGATTTTCTTATTTGATTACTTATTTTGATTTTATTATATTTATAATTTTATCATTTTTCGGGGCAAGAACAGAAAATTTACAGCGATTTTCTTATTTTGTTACTTCGTATTTTTATGTTATTATAATTTTATTCTTTTTCAGGGCAAGAGCAGAAAATTTGCACCTGGGGCGGCAATTTTCTTATTTGATTACTTATTTTGATTTTATTATATTTATAATTTTATTCTTTTTCGGGGCAAGAACAGGAAATTTTCACCCAGGGCGGCGATTTTCTTATTTATTACTTATTTTGATTTTATTATATTTATAATTTTAATAATTTTTCAGGGCGGCGATTCTCTTATTTTATTACTTAGTATTTTGATTTTATTATAATTTTATTCTTTTTCGGGGCAAGAGCAGGAAATTTTCACCCAGGGCGGCGATTTTCTTATTTATTAATTATTATATTTATAATTTTGTTCTTTTTCGGGGCAAGAACAGAAAATTTGCACCCGGGGCGGCAATTTTCTTATTTCTTATTTTATTATATTTATAATTTTATTCTTTTTCGGGGCAAGAACAGAAGATTTGCACTCGGGGCGGCGATTTTCTTATTTATTACTTATTATTTCATTTATAATTTTATTCTTTTTGGGGGCAAGAACAGAAAATCCGCACCCGGGGCACCGATATTTCAATTTTAATTTAATGAATTAATTGTAATTATATATTATATTGTAATCAATTAATCATAACAATTTAATTAATTAATTATAATTATATATTATAATTAATTAATTATAACAGTCTAATTAATTGATTATAATATTTTTAATTATTTTTCGGGGGTGGAATTCGCACTCGGGGCGGCGATTTTATTTTCGATTTTTCTCGGAGTCCCGGAAAAGCGGAATAAATGGAATAAAAGGGAGTTGGATCGAGTAATAATAATAATAATAATAATAATAATAATAATAATAATAATCCGCCCTGGAATTTGCTTCATTCCCATTTCTCCCAAAAGGATTATCTGAATTATCTGGATGTTTCGGGACTACAAATCCCATGAGCCAATCGGGTTTCGGGACTCCGACTCCCATGATCCATTGCTAACAGGGCTGGATGTTTTCGGACTACAATTCCCATGAGCCAGTGGGGTTTTGGGGACTCCAATTCCCATGATCCATTGCTAACAGGGCCAGTGGGGTTTTGGGACTACAATTCCCATGAGCCAGTGGGCTTTGGGACTCCAACTCCCATGAGCCAGTGGGCATTGGGACTCCAACTCCCATGATCCACTGCTAACAGGGCTGGTTGGTTTCGGGACTACAAATCCCATGAGCCAATGGGGTTTCGGGACTCCGACTCCCATGATCCATTGCTAACAGGGCTGGATGTTTTGGGACTACGATTCCCATGAGCCAGTGGGGTTTTGGGGACTCCAATTCCCATGATCCATTGCTAACAGGGCCAGTGGGGTTTTGGGACTACAATTCCCATGAGCCAGTGGGGTTTTGGGACTACAATTCCCATGAGCCAGTGGGGTCATGGGACTCCAATTCCCATGATCCTTTGCTAACAGGGCTGGATGGTTTCGGGACTCCAACTCCCATGAGCCAGTGGGGTTTCGGGACTCCAACTCCCATGATCCATTGCTAACAGGGCTGGATGTTTTGGGACTACGATTCCCATGAGCCAGTGGGGTTTTGGGGACTCCAATTCCCATGATCCATTGCTAACAGGGCCAGTGGGGTTTTGGGACTACAATTCCCATGAGCCAGTGGGGTTTTGGGACTACAATTCCCATGAGCCAGTGGGGTCATGGGACTCCAATTCCCATGATCCTTTGCTAACAGGGCTGGATGGTTTCGGGACTCCAACTCCCATGAGCCAGTGGGGTTTCGGGACTCCAACTCCCATGATCCATTGCTAACAGGGCTGGATGTTTTGGGACTACGATTCCCATGAGCCAGTGGGGTTTTGGGGACTCCAATTCCCATGATCCATTGCTAACAGGGCCAGTGGGGTTTTGGGACTACAATTCCCATGAGCCAGTGGGGTTTTGGGACTACAATTCCCATGAGCCAGTGGGGTCATGGGACTCCAATTCCCATGAGCCTTAGCTAACAGGGCTGGTTGGTTTCGGGACTCCAACTCCCATGAGCCAGTGGGGTTTCGGGACTCCAACTCCCATGATCCATTGCTAACAGTGCTGGATGTTTTGGGACTCCAATTCCCATGAGCCAGTGGGCTTTTGGGACTCCAATTCCCATGAGCCAGTGGGCTTTTGGGACTCCAATTCCCATGAGCCAGTGGGGTTTTGGGACTACAAATCCCATGAGCCAATGGGGTTTCGGGACTACAAATCCCATGAGCCAATGGGGTTTTGGGACTCCAACTCCCATGAGCCAATGGGGTTTTGGGACTACAATTCCCATGATCCTTAGCTAAGAGGGCTGGAGGTTGTGGGACTCCAATTCCCATGAGACAGTGGGCTTTAGGACTCCAACTCCCATGAGCCTTTGCTAACAGGGCTGATTGGTTTGGGGACTCCAACTCCCATGATGCTTAGCTAATGGGTGCAGTTAATTTTGGGACGCCGACTCCCATGATCCAGTGGATGTTGGTACTACAATTCCCATGAGCCACTGGGCTTTGGGACTGGATGTTGGTACTACAATTCCCATGAGCCAATGGGGTTTTAGGACTCCAACTCCCATGAGCCTTTGCTAACAGGCCTTGTTGGTTTTGGGACTCCAAATCCCATGAGCCAGTGGATGTTGGTACTA
Source organism: Podarcis liolepis (assembly GCF_965112155.1). Taxonomy (NCBI): domain Eukaryota; kingdom Metazoa; phylum Chordata; class Lepidosauria; order Squamata; family Lacertidae; genus Podarcis; species Podarcis liolepis. Next base: position 51,448,919 of record NC_139570.1, on the reverse strand, counting down.
CAATTCCCATGAGCCAGTGGGTGTTGGTACTACAATTCCCATGAGCCACTGGATGCTGGTACTACAATTCCCATGAGCCACTGGGACTTCGGACTCCACCTCCCATGATCCTCCGCTAACAGGGCCAATGGCGAGGCATGATGGGAATTGTAGTCCAAATATTACTTCGATCTTGACAGGAAGCGGGGCCAAGGAAGCCCCGCCCCTTCCTGCTCCCCGACCCCCAGACAGGAAGTGGGGCGGGGCCAAGCTGCCTGGAGGAACTTGGGGTTCAAAGTTCCAGTTCAAGTTCAGAGTTCGAGTTCAGCTGCCAGTTTGGGTTTGAATTTGGCCCCGAGTTCAGGTCTGAGTTCCAATTCGGCCCCGAGTTCAGAGTTCGAATCAAGCCCCAATTTCAGCCCCGAGTTCGAGTTCAGGCCCTGAGTTCAAGTTCAGAGTTTGAGTTTGGGTCCCAGTTCAAATTCAGCCCCGAGTTCAGGTCTGAATTCTAGTTCGGCCCCCGAGTTCAGGTTCCAGTTCGGCCCCGAGTTGAAGTTCGGAGTTCGAATCTGAGCCCCAATTTCAGCCCCGAGTTCAAGTTCAGAGTTCGAGTTTGGGTTCAGCTGCCAGTTTGGGTTTGAATTTGGCCCCGAGTTCAGGTCTGAGTTCCAATTCGGCCCCGAGTTCAGAGTTCAAATCCGGCCCCAATTTCAGCCTCGAGTTCGAGTTCAGACCCTAAGTTCAAATTCAGAGTTTGGGTTCAGCTGCCAGTTTGGGTTTGAATTTGGCCCCAAGTTCAGGTCTGAGTTCAAATTCGGCCCCGAATTCAGGTCCCAGTTCGGCCCCGAGTTCAGAGTTCGGAGTTCAAGTTCGAATCCGGCCCCAATTCCAGCCCAGAGTTCAAGTTCAGACCCTGAGTTCAAGTTCAGAGTTCGAGTTTGGGTTCAGCTGCCAGTTTGGGTTTGAATTTGGCCCCAAGTTCAGGTCTGAGTTCCAATTTGGACCCGAGTTCAGGTCTGAATTCGAGTTCGGTCCCGAGTTCAGGTCCCAGTTCAGGTCTGAGTTCCAATTCGGACCCGAGTTCAGGTCTGAATTCTAGTTCAGCCCCGAGTTCAGGTCCCAGTTTGGCCCCGAGTTCAAATTCGGCCCCGAGTTCAGATCTGAATTCTAGTTCGGCCCAGAGTCCAGGTCCCAGTTCAGGTCTGAGTTCAAATTCAGCCCCGAGTTCAGTTCTGAATTCGAGTTCAGCCCCGAGTTCAGGTCTCAGTTCGGCCCCGAGTTCAAGTCCAGCCCCAAGTTCAAGTTCAAGCCCAACTTGGTCCTGAACTTGAGTTCAACCCCAAGTTTGAGTTCAGATCAGAGCTCGAATCAGGTCCCGAATTTGAACTGACTTCAGTTTGGCTTTGAGTTCTGGTTCAAGTTTGGATCTGAGTTCGAGTTCAGACCTGAGTTCAAGTCTGGCCTGCCCCCCGAGTTCAAGTTCAGGTACAAGTTCCTTTTTGGCCCCAATTGAGTCCAGGTCCGAATTCAAGTCTTAGTTCAGCTTCGGTCCCGGGTTCAAGTCCCCCGAATTTGAGTTCAGATCCAAGTTCGGTCGTGAATTCAGTTTCAAGCCCAAGACTGAGTTCAGATCCGAATTCAGCCCCAAGTTCTGCTCCGGCCCCGGGTTCAAGTCTGGCCCCAACCCCGAACTTGAGTTCAGATCCAAGTTCGGTCTCCAATTCAGTTTCACGTTTGAGTTCAGCCCCAAGTTCAGATCTGAGTTCGAGTCTAGCCCCAATTCACTTCCAAGTTCTGCTCCGGCCCCGGGTTCAAGTCCGGCCCCACTCCTGAACTTGAGTTCAGATCCAAGTTCGGTCCCAAATTCAGTTTCAACCCCACGTTTGAGTTGAGATCCAAGTTCCAGATTCAATCCTGAATTTGAGTTCAGCCCCAAGTTCGGGTTCGAGTTCAGGTCTGAATTCAAGTTCAGTTCAATTTCCTGTTCGGCCCAGAGTTTCAGTTCAGATCTGAATTCGAGTTCGGTCCCGGGTTCAACCCTGAATTTGAGTTCAGCCCCGAGTCCAGGTCCGAATTCTGCTTTGGCTCTGGGTTCAACTCCGCCCCGAATTGGAATTCACCTCCCAGTTCAGCCTCACTTCCGCTCCGGGTTCAAGTCTGGCCTGAGTTTGAGTTCAGATCCAAGTTTCGCTTCGGCCCCAAGTTCGAGTTCAGGTCTGAGTTCAAGTTCGGTCCCGAATTTGGGTTCAGCTCTGAGTTTGGGTTCGAGTTCTGGTTTGAGTTCAGTTCCAAATCCAGGGTCAACCCCGAGTTTGAGTTCAGATCTGGGTTCAAGTTCGGTCCCGAATTGGGGTTCGAGTTCAGCTGCGAATTCGAATCTGAATTTGGGTTCAGCCCTGAGTTTGAGTTCAGCTCCAAGTTCGGGTTCGAATTTCGCCCAAGTTCAGGTCTGAGTTTGGCCCCGAATCCGGGTTCGAATTCAAGTTCCCGCTTCAGTTCAGATCTGAGTTCTGCTTCGGCCCCGGGTTCAAGTCTGTCCCGCCCCCGAATTTGAGTTCAAATCCCAGTTCAGCCCCAATTCAGTTCCAAGCTCTGCTCCGGCCCCGAATTCGGGTCCAACCCCAAGTTCAAGTTCAGCCCCAAGTTCGGGTTCGAGTTCAGGTCTGAGTTCAGTCCTGGTCCGAATTCTGCCCCCTCCCCGAATTCAAATTCAGCTCCTCTCAGTTCCACTCCGGCCCCGGGATCAAGTCCGGAACTGAATTGAGTTCCCACCCCAATTCATCCCTGCCCTCCCTCCCCATTCCCCCTATACACCTATATACACCCCAGACCAGGCGCCGCGCTAAAACTCCCACCCTCTCCACCCGCATTCGAACCCGCAACCCGGCGCCGCGCTACGTTTCCCAACCTCTCCCCATTTGAACCCACAACCTGGCGCTACGTTTCCCAACCTCTCACTCCCCATTCGAACCCACAACCTGGCGCTACGTTTCCCACCTTCTCCCCATTCGAACCCACAACCCGGCGCCGCGCTACGTTTCCCAACCTCTCGCACCCCATTCCAACCCGCAAACTGGCGCCTCTCCCCATTCGAACCCACAACCCAGCGCTACGTTTCCCAACATCTCACTCTCCATTCAAACTGCGCTACGTTTCCCAACCTCTCACCATCCGAACCCGCAACCCTTTCCAGCCCCATTCCAACCCGCAACCCGGCGCCGCGCTACATTTCCCAACCTCTCCCCATTCGAACCCGCCACCCGGCGCTACGTTTCCCACCTTCTTCCCATTCGAACCCGCAACCCGGCGCTACGTTTCCCACCCTCCCCACTCGAACCCGCAACCTGGCGCTACGTTTCCCAACCTCTCACTCCCCATTCGAACCCGCAACCCGGCGCTGTGCTACGTTTCCCAACCTCTCACACCCAACTCAAACGCACAATTCTTTCCAGCCCAATTCGGACCCGCAACCTGGCGCTATGTTTCCCAACCTCTCACTCCCCATTCGAACCCACAACCCGGCGCCACGCTACATTTCCCAACCTCAAACCCCATTCGAACCCACCTGGCGCTACATTTCCCACCTTCTCCAGATTTGAACCCGCAACCCTTTCCAGCCCCATTCGAACCCACAACCCGGCGCAGTGCTATGTTTCCCACCTTCTCCCCATTCAACCTCGCAACCAGGCGCTCTCACACCCCATTCCAACCAGGCGCCACACTATGTTTCCCAACCTCTCCCCATTCGAACCCGCAACCCAGCGCTACGTTTCCCATCCTCTCACTCCCCATTTGCACCCACAACCCTTTCCAGCCCCATTCGAACCCACAACCCGTGCTACGTTTCCCAACCTCTCACTCCCCATTCGAACCCGCAACCCTTTCCAGCCCCATTCAAAGCCGCAACACGGCGCTATGTCTCCCACCTTCTCCCCATTCGAACCCACAACCCGGCACCGTGCTACGTTTCCCAACCTCTCCCCATTCAAACTGCGCTACGTTTCCCAACCTCTCACTCTCCATTCGAACCTGCAACCCTTTCCAGCCCCATTGGAACCCACAACCTGGCGCCGCGCTATGCTTCCCACCTTCTCACTCCCCATTCGAACCCACAACCTGGCGCCGTGCTACATTTCCCTTCTCACACATTCGAACCCGCAACCCGGCGCTATGTTTCCCACCTTCTCACTCCCCATTCAAACCCACAACCCGGCGCCGCGCTACGTTTCCCAACCTCACACCCCATCCACCTTCTCATATCCCACTCGAACCCGCAACCTGGCGCCGTGCTACGTTTCCCACCTTCTCACTACCCATTCAAACCTGCAACCCGGCGCCGCGCTACGTTTCCCAAACACTCCCCATTCCAACCCGCAACCCATTCCAGCCCCATTCGAACCCGCAACCTGGCGCTACATTTCCCACCTTCTCACATTACATTCAAACCTGGCGCTACGTTTCCCAACCTCTCACATTCGAACCTGCAACCCTTTACACTCCTATTCCAACCCGCAACCTGGCGCCACGCTATGTTTCCCAACCTATCCCCATTCGAACCCGCAACCCTTTCCAGCCCCATTCGAACCCGCAACCTGGCGCCACGCTATGTTTCCCAACCTATCCCCATTCGAACCCGCAACCCTTTCCAGCCCCATTCGAACCCGCAACCTGGCGCCGTGCTGTTTTCCACCCTCTCACACCCCATTCGAACCCGCAACCCGGTGCTACGCTTCCCACCTTCTCACATTACGTTCAAACCTGGCGCTACGTTTCCCATATTCTCTCGATTCGAACCCACAACCCGGCGCTGCGCTATGTTCCCCAACCTCTCTCTCCCCATTCAAACCTGGCGCCGCACTACGTTTCCCACCTTCTCATATCCCATTCGAACCCGCAACCCGACGCCGTGCTACGTTTCCCAACCTTACTCCCCATTCGAACCTGCAACCTGGCGCTACGTTTCCCAACCTTTCGCACCCCATTCGAACCCACAACCTGGCGCTACATTTCCCAACCTCCCCATTCAAACCTGCAACCCGGCGCTACGTTTCCCACCTTCTCACATTACATGCAAAGCTGGCGCTACGTTTCCCAACCTCTCACTCCCCATTCGAACCCGCAACCTGGCGCCACGCTACGTCTCCCACCTCACATTCGAACCCGCCACCCGGCGCCGCGCTACGTTTCCCACCTTCTCCCACCCCATTCGAACCCACAACCTGGCGCTACCTTTCCCAACCTTTCCCACCCCATTCTAACCCGGCGCCGCGCTACGTTTCCCATCCTCTCCCCATTTGAACCCACAACCCGGCGCTACGTTTCCCACCTTCTCACTCCTGATTCCAACCCACAACCCGGCACCGCGCTACGTTTCCCCCTCACGCCATGTTCGCCTTCAAGAACAGCAACTTATTCGCCTCCTCCGCCCCCAACACCCTCCGGCGCCGCATCCCCTGCGCCTCTTCGCACAACCGGGCGCAACCTGGCGCCACGCTATGTTTCCCACCCTCTCACACCCCATTCGAACCCCCAACCCAGCACCGTGCTACGTTTCCCAACCTCCCCATTCGAACCCGCAACAAGGCGCTATGTTTCCCAACCTCTCTCACCCCATTGCAACCCGCAACCCAGCACTACATTTCCCACCTTCTCACTCCCCATTCGAACCCGCAACCCAGCGCCACGCTACGTTTCCCACCTTCACTCCCCATTCGAACCCACAACCCGGCGCCGTGCTACATTTCCCACCCTCACACCCCATTCGAACCCGCAACCTGGCGCTACGCTTCCCACCTCACCTTATTCAAACCCACATTATTCAAACCTACCTTCTCCCACATTCGAACCCGCCACCCGGCGCCGTGCTACATTTCCCACCTTCTCACACCCCATTCCAACCCGCAACCTGGCACCACGCTATGTTTCCCAACCTCTCACCCCCCATTCAAACCCGCAACCTAGCGCTACGCTTCCCACCTTCTCACATTACATTCAAACTGCGCTACGTTTCCCAACCCCTCACTCCTCATTCGAACCCGCAACCTGGCGCCATGCTACATTTCCCATCCTCTCCCCATTCAGACTGCGCTACGTTTCCCAACCTCTCACTCCCCATTCGAACCCACAACCCTTTCCAGCCCCATTCCAACCCGGCGCCGCGCTACGTTTCCCTTCTCCCACACTCGAACCCGCCACCCGGCGCTACAGTTCCCAACTCACGCCATATTCGCCTTCAAGAACATCAACTTATTCGCCTCCTCCGCCCCCAACACCCTCCGGCGCCTGATCCCCTGCGCCTCTTCGCACAACCGGGCGCACCCGGCGCGGGCGCCAACCGCCGGCACCGCCAGCAGCCACAGCGCCAACCTGGCCAGCCGCGGGTGCGACGCGGCGCCCTGCCAGTACTGCAGCAGATCAGTTGGCGCCGCAGCGTTCGCCTCCTGCAGATACGCATAGACCTCCGCTTCCTCGGCGCCCGGCGGCGCTACGTCTCCCAGAACGCGCGCTTTTTTGGCGGCGCCGGGTTCGAGTTCGGGCTCGTCGGCCAACTCCATCAGCTGGCAGACGTTGGCGACGATCTCCTCGTGCTGGTAAGTTGGCGCCGGGCGCAGCTTCTGGCGCGGGTCCAGCAACATGGCCGCCTTGTGCGCCGGGTGCAGCTTGAAGTTCTCCTTCAGGGCCTCCAGGAAAAGGTGGCATAGTTTGCTGACGGCGCCGGCGTCGCCCGCCTTGGCGGTGAAGAGCTTCTCCAGGCGCAGGTAAGTTGGCAACACCAGGTGCAGCGTCGGCCGCCCCTCGGCGCCCAGTTCGGCCACCGCCTGCTTGACGGGCGCCAGCAGCGCCGCTAAGTTTCCCAGCAGCGCCCGGTTGAGGTGGGCGCCGTCCGCCGTCCCTCCGGCGCTACAACTCCCGAGCTTGGCGCCAACTTCCCGCGTTGCTCCTGCGCTATAACTCCCAAGTTTGGCACCACCTTCTGCGCTATAGCTCCCGGTGGCGTTGGCGGCGCTACGACTCCCGAGTTTGGCGCCGGCTTCTGCGCTGTAACTCCCAGTTGCGTTGGCGGCGCTACGACTCCCAAGGTGGCCACCTTCCTCCCATTCGTGCGCTGCTGCTCCGGCGCTACGACTCCCGAGGTGGCCACCTTCCTGCCGCTCCTGCGCCGTTGCTCCTGCGCTACGACTCCCAGTTGCGTTGGCGGCGCTACGACTCCCAAGCTTGGTGCCAACGTCCTGCGCCGCCGCTCCTGCGCTATAACTCCCAGTTAGATTGGCGGCGCTACGACTCCCAAGGTTGCCACCTTCCTGCCGCTCGTGCGCTGCCAGGAGCGCGTCCGCCGGCGAATCCCAACATGGCGGCGCCGCTCCGGCGCTACAACTCCCAGCCGAACTCCCGGCGCTACGACTCCCAGCTTCGGCGCTACAACTCCCAACCAGATCCACGCAGGTTGCCAACAACTCCGCCACCTCCGGCATGCCGCGCGCCTGCAGCGCCCGCTGGCTGAGCACGCCGGCGACGGCGGCGTTGAGGGCGCACCCGGCGCAGCGCAGGCTGAGTCCTCCTCTCCCGAAACCGGGCGCCACGGCGCTATCGCTCACATACGCGGCGCGTGTCTCGGGCGCCACGAACTCGGAGAGGACGTTCTGCGCCCAAAGATGGACGGGTTCCAAGGCGCCGGCGTCCCGGACCGCCAGGACGTAGGAGCGCAGGCGCCCGGTTTCGACACGGTGCGCCGACAAAACATGGCCGCCGGCCGGGTGCGCGTGGCAGGTGACGCCGATGCCGCGCGCGGCGCCCAGTGCGCAGGTGACCTTGACTTTCGCCTGGTTGTACATGCGGGGCAGGTGCTGGAGCGCCAACGCGCTAAGGTTCCCGAGGGCGTCGGCGGCGGAGTAGGCGCCGTGGCGGGCGCCGCTGTCGACGAGGGATTGGGCGAGCTTCCCGAACTCGGGGCCGGCGAGGGCCGGGAGGAGGGCGGGCTCGGCGCAGGCCAATCGGAGGAGGCGCTCGGCCAGCGCCTGGCGCTCCTTGTCCGGGATTTGTAGCGCTGGGGGGAGAGAAGGGAGAGGGTTAGGGAACTATAATTCCCATAAGGAACTATAATTCCCAGAGGGAACTACAAGTCCCATGAGCCTTAGCTGAGGGGGAGTGGGTTTCGGGACTACAATTCCCAGGAGGCAGTGGGCTAGGGAACTAGAACTCCCAGAGGGAACTATAACTCCCAGAGGGAACTAGAACTCCCATGAGCCTTAGCGAAGAGGGGGAGCGGGTTTTGGGACTACAATCCCCATGAGATGGTTGGGTTTGGGGACTACAATTCCCATGAGGCAGTGGGGTTTTGGGACTACAATTCCCAGGAGATGGTGGGGTTTGGGGACTACAATTCCCATGAGGCAGTGGGGTTTGGAACTATAACTCCCATGATCCAGAGGCCAAGGGAACTATAACTCCCAGAAGCAAACGAGGTTTTGGGACTATAACTCCCATGAGACGGTGGGTTGGGGAACTATAACTCCCAGAGGAAACTATAACTCCCAGGAGACAGTGGGGTTTTGGGACTACAATTCCCAGGAGACCGTGGGGTTTGGGACTACAATTCCCATGAGCGCAAGGAGAGAAAGGGTTAGGGAACTAGAACTCCCAAAAGGAACTATACCTCCCATGAGCCTTAGCTAAGAGGTGGAGTGGTTTTGGGGACTATAATTCCCATGAGCTACAGGGGTTAGGGAACTAGAACTCCCAGAAGGAACTATAACTCCCATGAGCCTTAGCTAAGAGGTGGAGAGGGTTTGGGGACTATAATTCCCATGAGGCAGTGGGTTTCGGGAGTACAATTCCCATGAGCTACAGGGGTAAGGGAACTACAACTCCCAGGAGACAGTGGGGTTTTGGGACTACAATTCCCATGAGCTACAGGGGTTAGGGAACTATAACTCCCAGGAGACAGTGGGGTTTTGGGACTACAATTCCCATGAGCTACAGGGGTAAGGGAACTATAACTCCCAGGAGACAGTGGGGTTTCGGGACTACACTTCCCAGTGGGTTCCAGAACTATAACTCCCAGAGGGAACTATAACTCCCATGAGCCTTAGCGAAGAGGGGGAATGGGTTTCGGGACTACAATTCCCAGTGGGTTCAGGAACTATAACTCCCAGGAGACTTGGATTAGGGAGATGATTGGTTTTGGTACTACAATTCCCATGAGCTAGTGGGTTTTGGGAACTATAACTCCCATGATCCTTAGCGAAGAGGGAAAGTGGGTTAGGAAACTATAACTCCCGGGAGACGGTGGGGTTTTGGGACTACAATTCCCATGAGAGAGTGGGGTTTGGGACTACAATTCCCATGAGTGCACGGAGAGAAAGGGTTAGGGAACTATAACTCCCATGAGCCTTAGTTAATAGGGGGAGTGAGTTTTGGGACTACAACTCCCATGAGACAGGGGGTTAGGGAACTATAACTCCCAGAGGGTGTGGGGTTTTGGGACTATAACTCCCATGAGCCATAGTTAATAGGTGGAGAGGGTTTGGGGACTATAATTCCCAGGAGACAGTGGGTTTCGGGACTACAATTCCCATGAGCTACAGGGGTTAGGGAACTATAACTCCCAGGAGACGGTGGGGTTTTGGGACTACAATTCCCATGAGGCAGTGGGTTTTGGGACTACAATTCCCATGAGCTACAGGGGTTAGGGAACTATAACTCCCAGGAGACGGTGGGGTTTTGAGGCTACAACTCCCATGATCCTTAGCTAAATGGGCCAGTGGGTACTACAATTCCCATGATCCAGTGGGGTTTTGGGACTACAATTCCCATGAGGCAGTGGGTTTTGGGACTACAATTCCCATGAGCTACAGGGGTTAGGGAACTATAACTCCCAGGAGACAGTGGGGTTTTGGGACTACAATTCCCATAAGAGAGTGGGGGTTTGGAACTATAACTCCCATGATCCTTAGCTAACAGGGCCAGGGGGTTTGGGGACTACAATTCCCATGAGCTACAGGGGTAAGGACTACAGTTCCCATAATCCTTAGCTAATAGGGCCAGTGGGTTTTGGGACTACGAATCCCATGAGTTACAGGGGTTAGGGAACTATAACTCCCAGGAGACAGTGGGGTTTCGGGACTACAATTCCCATGAGCCAGTGGGGTTTGGGACTACAACTCCCATGAGGCTTAGCTAACAGGCTGATTGGTTAGGGAACTATAACTCCCAGGAGACAGTGGGGTTATGGGAATTGTAGTCCCAAAACCCCACTGGCTCATGGGACTTGTAGTCCCTAACCCCACTGTCTCATGGGAATTGTAGTCCCCAAACCCCACTGGCTCATGGGAACTGTAGTGATGGGAATTGTAGTCCCCAAACCCACTGGATCATGGGAGTTGTAGTCCCCAATCCCCACGGGCTCATGGGAATTGTAGTCCGAAACCCAGTCTCTCATTGGAATTGTAGTCCCAAAACCCACTGGATCATGGGAATTGTAGTACCCACTGGCCCATTTAGCTAAGGATCATGGGAGTTGTAGCCTCAAAACCCACTGGATCATGGGAATTGTAGTCCCCATACCCACCGGCTCATGGGAATTGTAGTCCCCAAACCCCATCGGCTCATGGGAATTGTAGTCCTAAAACCCAATGGCTCATGGGAATTGTAGTCCGGAAACTCATTGGCTCATGGGAGTTGGAGTCGCCAAAACCAACCGTTCGCATTGGCTAAGGATTATGGGAATTGTAGTCCAAAAAGCAACCAGCCCAGGTAGCTAAGGACCATGGGAACTGTAGTCCCCAAAGCCACTGGCCCTATTAGCTAAGGATCATGGGAAATGTAGTCCCAAACCCCACTGGCTCATGGGATTTGTAGTCCCGAAACCAACCAGGCCTGTTAGCAATGGATCATGGGAGTTGGAGTCCTGTTAGCTAAGGATCATGGGAGTTGTAGTCCTGGAACCATCCAGCCCTGTTAGCAATGGATGATGGGAGTTGGAGTCCCAAAACCAACCAGCCCTGTTAGCAATGGATCCTGGGAGTTGGAGTCCCGAAACCCCATTGGCTCATGGGAACTGTAGTCCCCAAACCCACTGGCCCTATTAGCTAAGGATCATGGGAACTGTAGTCCCCAAACCAACTGGCCCTATTAGCTAAGGATCATGGGAATTGTAGTCCCCAAACCCACTAGCCCTATTAGCTAAGGATCATGGGAACTGTAGTCCCCAAACCCCCTTAGCTAAGGATCATGGGAATTGTAGTCCCCAAACCCAATGGATCATGGGAATTGTAGTCCCCAAACACACTGGATCATGGGAATTGTAGTCCCCAAACCCACCAGCTCATGGGAATTGTAGTCATGGGAATTGTAGCCTCAAAACCCACCGGATCATGGGAATTGTAGTCCCAAAACCCCACTGGCTCATGGGAATTGTAGTCCCCAAACCCCACTGGCTCATGGGAATTATAGTCCCCAAACCCCCTGGCCCTATTAGCTAAGGATCATGGGAATTGTAGTCACAAAACCCACTGGATCATGGGAATTGAATCCCCGAACCCACTGGCTGATGGGAACTGTAGTCCCCAAACCCGCTGGCCCGATTAGCAATGGATCATGGGAACTGTAGTCCCTAAACCCACTGGCCCTCTTAGCAATGGATCATGGGAATTGTAGTCCCCAAACCCACTGGATCATGGGAATTGTAGTCCCCAAATCCACTGGCCCTATTAGCTAAGGATCATGGGAATTGTAGTCCCCAAACCCACTGGCTCATGGGAATTGTAGTCCCCAAACCCACTGGCCCTATTAGCTAAGGATCATGGGAATTGTAGTCCCCAAACCCACTGGCTCATGGGAATTGTAGTCCCCAAATCCACCAGCTCATGGGAATTGTAGTCCCTAAACCCACTGGCCCTATTAGCTAAGGATCATGGGAATTGTAGTCCCCAAACCCACTGGCTCATGGGAATTGTAGTCACAAAACCCACCAGCTCATGGGAATTGCAGTCATGGGAATTGTAATCCCCAAACCCACTGGATCATGGGAACTGTAGTCCCCAAACCCCACCGTCTCATGGGAATTGTAGTCCTGAAACCCACTGGATCATGGGAACTGTAGTCCCAACCCCCACCGTCTCATGGGAATTGTAGTCCTGAAACCCACCGGATCATGGGAATTGTAGTCCCCAAACCCCACTGGTTCATGGGAATTGTAGTCCTGAAACCCACCGGATCATGGGAATTGTAGTCCCCAAACCCCACCGTCTCATGGGAATTGTAGTCCTGAAACCCACCGGATCATAGGAACTGTAGTCCCAAACCCCACCGTCTCATGGGAATTGTAGTCCTGAAACCCACCGGATCATGGGAATTGTAGTCCCCAAACCCCACTGGTTCATGGGAATTGTAGTCCCCAAACCCACTGGATGATGGGAGTTGTAGCCTCAAAACCCAATGGCTCATGGGAGTTGGAGTCCCAAACCCCACTGAATCATGGGAATTGTAGTTCCCAAACCCACTGGCTCATGGGAATTGCAGTCATGGGAATTGTAGTCCCCAAACCCAACTGGCTCATGGAATTGTAGTCCGGAAACTCGCTGGCTCATGGGAGTTGGAGTCCCCAAAACCAACTGTTCGCATTAGCTAAGGATTATG
>NC_139570.1:51365904-51436104 GCF_965112155.1 Podarcis liolepis | reverse complement strand
GAGGAAAAAGAGGGAGAGAAAGAGAAAGAAAAAGAAAGGGAAGGGAGAGAGGAGAGAAAAATACAAAAAGAGAGAGAGAAGGAAAAGGAGAAGGAAAGAGAGAGAAAGAAGGAAAGGGAGAAAGAACGAGAGAGAAGGAAAAGGAGGAAGGAGGAAGACAAAGAGAGGAAGAGAAAGAAAGAGAGAGAGAGAAAGAAAGAACGAGACAGAAGGAAAAGGAGGAAGAGAAAGGAAGAGAGAGAGAGAAGGAAAGAGAGAGAAGGAGGAAGGGAAAAGGAGGGAGGGAGAGGAAGAGAAAGAAAAAGAAAGGGAAGGGAGAAAGGGGGAAAGAGAGAGAGAGAGAAAAAGAAAGAGGAAGAAAGGGAGAAAGAGAGGGAGGGAGGAACAGAAAAAGAAGGGAGCGAGAGAAAGAAAGAGAGGGAGAGAGGAAGAAAGGGAGCGAGAGAACGAAAAAGGAGGGAGAGAAAGAAAGGAAAAGAAAGGGAGGGAGAGGAGGGAAAGCAGGAAGAAGAAATAGTGAGAGAGAGAGAGAGAGAAAGAGAAAGAAAGAAAGAAAGAAAGAAAGAAAGAAAGAAAGAAAGAAAGAAAAGGAAAGACAGAAAGAAAGAAAGAAAGAAAGAAAGAAAGAAAGAAAGACAGAAAGAAAGACAGACGAAAGAAAGAAAGAAAGAGAAAGACAGAAAGAAAGACAGAAAGAAAGAAAGGAAGGAAGGAAGGAACGAACGAGAAAGGGGCAATGGAGGGGTGCTCACCTGCGTGCGACTGCATGTGCTCCAGCAGAAAGAGAGAGAAAGAAAGAAAAGAAAAAGAAAGAAAGGGAGAAAGAAAGAAAGAAAGAAGAGAAAAAAAGACAGAAAAAGAAGGGAACAATGGAAAGAAAAAGATAGAAAAACGGAAGGAGAGAAAGAAAGAGAAAAGAAGAAAAGAAAAGAAAAGAAAAGAAAAGAAAGAAAGAAAGAAGAGAAGGAGAGAAAGAAAGAGAGGGAGGGAGAAAGGGAGAAAGAAAAAGAAGGGAACGAGAGAAAGGAACAGATAGAAAAAGGGAAGAGAGAGAGAGAGAGAGAGAGAGAAAGAAAGAAAGAAAGGAAGGAAGGAAGGAAGGAAGGAAGGAAGGAAAAGAAGGGAAGGAGAGAAAGAAAGAGAGGGAGGGAGGGAGGGAGGGAGAAAGAAAGAAAGAAAGAAAGAAAGAAAGGAAGGAAGGAAGGAAGAAAGAAAGAAAGAAAGAAAGAAAGAAAGAAAGAAAGGAAGGAAGGAAGGAAGGAAGGAAGAAAGGAAGGAAGAAAGAAAGAAAGAAAGAAAGAAAGGAAGGAAGGAAGGAAGGAAGGAAGGAAGTAAGAAAGAAAGAAAGAAAGAAAGGAAGGAAGGAAGGAAGAAAAAGAAGGGAAGGAGAGAAAGAAAGAGAGGGAGGGAGGGAGGGAGGGAGGGAGGGAGAAAGAAAGAAAGAAAGAAAGAAAGGAAGGAAGGAAGGAAGGAAGGAAGGAAGGAAAAGAAGGGAAGGAGAGAAAGAAAGAGAGGGAGGGAGGGAGGGAGGGAGGGAGAAAGAAAGAAAGAAAGAAAGAAAGAAAAAGAAAGAAAGAAAGGAAGGAAGGAAGGAAGGAAGGAAGGAAGGAACGAGAAAGGGAAAACGGAGGGGCGCTCACCTGCGTGCGACTGCATGTGCTCCAGAAGGTTGTTTGTAGAACTGGAACTGGATCCCGCAGGCGCCGCAAGTGTAGGGCTCTGGGGGGGAAAAGGGGAGAGGTTGCGGGTTCGAGATCCCGGGTTGGGGGTTCGAGATCCCAAGTCGTGGGTCTGGGATGTGGGTTCGAGATCCTATGTTGGGGGTTCGAGATCCCGGGTTGCGGGTTCAGGATCCCAGGTTGGGAGTTCGAGATCCCGGGTTGTGGGTATGGGATCCTAAGTTGTGGGTCTGGGATGTGGGTTTGAGATCCTGGGTTGGGGGTTCAAGATCCCAGGTTGGGGGTTCAAGGTCCTGGGTTGTGGATCTGGATTGGGGGTTTGAGATCCCAGGTTGGGGGCTCAAGATCCCAGGTTGTGGGTTTGAGATCCCGGGTTGCGGGTTCAGGATCCCGGGTTGGGAGTTCGAGATCCCGGGTTGCGGGTTCAAGGTCCTGGGTTCGAGATCCCGGGTTGTGGGTATGGGATCCTAAGTTGTGAGTCTGGGATGTGGGTTCGAGATCCTGGGTTGGGGGTTCAAGATCCCAGGTTGTGGGTTTGAGATCCCAAGTTGTGGGTCTGGGTCGGGGGTTCAAGATCCTATGTTGTGGGTTCGAGATCCTGGGTTGGGGGTTCGAGATCCCGGGTTCGAGATCCCGGGTTGCGGGTTTGAGATCCTAAGTTGTGGGATTGAGATTCCAGGTTGTGGGTTCAAGATCCTGGGTTGCGGATCTGGGTTGGCGGTTTGAGATCCCAGGTTGCGGGTTTAAGATCCCAGGTCGATGGTTCAAGATCCCAGGTTGGGGGTTCAAGGTCCTGGGTTGGGGGTTCAAGATCCCAGGTTGGGGGTTCAAGATCCCAGGTTGGGGGTTCAAGATCCCAGGTTGCGGGTTCAAGATCCCAGGTTGGGGGTTCAAGATCCCAGGTTGCGGGTTCGAGATCCCAGGTTGGGGGTTCAAAGTCCTGGGTTGGAGGTTCAAGATCCCAGGCTGCGCGTTCGAGATCCCGGGTTGCAACTTCGAGAGGGGAGATTCCCGCCTAGGCTCCCTCTCCCATTGGACGGGAGGCGGGGCTTGAGATCCTGGCTTCCAGATCCCGGGTTGTGGGTTAGCGTCTCCCACCCCAGGGATCTCCCAGACCGCTGGGTGGGGCAACGGCGACCCCTCAAACCGCGGGTTCGGGATCCCGGGTTGCGGGTTCGGGATCCCGAGTCGCGGGTTCGAGATCCCGGGTTGCGGGTTCGAGATCCCGGGTTGCGGGATCCGCTTACCGCTGGAGTTCTGGGAGCTGGAGTTGGTTTCGTCGTAGTTGTTCTGCAACTTGCTCTCCACCCTCCGGCTGAAGACGCTTTCTGTGGGGAGAGGGATCGAGTTGGGGGGTCAGGCTGGATCCCTGGGGTCAGACTGGATCCCACTTGCCCCAAATCCACCTCCCCTGGGATTCCTCCATTTGGGGTCAGGCTAGATGACTGTCAGGGGACCGATTGGCCAAAAGAAGAATCTGGGGAAGAGGGATCTGGAGAAGAGGGATCCTGGGGATTTGGGAAGAAGAATCTGGAGAAGAAAGATCCTGGGGATTTGGTAACAGGGAATCTGGGGATTTGTGAAGAGGAATCCTTGGGAAGAGAAGAGGGACCCTGGGGAAGAGGGATCCTTAGGAAGAAGGATCCTGGGGATTTGGGAAGAGGGATCCTGGGGGAGAGGGATCCTGGGGATTTGGGAAGAAGAATCTGGGGAAGAGGGATCCTGGGGATTTGGGAAGAGGGATCTGAGGAAGAGAGATCTGGAAAAGAGAGATCCTGGGGATTTGGGAACAGGGATCCTGGGGGAGAAGGATCCTGGGGGAAGAGAATTCCTGGGAAGAGGGATCCTGGGGATTTACGAAGAGGAATCCTTGGGAAGAGAAGAGGGATCCTGGGGAAGAGGGACCCTTAGGAAGAAGGATCCTGGGGATTTGGGAGGAGGGATCTGGTGATTTGGGAAGAGGAATCCAGGAGATTTGGGAAGAAGAATCTGGGGAAGAGGGATCCTGGGGATTTGGGAAGAGGGATCTGAGGAAGAGAGATCTGGAAAAGAGAGATCCTGGGGATTTGGGAACAGGGATCCTGGGGGAGAGAGTTCCTGGGAAGAGGGATCCTGGGGATTTGCGAAGAGGAATCCTTGGGAAGAGAAGAGGGATCCTGGGGAAGAGGGATCCTTAGGAAGAAGGATCCTGGGGATTTGGGAGGAGGGATCTGGTGCTTTGGGAAGAGGAATCCTGGGGATTTGGGAAGAAGAATCTGGGGAAGAGGGATCCTGGGGATTTGGGAAGAGGGATCTGAGGAAGAGAGATCTGGAGAAGAAAGATCCTGGGGATTTGGGAAGAGGGATCTGAGGAAGAGAGATCTGGAGAAGAGAGATCCTGGGGATTTGGGAAGAGGGATCCTGGGGCAGAGGGATCCTGGGGGAGAGAATTCCTGGGAAGATGGATCCTGGGGATTTACAAAGAGGAATCCTTGGGAAGAGAAGAGGGATCCTGGGGAAGAGGGATCCTTAGGAAGAAGGATCCTGGGGATTTGGGAAGAGGGATCTGGTGATTTGGGAAGAGGAACTTAAGGAAGAGGAATCTGGGGATTTGGGAAGAAAAATCTAAGGAAGAGGAATTGAGGGAAGAGGAATCCAGGGGAAGAGGGATCCAGGGGAAGAAGGATCCTCGGGGATCCCCCTCGCCCCCTACCTGTGGTGGCCTTGCTCCCCGGAGATCCCGAATTCGGCGCCCGGAACATCTTTTGGGATTGGGGAAGAGGAATGTGGGGAAGAGGGATCCTGGAGATTTGGGAAGAGGGATCCGGTGAAGAGGAATCCTGGGGATTTGGGAAGAGGGAATTAAGGAAGAGGGATCCTGGGGGAGAGAACTTTGGGAAGAGGAATTTAGAGGAAGGGAATCCAGGGGAAGAGGGATCCTGGGGATTTAGGAAGAAGGATCCTGGGGAAGAGGGATCCTGGCGATTTGGGAAGAGGAATCCTGGGGATTTGGGAAGAGGAATCTGGGGAAGAGGGATCCTGAGGAAGAGAAATCCGGGAAGAGGGATCTGGATAAGAAGACTTTGGGAAGAGGGATCCTGGGGATTTGGGAGGAGGAATTTAGGGAAGAGGAATCCAAGGAACAGTAATCTGAGGAAGAAGAATCTGGGGAAGAGGGATCCTGGAGAAGAGGAATCCTGTGGATTTGGGAAGAGGAATCCAGGGAAGAGGGATCTGGAGAAAAGAAATCCTGGCGATTTAGGAAGAGGAATCTGGGGAAGAGGAATCCCGGGGAAGAGGGATCTGGAGAAGAGAAATCCTGGGAACAGAGATCCTGGGGAAGAGGAATCTGAGGAAGAAGGATCCTGGAGAAGAGGAATCCTGGCGATTTAGGAAGAGGAATCTGGGGAAGAGGAATCCTGGGGAAGAGGAATCCTGTGGATTTGGGAAGAGGAATCCAGGGAAGAAGGATCTGGAGAAGAGGAATCCTGGCAATTTAGGAAGAGGAATCTGGGGAAGAGGAATCCTGGGGAAGAAGGATCCTGGGGAAGAGGAATCCTGTGGATTTGGGAAGAGAAATCTGGGGAAGAGGAATCCTGGGGAAGAGGAATCCTGTGGATTTGGGAAGAGGAATCCAGGGAAGAGGGATCTGGAGAAGAGGAATCCTGGCAATTTAGGAAGAGGAATCTGGGGAAGAGGAATCCTGTGGATTTGGGAAGAGGAATCCGGGGAAGAGGAATCTGGGGAAGAGGAATCCTCGGGATTTGGGGAGAGGAATCCGGGGAAGAGGAATCCTGGGGAAGAGGAATCCAGGGAACAGAGATCCTGGGGAAGAGGAATCTGGGGAAGAGGAATCCTGGGGAAGAGGAATCCTGGCGATCTGGGAAGAGGAATCTGGGGAAGAAGAATCCCTCTTCCCCCCTTCCTAGGATCCCCCGGGGATCCCCCTCGCCCCCTACCTGTGGTGGCCTTGCTCCCCGGAGATCCCGAATTCGGTGCCCGGAACATCTTTTGGGATTGGGGAAGAGGGATCTGGGGAAGAGGGATTCTGGGAAATAGGAATTCTGTGGATTCAGGAAGAGGAATCTGGGGAAGAGGGATCCTGGGGTGTGGCCAGATGAATCCGGTGAAGATGACTTTGGGAAGAGGGATCCTGGGGATCTGGGAAGAGGGAATTGATGGAAGAGGGATCCTAGGGATTTGGGAAGAGGAATCTGGGAAACAGAAATTCTGGGGAGAGCCATTTAGGGGAGAGGGATCTGGGGAAGAGGGATCCTAGGGATTTGGGAAGAGGAATCTGGGAAACAGAAATTCTGGGGAGAGCCATTTAGGGAAGAGGGATCTGGGGAAGAGGGATCCTACCGATCTGAGAAGAGAAATCCTGGGGAAGAGGGATCCTACCAATCTGAGAAGAGGAATCCTGGGGAAGAGGACTTTGGGAACCCTCTTCCCTAAATCCCTCTCCCCATCTCCCCGGGGATCCCCCTCGCCCCCTACCTGTGGTGCCCTTGCTCCCCGGAGATCCCAAATTCGGCGCCCGGAACATCTTTTGGGATTTGGGAAGAGGGATCTGGGGAAGAGGAATCCAGGGGATCAGGGAAGAGGAATCCTGAGGATCTAGGAAGAGGAATTTAGGGAAGAGGGATCTGGAGAAGAGGAATCCGGGGAAGAGGAATCCAGGGGATCAGGGATGAGGAATCCTGAGGATCTAGGAAGAGGAATTTAGGGAAGAGGGATCTGGAGAAGAGGAATCCAGGGGATTAGGAAAGAGGAATCCTGAGGATCTAGGAAGAGGAATGTGAAGAAGAGGAATCCAGGGAAGAGGAATCCTGAGGATCTAGGAAGAGGAATTTAGGGAAGAGGGATCTGGAGAAGAAGGATCCTCCGGGGATCCCGCTCGCCCCTACCTGTGGTGGCCTTGCTCCCCGGAGATCCCAAATTCGGCGCCCGGAACATCTTTTGGGATTTGGAAAGAGGGATCCTGGGGAAGAGGGATCCTGGGGAAGAGGAATCTGAAGAAGAGGGATCCTGGGGAAGAGGGATCCTGGAAAAAGGAACCCAGGGGATTTGGGAAGAAGTATCTGGGAAACAGAAATCCTGGGGAGAGCCATTTAGGGAAGAGGGATCTGGGGAAGAGGAATCCTGAGGATCTAGGAAGAATAATTTAGGGAAGAGGGATCTGGAGAAGAGGAATCCGGGGAAGAGGAATCCTGGGGAAGAGGAATCCTGGCGATTTGGGAAGAGGAATTGAGGGAAGAGGAATCCAGGGGAAGAGGGATCCTGGGGAAGAAGGATCCCCCGGGGATCCCCCTCACCCCCTACCTGTGCTGGCCTTGCTCCCCGGAGATCCCGAATTCGGCGCCCGGAACATCTTTTGGGATTTGGGAAGAGGGATCTGGGGAAGAGGAATCTGGAGAAGAGGAACCCTGACGATTTGGGAAGAGGAATCCGGGGAAGAAGAATCTGGGTAAGAGAAATCCTGGGGATTAGGGAAGAGGAATCCTGAGGATCTAGGAAGAGGAATTTAGGGAAGAGGAATCTGGAGAAGAGGAATCCGGGGAAGAGGAATCCTGGGGAAGAGGATTCCTGGGGATTAGGGAAGAGGAATCCTGAGGATCTAGGAAGAGGAATTTAGGGAAGAGGGATCTGGAGAAGAGGGATCCTGGGAGATAGGAATTCTGTTGATTCAGGAAGAGGAATCTGGAGAAGAGGAATTCTGGGGTGTGTGGCCAGAGGAATCCGGTGACTTTGGGAAGAGGGATCCTGGGGATCTGGGAAGAGGGAATTGAGGGAAGAGGGATTCTAGGGATTTGGGCAGAGGAATCCGGTGAATCTGGATCCTCTTCCCTAAATCCCTCTCCCCAACTCCCCAGGATCCCCCTGGGATCCTGCTCGCCCCCTACCTGTGGTGGCCTTGCTCCCTGGACATCCCGAATTTGGTGCCCGGAACACCTTTTGAGATTTGGGAAGAGGGATCTGGGGAAGAGGAATCGAGGGAAGAGGAATCCAGGGAAGAGGATTCCTGGCGATTTGGGAAGAGGAATCCTGAGGATCTAGGAAGAGGAATTTAGGGAAGAGGGATCTGGAGAAGAGGAATTCTGACGATTTGGGAAGAGGAATTTAGGGAAGAGGAATCTGGGGAAGAGGGATCCCGTGGAAGAGGGATCCTGGGAAGAGGAATCCTAGGGATTTGGGAAGAGGAATCTGGGAAATAGAAATTCTGGGGAGAGCCATTTAGGGAAGAGGGATCTGGGGAAGAGGGATCCTACCGATCTGAGAAGAGGAATCCAGGGAAGAGGAATCCTGGCGATTTGGGAAGAGGAATTTAGGGAAGAGGAATCCGGGGAAGAGGAATCCAGGGGATCAGGGAAGAGGGATCCTGAGGATCTGGGAAGAGGAATTTAGGGAAGAGGGATCTGGAGAAGAGGAATCCAGGGAAGAGGAATCCAGGGGATTAGGGAAGAGGAATCCTGAGGATCTGGGAAGAGGAATCCGGGGAAGAGGAATCCAGGGGATTAGGGAAGAGGAATCCTGAGGATCTAGGAAGAGGAATCTGGAGAAGAGGAATCTGGGGAAGAGGAATCGTGGGGATTAGGGAAGAGAAATCCTGAGGATCTAGGAAGAGGGATCTGTAGAAAAGGAATCTGGGGAAGAGGAATCCTGGGGATTAGGGAAGAGGAATCCTGAGGATCTAGGAAGAGGAATTTAGGGAAGAGGGATCTGGAGAAGAGGAATCCGGAGAAGAGGAATCCAGGGGAAGAGGAATCCGGGGAAGAGGAATCCGGAGGATCTAGGAAGAGGAATTTAGGGAAGAGGAATCCAGGGGAAGAGGGATCCTACCGATCTGAGAAGAGGAATCCTGGGGAAGAGGACTTTGGGATCCCTCTTCCCGAAATCCCTCTCCCCAACCCCCCAGGATCCCCCGGGGATCCCCCTCGCCCCCTACCTGTGGTGGCCTTGCTCCCCGGAGATCCCAAATTTGGCGCCCGGAACATCTTTTGGGATTAGGGAAGAGGGATCTGGGGAAGAGGAATCGAGGGAAGAGGAATCCAGGGGATTAGGGAAGAGGAATCCTGAGGATCTAGGAAGAGGAATCTGGAGAAGAGGAATCTGGGGAAGAGGAATCCTGGGGATTAGGGAAGAGAAATCCTGAGGATCTAGGAAGAGGGATCTGTAGAAAAGGAATCTGGGGAAGAGGAATCCTGGGGATTAGGGAAGAGGAATCCTGAGGATCTAGGAAGAGGGATCTGTAGAAAAGGAATCTGGGGAAGAGGAATCCTGGGGATTAGGGAAGAGGAATCCTGAGGATCTAGGAAGAGGAATTTAGGGAAGAAGGATCTGGAGAAGAGGAATCCGGGGAAGAGGAATCCAGGGGATTAGGGAAGAGGAATCCTGAGGATCTAGGAAGAGGAATTTAGGGAAGAGGGATCTGGGTAAGAGAAATCCTGGGGATTAGGGAAGAGGAATCCTGAGGATCTAGGAAGAGGAATTTAGGGAAGAGGGATCTGGAGAAGAGGATTCCAGGGAAGAGGAATCCAGGGGAAGAGGGATCCTGGGGAAGAAGGATCCTCCGGGGATCCCCCTCGCCCCCTACCTGTGGTGGCCTTGCTCCCCGGAGATCCCGAATTCAGCGCCCGGAACATCTTTGGGGAAGAGGAATCTGGGGAAGAGGAATCTGGGGAAGAAGAATCTTGGGAAGAGGAATCCTGAGGATCTAGGAAGAGGAATTTAGGGAAGAAGGATCTGGAGAAGAGGGATCTGGGGAAGAAGAATCTTGGGAAGAGGAATCCTGAGGATCTAGGAAGAGGATTTTAGGGAAGAAGGATCTGGAGAAGAGGAATCTGGGGAAGAGGAATCCAGGGAAGAGGAATCCAGGGGAAGAGGGATCCTGGGGAAGAAGGATCCTCCGGGGATCCCCCTCGCCCCCTACCTGTGGTGGCCTTGCTCCCCGGAGATCCCGAATTCGGCGCCCGGAACATCTGGAGCTGGGAGGCGCCGGACGGCGCCCGGTGCAAGAGGGCGGAGCAACGGATGATGGACGGCGATGGCGCCTTCCTCCCGGCGTGCGACTTGACGGCCACCAGGAGCGGCGCGCGGGAATATTCTGGAAGACACAACAGCGGATCCAGCTTCGAATCCGGATTCTCGAGGTTTCGCGAAAGGTTTGAAGCCGGATTCTTGGGTCCCGTCCTAGATATGAAAACCGGATTCCTGGGGTCTTGCACCAGATTTGAACCCGGATTCCTTGGGTCTTGCACCAGATTTGAAACTGGATTCATGGGGTCTTGCACTGGATTCGAACCTGGATTCTTGGGCTTTTGCCCCAGATTTGAACCCGGATTCCCTGGGTCCAACTGGGATTCCTGGCGTCTCTCCCCAGATTTGAACCCGGATTCTTGGGGTCTCTTTCCAGATTTGAACCCGGATCCTTGGGGTTTTGTCCTGGGTTTGAACCCGGATTCCTGGGGGTTTGGCACCAGATTTGAACCTGGATTTCCTGGGTAAAAACCCGGATTTTTGGGGTTTTGCCCCAGATTTGAACCCGGATTCTTGGGGTTTTACTCCAGATTTGAACCCGGATTCCTGGGGTCCTGTACCGGATTCGAATCCAGATTCTTGGGGTCTCATTCTGGATTTGAACCCAGATTCCTGGTGTCTCTTCCCAGATTCGGACCCGGATTCATTGGGTTTCAATCTGGATTCAATCTGGATTCGAACCCAGATTCTTGGTGCCTCTTCCAAATTTGAACCAGGAACCCCAGGGTTTTGTACTGGATTCGAACCCGGATTCCCGGGGTCTCTCAC
The DNA here is from genome assembly GCF_965112155.1 of Podarcis liolepis. Taxonomy (NCBI): domain Eukaryota; kingdom Metazoa; phylum Chordata; class Lepidosauria; order Squamata; family Lacertidae; genus Podarcis; species Podarcis liolepis. The sequence continues at coordinate 51,425,641 of NC_139570.1, read as the reverse complement.
CAGATTCGAACCCGGATTCATTGGGTCTCAATCTGGATTCGAACCTGGATTCCTGGGGTCTCTTCCCGGATTCGAACCCGGATTCATTGGGTCTCAAACTGGATTCAAACCCGGATTCCTGGCATCTCTTCCCAAACTCGAACCCGGATTTCTGGTGTCTCTTCCCAGATTTCGCCCCAGATTTGAACCCAGATTCTAGGGGTCTTATTCTGGATTTGAACCCAGATCCCCAGGGTTTCACTCCAGATTCAAACCCAGATTCTTGGGGTCCTGCGCTGCATTTGAACCCGGATTCCTGGGGTCTCTTCCCAAATTCGAACCCGGAATCCCAGGGTTTTCCCCCAAATTTGAACCCAGATTCCTTGGGTTCGAACTGAGATTCCTTGCCCCGAATTCGAACCCAGATTCTCGGGGTCTTATTCTGGATTTGAACCCAGATCCCCGGGGCTTCACTCCAGATTCAAACCAAGATTCTCAGGGTCTTATTCTGGATTTGAACCCAGATTCCTGGGGTTTGACTCCAGATTCAAACCCAGATTCTCGGGGTCTTATTCTGGATTTGAACCCAGATCCCTGGGGTTTCACTCCAGATTCAAACCAAGATTCTCAGGGTCTTATTCTGGATTTGAACCCAGATTCCTGGGGTTTGACTCCAGATTCAAACCCAGATTCTCAGGGTCTTATTCTGGATTTGAACCCAGATCCCCGGGGTTTCACTCCAGATTCAAACCCAGATTCTCGGGGTCTTATTCTGGATTTGAACCCAGATCCCCGGGGCTTCACTCCAGATTCAAACCCAGATTCTCGGGGTCTTATTCTGGATTTGAACCCAGATCCCCGGGGTTTCACTCCAGATTCAAACCCAGATTCTCGGGGTCTTATTCTGGATTTGAACCCAGATCCCTGGGGTTTCACTCCAGATTCAAACCAAGATTCTCAGGGTCTTATTCTGGATTTGAACCCAGATTCTTGGGGTTTGACTCCAGATTCAAACCCAGATTCTCGGGGTCTTATTCTGGATTTGAACCCAGATCCCCAGTGTTTCACTCCAGATTCAAACCCAGATTTTAGGGGACTTATTCTGGATTTGAACCCAGATCCCCAGGGTTTCACTCCAGATTCAAACCCAGATTTTAGGGGACTTATTCTGGATTTGAACCCAGATCCCCAGGGTTTCACTCCAGATTCAAACCCAGATTCTTGGGGTCTTATTCTGGATTTGAACCCAGATCCCCAGGGTTTCACTCCAGATTCAAACCCAGATTCAACCCCGATTCCTGGGATCTCTTCCCAGATTGGAACCCGGATTCCTTGGGTCTCAAACTGGATCCCAACCCAGATTCTGAGGGTCTTGCACCGGATTCGAACCCGGATTCTACTCACTGATTGGCGCGTGAAGAGCGACGTGTTCCTGGTAAGGGGTGTAATATTTGTATTGCTTGCCGCAGAATTCGCACGTGTAGCTGCCGGTTTCTGTGGGGAGGAAAGACATCACACTGGATCAAGCTGGGATCAACTGGGTCTCCTTTCACCAATTTGAATCCGGATTCCTGGGGTTTGGACCCCGATTCAAATCCGGATTCTTGGGGTCTTGCACCAGATTCGGACCCGGATTCATGGGGTTTTGCACCAGATTTGAACCCAGATTCTTGGGGTCTTGCACCAGATTCTGTGGGGAGAAAAGAGATCAAACTGGATCAAACTGGGGTCAACTGGGTCTCCTTTCACAAATTTGAATCCGGATTCCTGGGGTCTTGCACCAGATTCGGACCCCGGATTCATGGGGTTTTGCACCAGATTCGAAACCGGATTCCAGGGTTCTCGCCCCGGGTTCAAAACCAGATTCAAATCTGGATTTGAACCTGGATTCATGGGGTTTAGACCGGGATTTGAACCCGGATTCCTGGGGTTTTGCACTAGATTTGAACCCGGATTGCTGGTGTTTTGCACTAGATTCGAACCCAGATTCCTGGGGTCTTGCACCGGATTTGAAACCGGATTCTTAGGGTCTTGACCCAGATTTGATTCCCGGCTTCGAACTGGATCAAACTGGGATGAACCAGGTCTCTTTTCCCAGATTCGAACCCGGATTCCTGGGGTCTTGTACTGGATTCTTGGGGTCTTGACCGGGATTTGAACCCGGATTCTCGGTGTCTTGCACCGGATTCGGACCCGGATTCTCGGGGTTTTGTACTGGATTTGAACCCGGAATCTTGGGGTCTTGTCCCGGATTCGGACTGGGATTACAGGGGTCTTGCGCCTGATTCGAACCCAGATTCCTGGGGTCTTGCACCAGATTTGAACCCGGATTCTTGGGGTCTTGCGCCTGATTCGAACCCAGATTCCTGGGGTCTTGCTCCTGATTCGAACCCAGATTCCTGGGGTCTTGCACCAGATTTGAACCCGGATTCGAATCTGGATTCTTGGGGTCTTGCACCAGATTTGAACCCGGATTCGAATCTGGAATCTTGGGGACTTGCACCAGATTCAAACCCGGAATCTTGGGGTCTTGCGCCTGATTCGAACCCAGATTCCTGGGGTCTTGCACCAGATTCGAACCCGGATTTGAACCCGGATTCTTGGGGTCTTGCGCCTGATTCGAACCCAGATTCCTGGGGTCTTGCACCAGATTTGAACCCGGATTCGAATCTGGATTCTTGGGGTCTTGCACCCGATTTGAACCCAGATTCCTGGGGTCTTGCACCAGATTTGAACCCGGATTCGAATCTGGATTCTTGGGATCTTGTACCAGATTTGAACCCGGATTCCTGGGATCTTGCACCGGATTTGAACCCGGATTCCTGGGATCTTGCACCAGATTCAAACCCGGATTCCTGGGATCTTGCACCGGATTCGAACCCGGATTCGAATCTGGATTCTTGGGGCCTTGCACCCGATTCGAACCCAGATAACTGGGGTCTTGCACCAGATTCGAACCCGGATTCGAATCTGGATTCTTGGGGCCTTGCACCCGATTCGAACCCAGATTCCTGGGGTCTTGCACCAGATTTGAACCCGGATTTGAACCTGGATTCTTGGGGTCTTACGCCTGATTCGAACCCGGATTCCTGGGGTCTTGCACCAGATTTGAACCCGGATTCTTGGGGTCTTGCGCCTGATTCGAACCCAGATTCCTGGGGTCTTGCTCCTGATTCGAACCCAGATTCCTGGGGTCTTGCACCAGATTTGAACCCGGATTCGAATCTGGATTCTTGGGGTCTTGCACCAGATTTGAACCCGGATTCGAATCTGGAATCTTGGGGACTTGCACCAGATTCAAACCCGGAATCTTGGGGTCTTGCTCCTGATTCGAACCCAGATTCCTGGGGTCTTGCACCAGATTTGAACCCGGATTTGAACCTGGATTCTTGGGGTCTTGCGCCTGATTCGAACCCAGATTCCTGGGGTCTTGCACCAGATTTGAACCCGGATTCGAATCTGGATTCTTGGGGTCTTGCACCAGATTTGAACCCGGATTCGAATCTGGAATCTTGGGGACTTGCACCAGATTCAAACCCGGAATCTTGGGGTCTTGCTCCTGATTCGAACCCAGATTCCTGGGGTCTTGCACCAGATTTGAACCCGGATTTGAACCTGGATTCTTGGGGTCTTGCGCCTGATTCGAACCCAGATTCCTGGGGTCTTGCACCAGATTTGAACCCGGATTCGAATCTGGATTCTTGGGGTCTTGCACCAGATTTGAACCCGGATTCGAATCTGGAATCTTGGGGACTTGCACCAGATTCAAACCCGGAATCTTGGGGTCTTGCGCCTGATTCGAACCCAGATTCCTGGGGTCTTGCACCAGATTCGAACCCGGATTTGAACCCGGATTCTTGGGGTCTTGCGCCTGATTCGAACCCAGATTCCTGGGGTCTTGCACCAGATTTGAACCCGGATTCGAATCTGGATTCTTGGGGTCTTGCACCCGATTTGAACCCAGATTCCTGGGGTCTTGCACCAGATTTGAACCCGGATTCGAATCTGGATTCTTGGGATCTTGTACCAGATTTGAACCCGGATTCCTGGGATCTTGCACAGGATTTGAACCCGGATTCCTGGGATCTTGCACCAGATTCAAACCCGGATTCCTGGGATCTTGCACCGGATTCGAACCCGGATTCGAATCTGGATTCTTGGGGCCTTGCACCCGATTCGAACCCAGATTCCTGGGGTCTTGCACCAGATTCGAACCCGGATTCGAATCTGGATTCCTGGGGTCTTGCACCTGATTCGAACCCAGACTCCTGGGGTCTTGCACCAGATTTGAACCCGGATTCGAATCTGGATTCTTGGGATCTTGTAGCAGATTCGAACCCGGATTCCTGGGATCTTGCACCAGATTCGAACCCGGATTCCTGGGATCTTGCACCAGATTCGAACCCGGATTCCTGGGATCTTGCACCGGATTCGAACCCGGATTCCTGGGATCTTGCACCGGATTCGAACCCGGATTCCTGGGATCTTGCACCGGATTCGAACCCGGATTCCTGGGATCTTGCACCGGATTCGAACCCGGATTCCTGGGATCTTGCACCGGATTCGAACCCGGATTCCTGGGATCTTGTACTGGATTCAAAGCAGCTATTATTATCACTATTAGTTATTATTATCAATTATGATCATGGTCAATTATTATTAATAAAACATGTATTAACGACCATACCAATTATTAATTATAATATCAACTGTTGTTAATATCCCATTATTATTAACGTCGATATTAATATCTAATATTTTTAATATCTATTATGATTGCTGCTCGTATCAATTGTTAATATCTATTATTTTCAACATCTATTATTATTATTATATATACCAATTATTATTATCTATTATTTTAATCTCTATTATCTATTTCTATTACTAATATCTATTATTGCTATTCACATCAACCGCCAATAGCTATTATTTTTAGCATCTATAATTACGTCTAATATCAATTATTGAGATCTATTGTTTTTAATATCTATTATTATCTATTGTTCTATTTAATATCTATTATTAAGATCTATTATTATTATATTTGATACCTATTATTATCTATTATTCTGCCTAAAATCTATTATTAAGATCTATTATTATTATATTTGATACCTATTATTATCTATTATTCTATTTAAAATCTATTATTAAGATCTATTATTATTATATTTGACACCTATTATTATCTATTATTATTATACCTATTATTAATACCTATTTTTATTATGATCTATTGTTATCAAACTTTATATCTATTGTTATATATTTAATATATTTATTATTATTATTATTATTATTATTATTATTATTATTATTATTATTACTACTACTACTACAAGAAGAATGTTTAAGGATCTCCATTCCCTCTTTCCCCACAACCCCGCCAGATCCCGCATCTTGAGATCCGGTGGATCACTCAAGCCGGATCCCCAGGATCTCGTACTTGGACCAATCTTCTGGAAGGGTTCCGGATCCTCTTCCTTCACCTCGTCTTTGGCGACCATGGCCTGGTCATAGGGATCTAGAAGAGAAGAGCAGGGTGTGACCTTCCGGATCCCTGGATCTCCAGATCTCCGGAACGCCGTTCCACTCCACCCCATTCTGGATCCCGACCCGTTTGACACGGATCCTCCTGGCCTTCCAGATCCCAGACCATCCAAACAGATCCAGCATTCCAGATCCCGGCCCGGCTGCCTGGATCCTCCCAACGTTCCAGATCCCAGACCATCCACATGGATCACCCCGGCGTTTCGGATCCTGACCTGTTCAAATGGATCCTGGCCCATCCGCCCAGATCCTCCCGGCGATCTGGATCCCAGCCCGGCCACACGGAACCTCCTAGCGTTCTGGATCCCGGCCTGTCCACTCAGATCCTCCCTGTGTTCTGGATCCCGACCCATTCAAACGGATCCTCCCGGCGTTCCGGATCCCAACCCATCCGCCCAGATCCTCCCAGCGTTCCGGATCCCAGCCCGGCCACACGGATCACCCCAGCATTACGGATCCCGGCCAATTTTCTGGGATCCCTTCTATCATTCCGGGAAACAGATTGCAGAAGGTCCCTATTTTCACGGGATCGATTAATGATGATGATGATGATAATAATAATAACAATAATATTAATAATAATAAACAACACTAGCACTAATAATAAAGAATATAATAATAATAATTGTATTAATAAACACTAGCACTAATAATAAAGAATATAATAATAATAATAATAATAATAATAATAATAATAATAATAATAATAATAATAATAATAATACCACTGATAATATTAACAAACAACACTAGCAATAATCATCATTAAGAATATGACTATGGCTAATAATTTGGATAATCATTTTCTGCCGTTCCGGGAGGGAAGCGGGATGCGGGGAGGATCCGGGATCCGGTGGATCCCTGGCGATCTACTCACCGTCGACCGCGTGGAGATCGCGGTGCTCCTGGAAGCAACTGTAGTATTTGTACTTCTTCCCGCAAATGTCGCAAGTGTAGCGGAAGTTGTCTGGCGGGATCAGGGGAGAGAGAGAGAGATTGGGCGGATTCCCAGCAGATCCCCCCCAAAAGAGATCCGGTAATAATAATAATAATAATAATAATAATAATAATAATAAATACTAATATTTAATATTACTGCCTAGCGGGATCAGGGGAGAGAGAGAGAGAGAGATTTGGCGGATTCCCAGCAGATCCCCCCCAAAAGAGATCCGGTGGTGGTGGTGATGATGATGATGATGATGATGATAATAATAATTAATATTTAATATTACTGTCTGGCGGGATCAGGGGGGAGAGAGATTTGGCGGATTCCCAGCAGATCCCCCCCAAAAGAGATCCGGTAATAATAATAATAATAATAATAATAATAATAATAATTAATATTTAATATTACTGTCTGGCAGGATCAGGGGAGAGAGAGAGATTTGGCGGATTCCCAGCAGATCCCCCCCAAAAGAGATCCGGTAATAATAATAGCTAATAATTACTACTACTAATAATATTAATAATTTTTAATTATGATTAATATTAGATACAATTATTAATAAACAAGATTAACAACTAGCATTCCTCATATTAACAGCTAATATGATTAATATTAGCAATTAATATGATTAATATTAACAATTAATATATGATTAATATTAGCAATTAATATGATTAATATTAACAATTAATAATATATGATTAATATTACTAATTAAATATGATGAATATTGATAATGAATAAATATTAATAATAAAATACATCATTATCCATAAATATTCATCGTTAATAATATTCGCCATTAATACTTATACACATCATTAATAACAATGAATATCCCTAATGAATATTCCTAATTAATAATGAATATTCATTAACAATATTACACCTCATTAAGAGTATTGAATATTCCAAATTAATAATACATATTCCTCCTTAATAATAATAACACACATTATTATTAGTATTGAATATTCCAAATTAATAATACATATTCCTCCTTAATAATAATAATAATACACATCATTAATAGGACTGAATATTCCTCATTAATAATGTTCGAGATTCCGGGTCAGTCGAGATGAGCCCCTGGGGTATTAATCAATTATTAAATAATAGTTATTAGTTATTAATTATAATAATTATAATTATAATAATTATAATTATAATAATTATAATTAATAATTATTAATAAGGGGGTCGCACCCCAAATCAACACTCGATTCATTGAAGAAGTATCAATTAATTAATGAATAAGCGTTGATTGATTATTAATTGATCCTTATTCATTATTAAGGGGTCCCACCCCGGGCCCCAAATCAACACTCGATTCATTGAAGAAGTATCAATTAATTAATCAATCAGTACTAATTCATTATTAATACTTATTAATACTTATTCATTATTAATGAATAAGTATTAATTAACCAATTAATTTAATTAAGCATTGATTAATTAATTAAGCCTTAATTAATTCCGGCCAATACTTACTGCCTTGGGAAGCCCCTTCGCCCGATGCCACTTCCGTGTCTAGGAAAAGGGGGGGAGCCAATTAATCGATCTTCTTAATAATCAGCCACCAATCGATAATCAATATTACAATCAATATTATTACTAATCACGAGAACGGGAGATCGTCCGTATCAGACGAAAAGGAAACAATAAAAATAAATAATAATAATAATAATAAAATAAGAAACGGAATAATAAAAAACATAATAATAATAATAATAATAATAATAATAATAATAGTAATAATAATAATAAAAATGATAATAAAAAATAAAAATAAAAAGCCTAATAAAAAACAAGAACAGAAAACAAAAAACCAAACATAATAATAATAATAATAATAATAATAAGAAACGGAATAATAAAAAACATAATAATAATAATAATAATGATAATAATAGTAATAATAATAATAAAAATGATAATAAATAAAAAAATAAAAAACCTAATAAAAAACAAGAACATAAAACAAAAAACCAAACATAATAATAATAAAATAAGAAACGGAATAATAAAAAACATAATAATAATAATGATAATAATAAAAATGATAATAAAATAAAAAACCTAATAAAAAACAAGAACATAAAACAAAAAACCAAACATCATAATAATAATAATAATAATAAAATACGTAACAGAATAATAAGAAACATAATAATGATAATAATAATACTAGTAATAATAATAATGATAATAAATAAAATAAAAACCTAATAATAAAAAACCTAATAAAAAACAAGAACATAAAACAAAAAACCTATAATAATAATAATAATAATAATAATAATAATAATAATAATAATAATAATAATGATGAAAACTAAATAAACCGATTAGCGATTAATTCTCGATCCGGTTTGAACCCGGGTCCGGGACTCGAACCCGTTAATAAAAAAATAAATAATAATAAGTAATAATAAAATAAAGGAAGAAACAGAATAATAAAAAACAATGTTAATAATAATAATAATAATAATAATAAATAAATAAAATAAAAACACAATAATAAAATAGAAAACGTAATAAAATACAAGAACAAAAAACCATAAACCTAATAAAATAAAATAATAATAATAATAATGAAAAACGAAGGCAAAAAATTAAAACGAAGCGCTGAATAATAATAAGAATGAATAAATGAAATACAAACACAATAATAAAATAAAAACCCTAATAAAAAACTATAACAAAAACAAAAAACCTAAAATAATAATAATAGTAATAATAATAATAATGTAATAATCTAATAATAATAATGTAAACATAACAATAATAATAATAATAACAATATAATAATAATAATAATAATAATAATAATAATAATAATAATAATAATAATAATAATAAAACTAAATAAACCGATTCGCCATTCATTCTCGATCCGGTTTGAACCCGGATCCGGGACTCGAACCCGTTACCTCGGTGCGCCCGGACGTGGGTCTGGAAGCAGTTGTAGTACTTGTACTTCTTGCCGCAGATCCCGCACTCGTAGGAGCCTGGAAGAGAAGCGGAGCGGGACTCAAACCGCAGTCAAACCAGATTCAAACCAGTTTCCTCCTCCTAGGATTGGGGATTTGAACCCGGAACCCCAGACTGGAACCAGATTCAAACCAGATTCGAATCAGTTTCCTCCTCCTAAGACTGGGGATTTGAACCCGGAACCCCAGACTCAAACCGGATTCAAATCAGTTTCCTCCTCCTAAGACTGGGGATTTGAACCCGGAACCCCGGACTCAAACCGGACTCAAACCAGTTTCCTCCTCCTAGGGATGGGGATTTGAACCCGGATTCGAATCAGTTTCCTCCTCCTGGGAACAGGGATTTGAACCCAGAACCCCGGACTCAAACCAGTGTCCTCCTCCTAGGGATGGGGATTTGAACCCGGACTCAAACCGGATTCGAATCAGTTTCCTCCTCCTAGGATTGGGGATTTGAACCTGGAACCCCAGACTGGAACCGGATTCGAATCAGTTTCCTCCTCCTAGGATTGGGGATTTGAACCTGGAACCCCAGACTGGAACCAGATTCGAATCAGTTTCCTCCTCCTAGGACCTGGGATTTGAACCCGGAACACCAGATGGGAACCGGATTCAAACCGGATTCCTCCTCAGACGGGATTTGAACCCGGAACCCCAGACTTGAACTGGATTTGAATCAGTTTCCTCCTCCTAGGATTGGGGATTTGAACCCGGAACCCCAGACTGGAACCGGATTCAAACTGGATTCAAATCAGTTTCCTCCTCCTGGGAACAGGGATTTGAACCCAGAACTGGAGACTCGAACCCGGAACCCCATACTTCTTGCCGCAGATCCCGCACTTGTAAGAGCCCGGAAGAGAAGCAGAGGGGGACTCGAACCGGAGTCAAACCAGTTGCCTCCGTCTACAAACTCCTAGAAATTGGGGAATGGAAGCCGGATTCAAGCCAGTTTCCTCCTCCTAGGACTGGGGATTTGAACCCGGAACCCCAGACTTGAACCGGATTCGAATCCAGATTCAAACCAGTTTTCTCCTCCTAAGACTGGGGATTTGAACCCGGATTTGAATCAGTTTTCTCCTCCTAGAAATTGGGGATTTGAACCCGAACCTTCTGGACTCAAACTGGATTCGAATCCAGATTCAAACCAGTGTCCTCCTAGAAACTGGGGATTTGAACCCAGAACCCCAGACTTGAACCAGATTCAAACCGGATTCAAACCAGTTTCCTCCTCCTAAGACTAGGGATTTGAACCCGGAACCCCAGACCTGTACCGGATTCAAACCGGATTCAAACCAGTTTCCTCCTCCTAAGACTGGGGATTTGAACCCGGAACCCCAGACTTGAACTGGATTTGAACCGGATTCGAATCAGTTTCCTCCTCCTAGGACCAAGATTTGAACCCGGAAACCCAAATTTCAACCAGATTTGAACCAGTTTCCTCCTCCTAGGACCAAGATTTGAACCCGGAACCCCAGACTTGAACCAGATTCAAACTGGATTCGAACCAGTTTCCTCCTCCTAAAACTGGGGATTTGAACCCGGAACTCCATACTTGAACCGGATTTGAACCCGGATTCAAACCGGATTTGAATCCGGATTCGAACCAGTTTCCTCCTCTTAGGACTGGGGATTTGAACCCGGAACCCCAGACTTGAACCGGATTCAAACCGGATTTGAACCAGTTTTGTCCTCCTAGGACTAGGGATTTGAACCCGGAACTCCAGACTTGAACCAGATTTGAACCCGGATTCAAACCGGATTTTAATCCGGATTCAAACTAGTTTCCTCCTCTTAGGACTGGGGATTTGAACCCGGAACTCCATACTTGAACCGGATTCAAACCGGAAGCCAGACCCCTAACCAAAGGGTCTCCTGACCCCTAACCCAAAGGACCCCTGACCCCCAACAAGAAGGGTTAACTGACCCCCAACCCAAAGGGTCCCCCCAGTTTCCCTGACCCCCAACCAACTCCGCCCCACAGAAAATAGGGGTCACGCCACCAACCTAGCTTACCGAGGGTCTCCTGACCCCCAACCAGAAGGGTCCCCCCGTTTCCTTGACCCCCAACAAAAGGCTCCCTCTGACCCCCAACCAGAAGGGTCCCTCGTGCGACCCCTAACCAAAAGGGGTCCCTGACCCCCAAGCCAAAGGGTCTCCTGACCCCTAACCCAAAGGGCCCCCCAGTTTCCCTGACCCCAAACTGAAAGGGCCCCTGACCCATAACAAAAGGGTCCTCCGACCCCCAACAAAAAGGGTTCCCTGACCCCCAACCCAAAGGGTTTCCCCAGTTTCCCTGACCCCAACCAACTCCGCCCCACAGAAAATGGGGGTCACACCACCAACCTAGCTTAACGAGGGTCTCCTGACCCCCAACCCATAGGGTCCCCTGACCCCCAACCAGAAGGGCCCCCCAGTTTCCTTGACCCCCAACCCAAAGGGTCCCCTGACCCCCAACCAGAAGGGTCCCCTGACCCCCAACCAGAAGGGTCCCCCCGTTTCCTTGACCCCTAACCCAAAGGGTCCCCTGACCCCCAACCAGAAGAGTCCCCTGACCCCTAACCAAAAGGGGTCCCTGACCCCCAAGCAAAAGGGTCTCCTGACCCCTAACCCAAAGGGCCCCCCAGTTTCCCTGACCCCAAACCAAAAGGGCCCCTGACCCATAACCAAACCTTTCCCTGACCCCCAACCGCCTCTGCCCCACGGAAAATAGGGGTCGCCCCACCCACCCACCAAAAGGCTCCCCTGACCCCAAACTGAAAGGGCCCCTGACCCATAACAAAAGGGCCCCTGACCCCCAAGCCAAAGGGCCCCCCAGTTTCCCTGACCCCCAACAAAAGGGTCCCTCTGACCCCAAACCAGAAGGGTCCCTCATGCGACCCCTAACCAAAAGGGGTCCCTGACCCCCAAGCCAAAGGGTCTCCTGACCCCTAACCCAAAGGGCCCCCCAGTTTCCCTGACCCCCAACAAAATGGTCGCTCACACAAAAGGGTCCCTGACCCCCTAACCCAAAGGAGTCCCTGACCATAACCCAAAGGGGCCCCCCAGTTTCCCTGACCCCTAACCAACCCTGCCCCACGGAAAATAGGGGTCGCGCCACCCGCCAAAAGGCTCCCCTGACCCCAAACCCAAAAGGTCCCCCCAGTTTCCCCGACCCCCAACCAAAGGCCCACAGAAAATGGGGGTCGTTTTCCCGACCCCCAACCCGCTCCGCCCCACAGAAAATAGGGATTGTTTCCCTGACCCCCAACCGCCTCTACCCCATGGAAAATAGGGGTCGCACCACCCACCGACCAAAAGGCTCCCCTGGCCCCCAACCCAAAGGGCCCCCCAGTTTCCCCGACCCCCAACCAACTCTGCCCCACGGAAAATAGGGGTCATGCCACCCACCCACCAAAAGGCTCCCCTGACCCCCAAACCCAATGGGTCCCGACCCCAAAGGGTCCCCCTGACCCATAACCGACCCCCAACCGCCTCCGCCCCACAGAAAATAGGGGTCGCACCACCCACCTAGCTTCCCCAGCCTCCCAACTGACCCAAAGGGTCCCCGACCCCCAAGTCGAGGGTCCTGACCCCTAACCAAACCTTCCCCTGCCCCCCAACCGCCTCCGCCCCACAGAAAAAAGGGGTCGCGCCACCCACCCACCCAAAGGCTCCTTTGACCCCCAACCCAAAAGTTCCCCGCGGTTTCCCTGACCCCCAACCAAAGGCCCACAGAAAATAGGGGTTGTTTCCCTGACCCCCAACTGCCCCCCACCCCCCAGAAAATAGGGGTCGCACCCCCCACCTAGCTTACCCAGCGTCCCGACTGAAGGGGTCGCCTAACCCAAAGGGTCCCCGACCCCCAACCCAAGGGGCCCCTGACCCATAACCGACCCCCAACCCACTCTGCCCCACAGAAAATAGGGGTCGCACCACCCACCTAGCTTACCCAGCGTCCCAACTGACCCAAAGGGTCCCCGACCCCCAAGTCAAGGGTCCTGACCCCTAACCCAACCTCTCCCTGACCCATAACCGACCCCCAACCCACTCTGCCCCACAGAAAATAGGGGTCGCACCTAGCTTACCCAGGGTCTGCTGGCTGCGGACCCCGCCCAGGACGACGCAGATCTCGGCGGGGGCTGCCCCACGGCCCCCTTTGCGGGGCTCCGTGGGGCCGCCGTGGGGCCAGGCGAAGTCGTCGGGGGTCTCGGTCTTGACGGTGACTTGGGGGGCAGGCGGGGGCGGGGCCTCCTCGCTGGGCGGGGCCGAGTCGGAGGCCGGCGAATCGGAGGCCGGCATGGCGGCGGCCGAGGGGGGCGGGTCTCTGTGGGGCAGAGAAAGGGGTCAGAAAAAGGGGGCAGAGACTGGGGGACGATGGGGGTCTTTAATGGGGGACTGGGAGTGTGGGGCGGAGCAGACTGGGAATGGGGGGCTGGGACTGGGAAGCTGGGGGTGTGGGGCTGGGAGACTGGGAATGGGGGGCAGGCAGACTGGGAATGGGGGTTTTTTAATGGGAAACTGGGACTGGGAATGGGGGACTGGGAGACTGGGAATGGGGGGCTAGGACTGGGAATGGGGGTCTTTTAATGGGAGACTGGGAATGGGGGGCTGGGAGTGTGGGGCTGGGAGACTGGGAATGGGCTACTGGGAATGTGGGGCTAGGACTGGGAATGGGGGTATTTTACTGGGAGACTGGGAATGGGGGGCTGGGAGTGTGGGGCTGGGAGACTGGGAATGGGGGTCTTTAATGGGAAACTGGGAGACTGGGAATGTGGGGCAGAGCAGATTGGGAATGGGCTACTGGGAATGTGGGGCTAGGACTGGGAATAGGGGTCTTTTAATGGGAGACTGGGAGTGTGGGGCTGGGAGACTGGGAGTGTGGGGCAGACCGGACTGGGAATGGGGGGCTGGGAGACTGGGAATGGGATACTGGGAGACTGGGAATGTGGGGCTAGGACTGGGTGTCTTTTAATGGGAGACTGGGAGTGTGGGGCAGACCGGACTGGGAATGGGGGGCTGGGACTGGGAAACGGGGAGTGTGGGGCTGGGGGGCTGGGAGTGTGGGGCAGACCGGACTGGGAATGGGGGGCTGGGACTGGGAAATGGGGAGTGTGGGGCTGGGGGACTGGAGTGTGGGGCAGACCGGACTGGGAATGGGGGGCTGGGACTGGGAAACGGGGAGTGTGGGGCTGGGGGTGTGGGGCAGACCGGACTGGGAATGGGGGGCTGGGACTGGGAAATGGGGAGTGTGGGGCTGGGGGGCTGGGAGTGTGGGGCAGACCGGACTGGGAATGGGGGGCTGGGAGTGGGAAACTGGGAGTGTGGGGCTGGGGGACTGGGAGTTTGGGGCAGACCTGACTGGGAATGGGGGGCTGGGAGTGGGAAACTGGGAGTGTGGGGCTGGGGGACTGGGAGTTTGGGGCAGACCGGACTGGGAATGAGGGGCCGGGACTGGGAATGGGGGGCTGGGACTGGGAAACGGGATACTGGGAGACTGGGAATGTGGGGCTAGGACTGGCTGTCTTTTAATGGGAGACTGGGAGTGTGGGGCAGAGCAGACTGAGAATGGGGGGCAGGGAGACTGGGAATGTGGGGCTAGGACTGGGAATGGGGGTTTTTTAATGGGAGGCAAACTGGGAATGGGGGCAGGCAGACTGGGAATGGGCTACTGGGAATGTGGGGCTAGGACTGGGAATGGGGGTCTTTTAATGGGAAACTGGGAATGGGGGGCTGGGAATGGGGGGCTAGGACTGGGAATGGGCTACTGGGAATGTGGGGCTAGGACTGGGAATGGGGGTCTTTTAATGGGAAACTGGGAATGGGGGGCTGGGAATGTGGGGCTAGGACTGGGAATGGGCTACTGGGAATGTGGGGCTAGGACTGGGAATGGGGGTCTTTTAATGGGAAACTGGGAATGGGGGGCTGGGAATGTGGGGCTAGGACTGGGAATGGGCTACTGGGAATGTGGGGCTAGGACTGGGAATGGGGGTCTTTTAATGGGAGACTGGGAATGGGGGTCTTTAATGGGAAACTGGGAGACTGGGAATGGGGGGCAGAGCAGACTGGGAATGGGCTACTGGGAATGTGGGGCTAGGACTGGGAATGGGGGTCTTTTAATGAGAGACGGGGAATGGGGGGCAGACAGACTGGGAATGGGGGTCTTTTAATGGGAAACTGGGAGTGTGGGGCTGGGACTGGGTCTTTTAATGGAAGACTGGGACTGGGAATGGGGGACTGGGAGACTGGGAATGGGAGGCTAGGACTGGGAATGGGGGTCTTTTAATGGGAGACTGGGAATGGAAATGGGGGGCAGGGAGACTGGGACTGGGGGACTGGGAATGTGGGTCTTTAATGGGAGACTGGGAATGGGGACTGGGAGACTGGGAATGGTCTACTGGGTATGTGGGGCAGGGAGACTGGGAATGGGAGACTGGGAAAGGGGGGCAGGGAGACTGGGAATGGGTCTTTTAATGGGGGACTGGGAGACTGGGAATGTGGGGCTAGGACTGGGAATGGGGGTCTTTAACGGGAAACTGGGAATGGGGGACTGGGAAAGGGGGAATGGGATACTGGGAATGGGGGCAAGGAGAACTGGGAATAGGGGACTGGGAATGGGGGTCTTTAATGGGGGACTGGGAGTGTGAGACTGGGAATGGGATACTGGGAGACTGGGAATGGGGCTTTAAATGGGGGACGGGGAGACTGGGAATGGGATACTGGGAGAGTGGAACTGGGAGACTGGGAATGGGGGACTGGGAGACTGGGAATGGGGGTCTTTTAATGGGGGACTGGGAGACTGGGAATGGGGAACTGGGAATGGGGGACTGGGAGACGAACTGGGAGACTGGGAATGGGGGACTGGGAGACTGGGAATGGGGGTCTTTTAATGGGGGACTGGGAGACTGGGAATGGGGAACTGGGAATGGGGGACTGGGAGACTGGGAATGGGGAACTGGGAATGGGGGACTGGGAGACTGGGAATGGGGGACTGGCAGACTGGGAATGGGGAACTGGGAGACTGGGAATGGGGGTCTTTTAATGGGGGACTGGGAGACTGGGAATGGGGAACTGGGAATGGGGGACTGGGAGACTGCGAATGGGGAACTGGGAATGGGGGTCTTTAATGGGGGACTGGGAGTGTGAGACTGGGAATGGGGCTTTAAATGGGGGGCAGGGAGACTGGGAATGGGGGACTGGGAGACTGGGAATGGGGGACTGGGAGACTGGGAATGGCGGTCTGGGAGACTGGAACTGGGAGACTGGGAATGGGGGACTGGGAGACTGGAACTGGGAGACTGGGAATGGCGGACTGGGAGACTGGGAATGGGGAACTGGGAATGGGATACTGGGAGACTGGGAATGGGGGACTGGGAGACTGGGAATGGGGGACTGGGAGACTGGGAATGGGGGACTGGGAGACTGGGAATGGGGGTCTTTTAATGGGGGACTGGGGGACTGGGAATGAGGAACTGGGAATGGGGGACTGGGAGACTGGGAATGGGAAACTGGGAATGGGTGTCTTTAATGGGGGACTGGGAGTGTGAGACTGGGAATGGGATACTGGGAGACTGGAACTGGGAGACTGGGAATGGGGGTCTTTTAATGGGAGACTGGGAGACTGGGAATGGGGAACTGGGAATGGGAGCCTGTTAATGGGAGACTGGGAATGGGGGCTTCTTAATGGGACACTGGGACTGGGAAACTGGGACTGGGCGTCTCTTAATGGGAGACTGGGACTGGGAGCCCTTTAATGGGAGACTGGGATTGGGGTACTGGGAATGGGAGCCTGTTAATGGGAAACTGGGAATGCGGGACTGGGAGCCTTTGAATAATAATGACGTAATAATAATTATAATAAATAATAATATTAATAAATGATACTAAATAATAATAATAATAATAATAATAATAATGTTTCACTGTTGTACTTTTGGTTGCCATGACGATGGTTTTGGTTTTTGCTTTGTAGTTCCTGCCATTGCTATTATTATTATTAATTACTATTATTAACTATTATCATTGTTATTAATAATATTATTATTATCATTATGAATATTATTATTATCGTTATTAATACCTGCTGGCGGAAGCTCTTTTGCCAACGCTGCTGACGCTGCCCTCGGCCTGTGGATAATAAAAATAAATATTAATATTAATAATACTAATAATATCTGAAACCAACGTTAGAAACTCAGGTCTATTGTTATTAATAATAATGATAATATTTAAAACCAGTTAGAAACTCAGATATACTGCCATTAATAATAATATCTGAAACCAGGGTTAGAAACTCAGATCTCTTGCCATTATTATTATTAATAATAATAATAATAATATTTGAAACCAGGATTAGAAACAGATATATTGCCATTATTATTATCATTATTATAATAAACCAGGGTTAGAAACTCAGATCTCTTGCCATTATTAATAATAATACTAATAATATTTGAAACCAGGGTTCGTAACTGATATATTGCCATTAATAATACTAATAATAATATTTGAAACCAGGGTTAGAAACTCAGATATATTGCTATTATTATTATTATTACTGTTATTATTATTATTATTATTAGAAACCAGGGTTAGAAACTCAGATCTCTTGCCATTAATAATAATAATAATAATAATAATACTAATAATATTTGAAACCAGGATTAGAAAGATATATTGCCATTATTATTATTATTATTAGAAACCAGGGTTAGAAACTCAGATATATTGACAATAATAATAATAATAATAATAATATTTGAAACCAGGGTTAGAAACTCAGATATATTGCCATTAATAATAATAATAATAATAATAATAATACTAATAATATTTGAAACCAGGATTAGAAACAGATATATTGCCATTATTATTATTAGAAACCAGGGTTAGAATCTCAGATCTCTTGCCATTATTAATAATAATAATACTAATAATATTTGAAACCAGGATTAGAAACAGATATATTACCATTATTATTATTATTATTATTAGAAACCAGGGTTGGAAACTCAGATATATTGCCATTAATAATAATAATACTAATAATATTTGAAACCAGGGTTAGAAACTCAGATATATTCCCATTATTATTATTATTATTATTATTATTATTATTATTTCAAACCAGGGTTAGAAACTCAGATATATTGTGATTATTATTATTAGAAACCAGGGTTAGAAGCTCGGATATATTGCCATTAATAATAATAATAATAATAATAATAAAAACCAGGGTTAGAAAATCAGATATATTGTGATTATTAATAATAATAATAATATTTGAAACCAGGGTTAGAAAGTCAGATATATTGCCATTATTATTATTATTATTAGAAACAAGGGTTAGAAACTCAAGATATATTGCCATTAATAATAATAATACTAATAATATTTGAAACCAGGGTTAGAAACTCAGATATATTGCCATTATTATTATTATTATTATTATTATTTCAAACCAGGGTTAGAAACTCAGATATATTGTGATTATTATTATTAGAAACCAGGGTTAGAAGCTCGGATATATTGCCAATAATAATAATAATAATAATAATAAAAACCAGGGTTAGAAAATCAGATATATTGCGATTATTAATAATAATAATAATATTTGAAACCACGGTTAGTAACTGATAGCCTGCCATTTATAATACTAATAATAATATTTGAAACCAGGGTTAGAAAGTCAGATATATTGCTATTAATAATAACAGTAATAATAATAATAATAATAATAATAATAATAATAATAATAATAATAGAGATCAGGGTTAGAAACAGATATCTTGCCATTAATAATAGTAATAATATTAAAAACCAGGGTTAGAAACTCAGATATATTGTGATTCATAATAATAATAATAATAATAATAGAAACTGAAAGCCTGCCATTAATAATACTAATAATATTTGAAACCAGGGTTAGAAACTCAGATATATTGCTATTAATAACAGTAGTAGTAGTAGTAGTAATAATAATAATAATAATAATAACAATAATATCTTGCCCATCCGGCTAGCCACTCTGGGGTTGCTATTATTATTATTATTATTATTATTATTATTAGCTTCACGCGTTGTCAATAAACCGCCGAAATCATTTAGCAAAAATCCAACATATAATATTTAACTATTATTATTATTATTATTAGTTTCATACCGCCGATAACTATTAATAATCTACCATTTCCAAAATAATAATAATTAAGAATAATTCCCAAAATAATAGTGATCATAGTGATAATCCAAAAACAATCATCTAAAAGTCAACGTATTAACACTAATAATCGCTATTAATAACTAATGATAACTATTAATAATCGACCATTTCCAAAATAAGAATAATAACAATAATAATAAAGAATAATAATTAAGAATAATTCCCAAAATAATAGTGATCATTGTGATAATCCAAAAATAATCATCTAAAAGTCAAGGTATTAACACTAATAATCGCTATTAATAACTAATGATAACTATGAATAATCTACCATTTCCAAAATAATAATAATAAATAATAATTCCCAAAATAATAGCGATCATAGTTATAATCCAAAAACAATAACCTAAAAGTCAACATATTAACACTAATAATCGCTATTAATAACTAATAACTATGAATAATCTACCATTTCCAAAATAATAACAATAACAATAATAATAAAGAATAATAAAGAATAATTCCCAAAATAATAGTGATCATAGTGATCATCCAAAAAACAATAACCTAAAAGTCAACATATTAGCACTAATAATCGCTATTAATCACTAATAACAAGGATCTATCACCTACAGTTTCCAAAATAATCATAATAATAATATCTAATTTTTCTTTCTTTTTCTCCCCCTGGCGAGGTTTGGAAAGAAATATTTGCTAGAAAATATATATTCAATATTCGAGATAAAATCGGATATATAAATATTCGATATCCGAGACGATTTCCGGAAGCCAGGGGGAAAAAAATCAGAAAAAAATTTCAAATTAGCCAATTAGGGGAAGGAGGGAAATTAATTTAAACGAAATTCCAGGGGAAACGAAAGCAATTCCAGCTCGGAATTTCCCCCCATTTAATTCTGATTATTCTCAATTCTTGCATTTCCTCCTAATTAAAAAATCCACCTGATTTTTAGCTAATTTCGGGCTAATTTCCCTGATTTTTTGCAAAGCTCGTCTGGCTGCCTAAATTCGTCGGTCGGCCATCTTGAAATTCCAGATTTTTTTATTTCATTTTTTCTTCCCCAAATAAAATAAAAATAAAATAAAAATTCCATTTATTGCATTTCATTGCATTTCATTGCATTTATTTCCCCCCCTTCTTCCTTCTCTCTCCAATCTCTTTTTATTTTTAATTTTTACGTGAATTAAGAAAGGAAGGAATGCAAAAGGGGAAAAGGAGGGGGAGGAAAAAGGGAGGAGGGAAAAGGGGAGGAAAAAAAGGAATTTTTTTCGGATGCAAAATGGCCTGGTTTGCATTGAAATGAAGGGAGGAAGGGGCTTTTTAACGAGCTTTTATTGTGCAAAAAATAAAATTAAATCCCCTTTGCATGGGAGAGAAAGGGGGATTTTTAATGAGATTTATTTTGCAAAAAATGGAAATAAAATGGAATAAAATCTCGTTTGCATGGAAGAGGAAGGGGGGTTTTTAATGAGATTTATTTTGCAAAAAATGGAAATAAAATGGAATAAAATCCAGTTTGCATGGAAGAGAAAGGAGGTTTTGCAAAGAATAAAATAAAATAAAATCCTGTTTGCATTGAAGAGAAAGATTTTTGCAAAGGATAAAATAGAATAAATTAAAATAAAATCCTGTTTGCCATGAAGAGAAATGAGATTTGGAAGGGCTTGATTTTGCAAAAATAAAATAGAATTAAAATAGAATAAAATCGGTTTTGCATGCATAATTCGCCCCAGGGAGCATTGGGAAGGATTGCAAGAATTGCAATGAAAAAATAGAAATAATTGCAATTAAAAATAGGACTTAAAGAAAGGTTTTCATGTGCATTTGGAAGGATTGCAAGGGAGGAATCGAAATTGAAAAATAGAAATAATTGCAATTAAAAATAGGAATTAAAGGAAGGTTTTCATGTGCATTTGGAAGGATTGCAAGGGAAGAATTGGAATTAAAAAATAGGAATAATTGCAATGAAAAATAGGAATTAAAGGAAGGTTTTCATGTGCATTTGGAAGGATTGCAAGGAAAGAATTTAATGAAAAAATAGGAATAATTGCAAATAAAAACAGGAATTAAAGGAAGGTTTTCATGTGCATTTGCAAGGATTGCAAGGAAAGAATTTAATGAAAAAATAGAAATAATTGCAATTAAAAATAGGAATTAAAGGAAGGTTTTCATGTGCATTTTGGAAGGATTGCAAGGGAAGAATTGGAATTAAAAAATAGGAATAATTGCAATTAAAAATAGGAATTAAAGGAAGGTTTTCATGTGCATTTGGAAGGATTGCAAGGGAGGAATCGAAATTGAAAAATGGAAATAATTGCAATTAAAAATAGGAATTAAAGGAAGGTTTTCATGTGCATTTGGAAGGATTGCAAGGAGAGAATTTAATGAAAAAATAGGAATAATTGCAAATAAAAACAGGAATTAAAGGAAGGTTTTCATGTGCATTTGCAAGGATTGCAAGGAAAGAATTTAATGAAAAAATAGAAATAATTGCAATTAAAAATAGGAATTAAAGGAAGGTTTTCATGTGCATTTTGGAAGGATTGCAAGGGAAGAATTGGAATTAAAAAATAGGAATAATTGCAAGAAATGGGAGCATTTGAAAGGATTGCAAGATCTGGAAGAAAAGACGAATAAAAATAAAGGGTTTTTTTCTTTGCATTGGGAAGGATTGCAAAAGGAGAGAAATAAAATTAAAAGGGAGGTTGGAAGCAAATAAAATAAAATAAAAGGCAGGATTTCAGGCCGATTTGAGGCTAGATAGTAAAAATAATCGGAAAACATGGAAAATAAAGGAAATAATGGGAAATCAAGAGACAGGGATTTGGGGAGAAGAAAATTCCTGCAAAAAAATAAACCTCTTGCAAATGGGATTTTAATTTTTATTTTTGCAGAAAGCCTCCCTCTGAAAAAGGGGATTATTTTTTTTTTTTGCCCTAAAAAAAAAAGAGAGGTATTTCTTGGCTTTAATGGGGATTTCTGCAACAAGAAAAGCAAGCAAACCACCTCGAATTCCTGCAAAAAAATAAGAATATCAGGTTATTCCACCTAAAAAGGCCATTTCTGCAAAAAAAAAAGGCCATTTCTGCAGAAAAAAAAGCTGTTTATTTCTGCAAAAAAAAAAAGCACAATTCTTGCCATATTTCTGCAAAAGCCTGGTTCTTGCAATGTTAATTTCGGCAAAAAAGACACATGTAATTTCTGCAAAAAAAACCCTCTTTCTTGCAATGTTTATTTCTGCCAAAGGAAAAAAAAAACCCTCATTCTGGCAATTTTAATTCTGAAAAAAACCTCATTCTTGCAATTTTAATTCTGCAAAAAAAACCCTCTTTCTTGCAATTTTAATTCTGCCAAAAACCTCTTTTTTGCAATGTTTATTTCTGCAAAAAACCTCATTCTTGCAATTTTAATTCTGCAAAAAACCGCTATATTGCAATGTTTATTTCTGCAAAAAAACCCTCATTCTTGCAATGTTTATCTCTGCAAAAAACTCTCATTCTTGCAATTTTAATTCTGCCAAAAACCTCTTTTTTGCAATGTTTATTTCTGCCAAAAAACCTCCTTTTAACAGTTAATTTCTGCCCAAAACCTCTTTTGCAATGTTAATTTCTGCAAAAAAAAAAAAAACCCCAAACCAAACCCTTCCTTCTACTGCAAAGGCCATTTCTGCAAAAAAAAAAAAAACAACCCAAAATCCTGTTTATTTCTGCAAAAAATAACCACCTTCTTGCAATGCTAATTTCGGCCCCAAAAAATCCATTTCTTTGCAATGTTAAAAAACCTCCTGCACATTCTGCAAAAAGCCCCAAAATCCTGTTTATTTCTGCAAAAAAGGCCCCAAAATCCTGTTTATTTCTGCAAAAAAAGCCCCAAAATCCTGTTTATTTCTGCAAAAAAGGCCCCAAAATCCTGTTTATTTCTGCAAAAAAGCCCCAAAATCCTGTTTATTTCTGCAAAAAAAAAGCCACTTTATTTGCAAAGTCATTTTCTGCTAAAAGCAGAATGTTAATTTCTGCAAAAAAATTAAAATAAATCCATTTCTGGCCATGTGAATTTCTGCAAAAACCTCCACCTTGCAATGTTAATTTCAATGCTAATTTCTGCAAAAAAAATTCTCTTTCATTGCAATCTTATTTTCTGCCAAAACCTCTATTTTCCCATCTTACTTTCTGCAAAAAACCTCTATTTTCCAATCTTATTTTCTGCAAAAAAACCCCCCAAAATCCTGTTTATTCCTGCAAAAAATAACCAAAATTACTGCCAAAAAATCCATTTCTTGCCATGGGAATTTCTGCAAAAAAAATTCTATTTCTTTCAATCCTAATTCCTGCAAAAACCGGCCTTGCAATGTGAATTTCTGCCAAATAATTCCATTTCTTGCCATGTTAATTCCTGCAAAAACCTCTTTTTTGCAATGTGAATTTCTGCAAAAAAACCCCTATTTTGCAATGTTAATTTCTGCAAAAAGCTCTTTTTTGCAATGTGAATTTCTGCCCAAAAAATCCATTTCTTGCCATCTGAATTCCTGCAAAAACCTCTTTTCTGCAATGTGAATTTCTGCAAAAAAACCCCTATTTTGCAATGTCTTTTTCTGCAAAAAAAACCTCCTTTTTGCAAGGTTAATTACTGCAAAAAAATAAATTTCTGGCAATGCTAATTTCTGCAAAAAAAAAAAAACCACCTTCTTGTAATGTAATTTAATTCTGCAAAAACCTCTTTCTGGCAATGCTAATTTCTGCAAAAAACCCCCCAAAACCTCCTTTTTAAATGCTAATTTCTGCATAAAAAAACACACCTAATTTTAAATGTTAATTTCTGCAAAAATAAAATCCATTTCTTGCCATGTTAATTTTCTGCAAAAACTGAATATATTATTAACCCCTTTCTGCAAAAAATAATATTAAAATGCATTTATTGCCATGTGAATTTTCTGCAGAAACTTAATATATTATTAACCCCTTTCTGCAAAAAATAAAATAAAATGCATTTATTGCCACGTTAATTTTCTGCAAAAACTCAATATATTATTAACCCCTTTCTGCAAAAAAATAAAATAAAATGCATTTATTGCCACGTTAATTTTCTGCAAAAAATAAAAATAAAATCCATTTATTGCCATGTGATTTTTCTGCAGAAACTTAATATATTATTAAGTTTTATTTTCTGCAAAAAATAAAAATAAAATCCATTTCTGGCCATGTCAATTTTCTGCAAAAACCTCTTTTTTTGCAATGCTAATTTCTGCAAAAACCGAATATATTATTAACCCCTTTCTGCAAAAAATAAAATAAAATGCATTTATTGCCATGTGAATTTTCTGCAAAAACTGGATATATTATTAACCCCTTTCTGCAAAAAATAAAAATAAAATCCATTTATTGCCATGTTAATTTTCTGCAAAAAGCTCTTTTTTTTTGCAATGCTAATTTCTGCAAATTCAACCTCCTTCGTGCAATTTCCATTTCTCCCCCCAAACCTCCCATTTTTTGCAATTAAAAGATTTCACAGCATTTTTTGGCAATTAAAAGATTTCACAGCATTTTTTGCAATGAAAAGATTTCACAGCAAACTGGTTTTTCCCCCCAAAAAAATGCGGCAGAAAATTCACCGGTTCGTCTTCCTCCATCTGCGATTTTTTTCTCCCTTTCCGGAAGCCAAAAAAACAGCTTTTTTTCCCCATCCGGAGTTGGAAAAAAAAATGGCAGTTTGCAAAAAAAAAAATAATAATGGCGTTTTTTGCAGAAATAAATGGATTTAAAAAGGGCGTTTTGGGCAGAAATAAATGGATTAAAAATGGGATTTTTGCAGAAATAAACTGATTAAAAAGGGTTTTTTTGCAGGAATAAATGGATTAAAAAAGGGTTTTTTTGCAGAAATAAATTGATTAAAAATGTTATTTTTGCAGAAATAAATGGATTAAAAAATGGCTTTTTGGGCAGAAAGAAATTGATTAAGAAAGGTTTTTTTTGCAGAAATAAATTGATTAAAAAATGGTTTTTTTGCAGGAATCAATGGATTATAAAAGGGCGTTTTTTGCAGAAAGAAATGGATTAAAAAAGGGTTTTTTGGCAGAAATAAATTGATTAAAAATAGTAGGAAATGGGGAAAAGCGGGAAAATAAATTGGAGAGGAGGGGAAACATATTAATTAATATTCCCTTTATTTTTCTGCCCCGTTTCCCGCGTTTTAATTCCTAATTTTGGGGTGGAAATGCAAGAAAATGGGAGGAAAAATGAAAATAGTGGCCGCTAGGGGCGCCAAATACAATGCGATCCAATGGGAAAGGGAATTTCAATGGCGATTTCAATGGAAATTCAAATGCAAATATAAATGCAATTAAAATTAAATTAAAATTAAATTAAAATTAAATTAAATTAAGGGGGTGAAATTGGGGGGCAGACAAGGCGGGAACCCCCATTTTTGGGGGGGTGTTGCGTATACAGAAAAAGTGGGGCGCCCCATAGCGAGCCGTGGGGCGCCCCATAGCGAGCCGTGGGGCGCCCCACGGAAAAAGAGGGGCAGGGAGGGGAGGCTTGGGGGGCTGCCCCATAGAAGAGGTAGGGGACCCCCCCCAAAATGGCTGCGGGTGGCAGAGGGCGAGTTAGGGGTCGCCGAGGGGAAATCGGGGTCCTGTGGGGAGAGTTAGGGGTCGCAGAGGGGAGGCTGGGGTTCCGTCGGGCGAGTTAGGGGTCGCCGAGGGGAAATCGGGGTCCTGTGGGGAGAGTTAGGGGTCGCAAAGGGGAGGCTGGGGTTCCGCCGGGCGAGTTAGGGGTCGCCGAGGGAGGTGTGGGGTGCCATAGGGAGAGTGAGGGGTTGCCTAGGGAGAGTTAGGGGTCGCCTGGGGAAAATTGGGGTCCTATAGGGAGAGTTAGGGGTCGCATAGGGAGAGTTAGGGGTCGCATAGGGAGAGTTAGGGGTCGCCTAGGGAAAGTTGGGGGGCAGTAGGGAGAGTTAGGGGTCGTCTAGGGAAAGTTGGGGGCAGTAGGGAGAGTTAGGGGTCGCCTAGGGAAAGTTGGGGGGCTGTAGGGAGAGTTAGGGGTCACCTGGGGGAAACTGGGGTCCTATAGGGAGAGTTAGGGGTCGCAGAGGGAGATGTGGGGTGCCATAGGGAGCTATGGGGTGCTATAGGGAGATTTGAGGTGCTATGGGGAGATTTGGGGTGCTATAGGGAGCTATGGGGTGCTATAGGGAAAATTGGGGTCGCATAGGGAGATCTGAGGCGCTATAGGGAAAGTCAGGGGTCACATAGGGAGATCTGGGGTGCTATAGGGAGATATGGGGTCCCATGGGGAGAGTTAGGGGTCGCAAAGGGAGATTTGGGGGTCACATACGGAGAGTTAGGGGTCGCATAGGGAGATCTGGGGTGCTATAGGGAAAGTTGGGGTCCCATAGGGAGATTTGAGGTGCTATAGGGAGATATGGGGTGCTATAGGGAGCTATGGGGTGAATTAGGGGTCGCCTAGGGTGAATTAGGGGTCGCCTAGGGAGATTTGGGGTGTCAAAAGTGGGGCAGAACCAGAAGGGAGAAAAAGACGCCCCTAAAAATGACAGGCAGCCCCATAGCGGGAGATAGGGGGCAGCCCCAAAATGGCTGGCGGCCCCATAGGGAGAGTTAGGGGTCCCATAGGGAAATATGGGGTTCTATGGGGAGATTTTCGGGTGCTATAGGGAGATCTGGGGTGCTATAGGGAAAGTTGGGGGTCGCATAGGGAGATCTGGGGTGCTATAGGGAAAGTTGGGGGTTGCATAGGGAGATCTGGGGTGCTATAGGGAAAGTTGGGGTTCTATAGGGAAATATGGGGCTCTATGGGGAGATTTGGGGCCGCATAGGGAGATCTGGGGTGCTATAGGGAGAGTTAGGGGTCCCATAGGGAGATCTGGGGTGCTATGGGGAGATTTGGGGTGTCATAGGGAGTAAGGGGTCGCATAGGGAGATCTGGGGTGCTATAGGGAGATATGGGGTGCTATAGGGAGCTATGGGGTGCTATAGGGAAAATTGGGGTCCCATAGGGAGATCTGAGGCGCTATAGGGAGAGTTAGGGGTCGCATAGGGAGATCTGGGGTGCTATAGGGAGATTTGAGGTGCTATGGGGATATTTGGGGTGCTATAGGGAGCTATGGGGTGCTATAGGGAAAATTGGGGTCCCATAGGGAGATATGGGGTGCCATAGGGAAAGTTGGGGGTCGCATAGGGAGATCTGGGGTGCTATAGGGAACATTGGGGTTCTATGGGGAAATATGGGGTTCTATGGGGAGATTTGGGGCCACATAGGGAGACATGGGGTGCTATGGGGAGATTTGGGGTGTTATAGGGAGTTAGGGGTCACATAGGGAGATCTGGGGTGCTATTGGGAGATATGGAGTCCCATAGGGAGATATGGGGTGCCATAGGGAAATTGGGGGTCACATAGGGAGATCTGGGGTGCTATAGGGAAAGTTGGGGGTCGCATAGGGAGATCTGGGGTGCTATAGGGAACGTTGGGGTCCCATAGGGAGATATGGAGTGCTATGGGGAGATTTGGGGTGTTATAGGGAGTAAGGGGTCGCATAGGGAGATCTGGGGTGCTATAGGGAGAGTTAGGGGTCCCATAGGGAGATTTGAGGTGCTATAGGGGGATATGGGGTGCTATAGGGAGATCTGGGGTGCTATAGGGAAAGTTGGGGTTCTATAGGGAAATATGGGGTTCTATGGGGAGATTTGGGTCCGCATAGGGAGATCTGGGGTGCTATAGGGAAAGTTGGGGGTCCCACAGGGAGATCTGGGGTGCTATGGGGAGATTTGGGGTGTCATAGGGAGTAAGGGGTCGCATAGGGAGATATGGGGTGCTATAGGGAAAGTTGCGGTTCTATGGGGAGATTGGGGGTTCCATAGGGAAAGTTAGGGGTCCCATAGGGAGATATGGGGTTCTATGGGGAGATTTGGGGGTTGCATAGGGAGATCTGGGGTGCTATAGGGAACATTGGGGTCCCATAGGGAGACATGGGGTGCTATGGGGAGATTTGGGGTGTTATAGGGAGTTAGGGGTCGCATAGGGAGATCTGGGGTGCTATAGGGAGAGTTAGGGGTCGCATAGGGTGACTTGGGGGTCTCAAAAGAGGGGCAGCCCCCCCAAAAAAGGGGGTGAGAGACTGGGGGAGGCTGCTATGGGGAGAAGCGGGGCGCCCCCTTTTTCAAGGGGGATTTGGGGGGTGAGAATGAGGAGAACCCCCCAAACCTGCCCCATAGAAAGCAGCTGTGGGGAGAATCTAGGGGGTACCGCTTCAAGGGAGGGGGAGAAAAGTGGGGGTCGCCACGATGTTAGGGGTCTGAGAGGGGGGTGGCAGAAAGTGGGGGGCCAGGAAGGGGAAACCCCCAACCCAGCCCCATAGAAAGCATCTATAGGGAGAATCGGGGTGCTGCTTTGGGTGTGGGGCAGTGAGACACTTGGGGGTCGCCGCAATGACCCCCCAAAAGAGGGCGGAGTCTGCAAAGGGGGGCAGGAAGCCCGGCCCCCCAAAACCAGCCTTGGGAAGCCTGTGCCCCCCAACCAGCCCCACAGAAAGCATCTATGGGGTGCTGCTTGGAGGAAGGGGGGCAGTGGGAAACTTGGGGGTCGCTGGGACGACTTGGGGGTCCCCCCCAAAAAAGAGGGAGGGGTCTGAAAGGGGGGCGGCGGAAAGAGGGGGGCCAGGAAGCGGAAACCCCCAAACCAGCCCCATAGAAAGCGTCTATGGGGTGCTGCTTGGAGGAAGGGGGCAGCGAGGGACTTGGGGGTCACTGGCGTGACTTAGGGGTCCCCCAAAAAGGGGGAGGAGTCTGCAAATGGGGGCAGGAAGCCCGGCCCCCCAAAACCAGCCCTGGGAAGCCTCTCCCCCCAAATCTGCCCCATAGAAAGCAGCTAGGGGCAGAATGGGGGTGCTAAGTAGGGGGAGGAACTTGGGGGTCGCCGGAATCTATGGGGAGGACCCCCAAAAAGAGTTAGGGGTCTGGAAGGAGGGGTGACGGAAAGAGGGGGGCAGGAAGCCGAGCGCCCCCAAAGCAGCCCCATAGAACGCAGCTATGGGGAGAATTGGGGTGCTGCTTTAGGTGTGGGGCAGTGGGGGACTTGGGGGTCGCCGCAATGACCCCCAAAAAGAGGGAGGAGTCTGGAAAGGGGGCTGACAGGAAGAGGGGGGCCAGGAAGGGGAAACCCCCAAACCAGCCCCATAGAAAGCGTCTATGGGGTGCTGCTTCGAGGGAGGAGGCAGCCAGACACTTGGGGGTCGCCAGAATCAAGGGGGCGTCCCCCCAAAAGAGGGCGGAGTCTGCAAAGGGGTCAGCAAGCCCAGCCCCCCAAAACCAGCCCTGGGAAGCCTTTTCCCCCAAACCTGCCCCATAGAAAGCATCTAGGGGCAGAATGGGGGTGCCGCTTCAGGTGTGGGGCAGTGAGGCACTTGGGGGTCGCCGCAATGACCCCCAAAAAGAGGGAGGAGTCTGGAAAGGGGGCTGACAGGAAGAGGGGAGCCCGGAAGGGGAAACCCCCAATTCTGCCCCATAGAAAGCATCTAGGGGCAGACTCGGGGTCCTACTTAGGGGGAGGAACTTGGGGGTCGCCGGCCTGACTTGTGGGTCCCAGCCAAAAAGAGGGCGGAGTCTGCAAAGGGGTCAGCAAGCCCAGCCCCCCCAAACCATCCCTTGCAAGCCTCTGCCCCCAATTCTGCCCCATAGAAAGCATCTATGGGGTGCTGCTTGGAGGGAGGAGGCAGCGAGGCAATTGGGGGTCGCCGGAATCAAGGGGGCGCCCCCCAAAAAAAGAGGGCGGAGTCTGCAAAGGGGTCAGCAAGCCCAGCCCCCCCAAACCATCCCTTGCAAGCCTCTGCTCCCAAACCTGCCCCATAGAAAGCATCTAGGGGAAGAACCGGGGTCCTACTTAGGGGGAGGGACTTGGGGGTCGCCGGCCTGACTTGTGGGTCGCCCCCCAAAAGAGGGCGGAGTCCGCCAAGGGGGTGACAGCCCGCCCTGCCCGCCCCCCCCAATCCAGCCCCATAGCGAGCCATTCCCAGAGACGGAGGGGTCTTCTAAAAAGTGGGGCGGGGATTTGGGGGGGATGTGGGGCGGGGAAAAGTGGGGCGGGAAACGGTGGGGCGGGCCTGACCTGCTGCTTCTCCTCCTCCTTTTCCTCTTTTCCTCCTTCTTCCTTTTCCTCTCCTCCTTTTCCTCCTTCCTCCTCTCCTTCCCCGGAACTTGGGGGGCTGGGGGTCTCCTGCATGGTTGGGGGGCTGGCTTGGGGGTCGGAGGGACGCGGCCTGCGCCTGGAGCGCGCCGCCGCCGCCGCCGAGGGAGGGCCAGCGCGCCTGCGCGGCGGCGGGAGCGCGCAAAAAGGAGGGAGGGAAGAAAGAATGAAAAAAAGGAGAAAAGGAGAGATAGAAAGAGGGAGAAAGCGCGACCCATAGATTCCCCGCCCTAGATGGAGGCTGGGGGGCTGCTGGAGGACCCATAGACGGCCCCATAGAGGTGGCCCTACAGGACCCAGAGAAGCCCCATAGATCGGCCTTGGAAGCTGCCCTAGAGGACCCATAGAATTCCCTATAGATCAGCCTTGGAAGCTGCCCTAGCTGACCCATAGAAGCCCCCCTAAATGGACCCATAGAAGCGACCTAGAGGACCCATAGATGAGGCTCAGAAGCTGCCCTAGATGACCCATAGATCGGGCGGGGAAGCGGCCCTAGATGGACTTGGGGGGCTGCTGGAGGACCCATAGAAGCCGCCCTACAGGACCCATAGAAGCCCCATAGATGAGCGCCAGATGAGGCTTGGAAGCCCCCCTAGATGACCCATAGATCGGCCTTGGAAGCTGCCCTAGATGACCCATAGAATTCCCCCTAGATTACCCATAGAATTCCCCCTAGATGAGGCTTAGAAGCCCCCCTAGATGAGCCTTGCAAGCCCCATAGATGGACCCATAGAATTCACCCTAGATGAGGCTTAGAAGCTGCCCTAGATGACCCATAGAAGCCCCCCTGAATGGACCCATAGAAGCGACCTAGAGGACCCATAGATGAGGCTTGGAAGCTGCCCTAGATGGTCCTATGGGTCCTGCTGGAGGACCCATAGAAAAGCCCCCTAGATGAGGCTTAGAAGCTACCCTAGAAGACCCATAGAAGTCGCCGTACAGGACCCATAGAATTCTCCCCAGATGAGCCTTGGAAGCTGCCCTAGATGACCCATAGACGTCAGCCCAGATGACCCATAGAAGCCCCATAGATTGGCCTTGGAAGCTGCCCTAGATGGACCAGATGCTGCTGGATGACCCATAGAATTCACCCTAGATGAGGCATAGAAGCTGCCCTAGATGACCCATAGAAGCCCCCCCTAGATGACCCCTAGAAGTCCCTATAGATCGGACGTGGAATCTGCCCTAGGTGGACTTGGGGGGCTGCTGGAGGACCCATAGAAGGCCCCGTAGAGACCCATAGAGGTGGCCCTACAGGACCCATAGAAGCCCCCTAGATGAGGCTTGGAAGCCCCCCTAGATGACCCCTAGAAGTCCCTATAGATCGGACGTGGAATCTGCCCTAGATGGTCCTATGGGTCCTGCTGGATGACCCATAGAAGGCCCCCTAGATGAGGCTTGGAAGCTGCCCTAGATGACCCATAGAAGCCCCATAGATCAGCCCTGGAAGCCCCCTAGATGCACCTTGGGGTCCTGCTAGATGACCCATAGAAGTCCCCCTAGATGACCCATAGAAGCCCCATAGAACTCCCCCTTGATGACCCATAGAAGTCCCCCTAGATGACCCATAGAAGCTGCCCTAGATGACCCATAGAAGCCCCATAGAAGTCCCCCTTGATGACCCATAGAAGTCCCCCTAGATGACCCATAGAAGCCCCATAGAAGTCCCCCTAGATGACCCATAGAAGTCCCCCTAGATGACCCATAGAAGCTGCCCTAGATGACCCATAGAAGTCCCCCTAGATGACCCATAGAACTCCCCCTAGATGACCCATAGAAGCTGCCCTAGATGACCCACAGAACTCCCCCTAGATGACCCATAGAAGCTGCCCTAGATGACCCATAGATGTCCCTCTAGATGACCCATAGAAGCTGCCCTAGATGACCCACAGAACTCCCCCTAGATGACCCATAGCAGCCCCCTAGATGCCCCTTGGGGTCCGGCTGGATGACCCCCAGGGGTCCCCAGAGACAATCCGTGGGGTGACCCACGGCTCCCCCCAGCTCTAGGCTTCTCCCATTGAATGCCAGAAAGTGTGGGGCAGAAGCCAAAGCTCAGACCCCTAACTCTGACCCCCAACCTGAAGGCCTGACCCCTAACCCCCAACTCGAAGGCCTGACCCCTGACCTCCAACTCGAAGGCCAGACCCCTAACCCCCAACTCGAAGGCCTAACCCCTGACCCCCAACCTTAAGGCCTGACCCCTAACCCCAAATCGAAGGCCTGACCCCCAACTTGAAGGCTTGACCCCTGACCCCCAACCCTAACACCAACCCCTAACCCCCAATGCCTGACCCCTAACCCTAACCCCTGACCCCCAATGCCTGACCCCTAACCCCTAACCCCCAATGCCTGACCCCTAACACAAACCCCTGACCCCCAATGCCTGACCCCTAACACAAACCCCTAACCCCCAATGCCTGACCCCTAACCCCTGACCCCCAATGCCTGACCCCTAACCCTAACCCCTGACCCCCAATGCCTGACCCCTAACCCCTAACCCCCAATGCCTGACCCCCAATGCCTGACCCCTAACCCCCAATGCCTGACCCCAACCCTAACCCCTGACCCCCAATGCCTGACCCCTAACACAAACCCCTAACCCCCAATGCCTGACCCCTAACCCCTGACCCCCAATGCCTGACCCCAACCCTAACCCCCAATGCCTGACCCCTAACCCCCAATGCCTGACCCCCAACCCTAACCCCCAATGCCTGACCCCTAACACAAACCCCTAACCCCCAATGCCTGACCCCTAACCCCTAACCCCCAATGCCTGACCCCCAACCCTAACCCCCAATGCCTGACCCCTAACACAAACCCCTAACCCCCAATGCCTGACCCCTAACCCCTGACCCCCAATGCCTGACCCCAACCCTAACCCCCAATGCCTGACCCCTAACCCCCAATGCCTGACCCCCAACCCTAACCCCCAATGCCTGACCCCTAACACAAACCCCTAACCCCCAATGCCTGACCCCTAACCCCTAACCCCCACAGCCTGACCCCTAACCCTAACCCCTAACCCTAATGCCTGACCTCTAACCCGTACCTCTAACTCTAACCCCCAACCCTAACACCAACCCCTGACCTCTAACCCAAACCCCTGACCCCTGACCCCTAACCCTTACCTCTATCTCTAACCCCCAACCCTAACACCAACCCCTGACCTCTAACCCAAACCCCTGACCCCTGACCCCTAACCCCAATGCCGGGCCTCTAACTCTAACCCCCAACCCAACCCCAAGGCCTGACCTCTAACCCAAACCCCTAACCCCTGACCCCTAACCCTTACCTCTATCTCTAACCCCCAACCCAACTCTAAGGCCTGGCCTCTAACCCAAACCCCTGACCCCTGACCCCAATGCCTGACCTCTAACCCTGACCTCTAACTCTGACCCCCAACCCAACCCTAAGGCCTAACGCCTAACCTCTAACCCCCAACCCTAACACAAACCCTTAACCTCTAACCCCTGACCCCTAACCCTAACACAAACCCCTAACCCCCAATGCCTGACCCCTAACCCTGACCTCTACCTCTAACCCGAAACCCTCAGGCCTGACCTCTAACCCAAACCTCTGACCCCTAACCCCAATGCCTGACCCCTAACCCTAACACAAACCCCTCACCCCTAATGTCCGACCCCTAACCCCCAACTCGAAGGCCTGACCCCTGACCCCCAATGCCTGACCTCTAACTCTGACCCCCAACCCAACCCTAAGGCCTGACCTCTAACCTCTAACCCCCAGCCCTAACACAAACCCTTAACCTCTAACCCCTGACCTCTAACCCCCAACCCCTGACCCCTAACCCTAACACAACCCCCTAACCCCTGACCTTTAACCCTGACCTCTACCTCTAACCCAACTCTAAGGAGCCATTTTATTTTATTTCATTTTATTAATTTCATTTTATTTCATTTATTTCATTTCATTTCATTTATTTTATTTATTTTATTCATTTCATTTATTTCATTTCATTTCATTTATTTTATTTATTTCATTTATTTCATTTCATTTCATTTATTTTATTCATTTCATTTCATTTATTTTATTTATTTCATTTATTTCATTTCATTTCATTTATTTTATTCATTTCATTTCATTTATTTCATTTTCTTTCATTTATTTTATTTCTTTCATTTATTTCATTTCATTTCATTTATTTTATTTATTTTATTCATTTCATTTATTTCATTTCATTTCATTTATTTTATTTATTTCATTTATTTCATTTCATTTCATTTATTTTATTCATTTCATTTCATTTATTTTATTTATTTCATTTATTTCATTTCATTTCATTTATTTTATTCATTTCATTTCATTTATTTCATTTTCTTTCATTTATTTTATTTCTTTCATTTCTTTCATTTCATTTCTTTCATTTTATTTCATTTTATTTCATTTATTTCATTTTATTTCATTTATTTTATTTATTTCATTTCATTTCCTTCATTTTATTTCATTTTATTTCATTTATTTCATTTATTTTATTTATTTCATTTTATTTCATTTATTTTATTCATTTTATTCATTTCATTTCATTTCATTTCATTTATTTTATTCATTTTATTCATTTCATTTCATTTTAATTCATTTCATTTCATTTCATTTCATTTCATTCATTTCATTTCATTTAAGGCCCCGCCCTTCTCCCCTTATAAGGAGCGGAGAGGCGGGAGAGCGAAAGCAGGCCCCGCCCTTTTCGCCTTATAAGGAAAGGCCAGGCGGGAAAGCGCAGCCCGGCCCCGCCCTTTTCGCCTTATAAGGAGCGGCAAGGCGGGATAGTGCAAGGAGGCCCCGCCCATCGCTCCTAATAAGCGAAGGGCGGGGAGGCCACGCCCTTTTCGCCTTATAAGGAGCGGAGGGGCAGGGAGGCCACGCCCTTTTATCCTTATAAGGAAAGTCCAGGCGGGAATAGCGCAGGCCGCGCCCCTCGCGCCTTCCAAGGGCCAAGCGCGGCGCAGCGGCGTGACGTCACGGGGAGGGCGTGGCCAGGGAGGACGCGGCGCTCTGAGGGGGCGGAAGGGAAGGGGCGGGGCCTGAGGAAGCGCTTCCGGGCGAGCGGCTGAGGCGCCGGGCGGTGAGTGGGGGAGACTCGGGGGGCGACGAGGGGAGGGGAGGGAAACTCCCGGGTCATCCAGCCTGACCCCCTGGCCCAGGCTGGGGAGGGGAGCATAGAGACGGGAGGGCTGGAGTCCTAGAAGGGTCGGGCCCGGAAGAGAGGGAAGGGGCCTCTCTAGGTCCTCCGGCCTTTACGAGGGGAGCACAGAGGCGGGAGGCCTGGAGTCCTAGAAGGGTCGGCCCCGAATATCAAGGGGTAATGAGGGGGGGTAATGAGGGACCATAGAGAGGGGACCATAGGGACGGGAGGGCTTGGAGTCCTAGAAGGGTCGGGCTCTCTAGGGCCTCCCGGCGGCTCTGAGAGGATAATAGAGGGCCGGAAGCCTAGAAGGGTCGGTCCAGAATGGAAGGCCCGAGTGTAAGGAGGGGGGAATGGAGGGTCATAGAGAGGGAAGGGGCCTCTGTAGGTCCTCCCGGCCTTTATGAAGGGACCATAGAGACGGGGGCGGAAGCCTAGAAGGGAAGGCCTGAGGGTCTGGCGGGGGGGGATCATAGAGAGGGAAGGCACACCTCCTGGTCATCCAGCCTGGGGAGGGGAGCATAGAGACGAGAAGCCTGGAGTCCTAGAAGGGTCGGGCCCTGTAGAGAAGGCCCGAGTGTAATGGGGGGTGATAGAGAGGGAAGGGGCCTCTCTAGGTCCTCCAGGCGTGTGTTAGGGGATCATAGAGAGGGGAGGGAGCCCTCCGGATCATCCAGCCTGACCCCCAGCGAAGGGTGGGGAGGGGAGCATAGAGAGGGAAGGGGGTCTCTCTAGGTCCTCCCGGCGGTTCTGAGGGGATAATAGAGGCGGGAGGGCCGGAAGCCTAGAAGGGAAGGCCCGAGGGTCTGGTAAGGGGTGACTGGGGACCATAGAGAGGGAAGTAGCCTCTCTAGGTCCTCCAGGCCTTTATGAGGGGAGCATAGAGAGGGAAGGGACCCCTCCAGGTCATCCAGCCTGACCCCCTTTCAAGGGACCATAGAGAGGAAAGGAACCCCTTGGGGACCATAGATAGGCAAGGGGCCTCTCTAGGTCCTCCAAGCCCTTATTAGGGGATCATAGAGAGGGAAGGGACCCCCCAGGTCATCCAGCCTGACCCCCTTGCAAAGGATCATAGAGAGGGAAGGGACCCTTCTAGGTCCTCCAGGCGGGCGTTAGGGGATCATAGAGAGGAAAGCGAGCCCTCGGGTCATCCAGCCTGACCCCCTTGCAAGGGAATATTGGAGGACCATTCACACGGGGGGGGGCACAGAATCCTAGAGGGTCATGCAGCCTGACGCCCTGGCAAGGGAATATTAGGGGATCATAGAGTGGGAGGGGGCCTCTCTAAGACATCCAGGCGCTTATGAGGGGATCATAGAGAAGGAAGGGACCCCTCTGGGTCATCCAGCCTGACCCCCTTGCAGGAGACCATAGAGAGGGAAGGAACCCCTTGGGGACCATATATAGGGAAGGGGCCTCTCTAGGTCCTCCAGGCCCTTATCAGGGGATCATAGAGAGGGAAGGGACCCCTCTGGGTCATCCAGCCTGACCCCCTTGCAAGAGACCATAGAGACAGAAGGTCCAGAATCCTAGAAGGCTTGAGCCAGAAGGGACCCCTCCAGGTCATCCAGCCTGACCCCCTTGCAAGGGGTTATTCGAGGACCATGGACATGGGAGGTACAGAATCCTAGAAGGGAACCCCCCCTCATCCAGCCAGACCCCCTTGCGAGAGACCATAGAGAGGGAAGGGACTCCTCCTGGTCATCCAGCCTGACCCCCGTGCAGCAAGGGGTTGATAGGGGACCATAGAGTGGGAAGGGGTCTCTCTAGGTAACTCTAGGCGGTTATTAGGGTATCATAGAGCGGGAATGGCCCCTCCAGGTCATCCAGCCTGACCCCCTTGCAAGGGACCATAGAGAGGGAAGGGTCGAGCCAGAAGGGAAGCCTCAGGGTCATCCAGCCTGACCCCATTGGAAGGGGTCAGACCATAGAGATGGAGGGCCCAGAATCCTAGAAGGGGCCTCTCTAGGTCCTCCCGGTGGTTGTTGGGGATCATAGAGAGGGAAGGGAACCCTCCCAGTCATCCAGCCTGACCCCCTTGGAAGGGGTTAGACCATACAGATGAAGGTCCCAGAATCCTAGAAGGGACCTCTCTAGGTCCTCCAGGTGGTTGTTGGGGATCATAGAGAGGGAAGGGAACCCTCCCAGTCATCCAGCCTGACCCCCTTGGAAGGGGTTAGACCATACAGATGAAGGTCCCAGAATCCTAGAAGGGACCTCTCTAGGTCCTCCAGGTGGTTGTTGGGGAGCATAGAGAGGGAAGGGAACCCTCCCGGTCATCCAGCCTGACCCCCTTGGAAGGGAATATTGGAGGACCATGGACATGGCAGGTACAGAATCCTAGAAGGATTGAGCCAGAAGGGAAGCCCCGAGGGTCTGGGGATCATAGAGAGAGAGAGAAGGGACTTCTCTAGGGGGTCATAGAGAGGGAGGGGACCCCTCCAGGACATCCAGCCTGACCCGCTTGCAAAGGGTTATGAGGCGACCACGGAGACAGATTCCACAGAATCCTAGAAGGCTTGAGCCAGAAGGGACCCTTCTAGGTCATCCAGCCTGACCCCCTTGCAAGACCATAGAGAGGGAAGGGACCCCTTCAGGTCATCCAGCCTGACCCCCTTGGAAGGGAATATTAGAGGACCATGGACACGGGAGGCGCAGAATCCTAGAAGGGTTGAGCCAGAAGGGAACCCTCAGGGTCATCCAGCCTGACTCCCTGGCAAGGGACCATAGAGAGGGAAGGTGCCTCTCTAGGTCATCCAGCCTGACCCCCTTGCAAGGGACCATAGAGAGGGAAGGGGCCTCTCTAGGACATCCAGGCGGTTGTGAGGGGACCATAGAGAGGGAAGGGGCCTCTCTAGGTCCTCCAGGCAGTTATGAGGGGACCATAGAGCAGGAAGGGACCTCTCCAGTCCTCCAGGCGGTTATGGGGGGACCATAGAGAGGGACCGGCCTCTCTAGGACATCCAGGGAGTTATGAGGGGATCAGAGAGAGGAAGGGAGTCCTCCAGGTCATCCAGCCTGACCCCCTGGCAAGGGACCATAGAGAGGGAAGGGACTTCTCTAGGTCCTCCAGGCGCTTATGAGGGGATCGTAGAGAGGAAAGACACAGAATCCTAGAAGGATCGAGCCGCAAGGGAACCCTTCCGGTCATCCAGCCTGACCCCCTTGGAAGGGGTTAGACCATAGAGATGGAGGGCCCGGAATCCTAGAAGGGGCCTCTCTAGGTCCTCCAGGTGGTTGTTGGGGATCATAGAGAGGGAAGGGAACCCTCCCGGTCATCCAGCCTGACCCCCTTGGCAGCGGTTAGACCATAGAGAGGGAAGGCGCAGTTCTTTGGGGACCATAGAGAGGGAATGCCCAGCATCCTAGAAGGCTCGAGCCAGAAGGGAATCCTCCAGGTCATCCAGCCTGACCTCTTTGCAAGGGATCATAGAGAGGGAAGGAATGGCTATAGGTCCTCCAGGCGGTTATTGGGAGATCATAGAGAGGGAAGGGACCTCTCTAGGACATACAGGCGGTTATTGGGGGATCATAGAGAGGGAAGAGACCCCTCCAGGTCATCCAGCCTGACCCCCTTGCAAGGGATTATGAGGCGACCATAGAGACGGAAGGCCCAGAATCCTAGAAGGCTCGAGCCAGAAGGGAACCCCCCTGGTCATCCAGTCTGACCCCTTTGCAAGGGGCCATAGAGAGGGAACGGACTCTCTAGGACATCCAGGCTGTTATTAAGGGACCATAGAGAGGGAACGGACTCCTCCAGGTCATCCAGCCTGACCCCCTGGCAAGGGACCATAGAGACAGAAGGCTCAGAATCCTAGAAGGCTCGAGCCAGAAGGGACACTCCGGGTCATCCAGCACGTTATTAGGGGATCATAGAGAGGGGAGGGAGCTCTCTAGATCTCCAGGGGGTTATGAGGGGATCATAGAGAGGGAAGGTCCAGATTCCTAGAAGGCTTGAGCTAGAAGGGACCCCTCCAGGTCATCCAGCCTGACCCCCTTGGAAGGGAATATTAGAGGACCATGGACATGGCAGGTCCAGAATCCAAAAGGACGGAGCCAGAAGGGAAGCCCCGAGGGTCTGGGGATCATAGAGAGAGAGAGAAGGGACTTCTCTAGGGGATCATAGAGAGGGAAGGGACCCCTCCAGGACATCCAGCCTGACCCGCTTGCAAGACCATAGAGAGGGAAGGGACCCCTTCAGGTCATCCAGCCTCACCCCCTTGGAAGGGAATATAAGAGGACCATGGACATGGGAGGCACAGAATCCTAGAAGGGTCGAGCCAGAAGGGAACCCTCAGGGTCATCCAGCCTGACTCCGTGGCCAGGGACCATAGAGAGGGAAGGGACCCCTGCAGGTCATCCAGCCTGACCCCCTTGGAAGGGACCATAGAGAGGGAAGGGGCCTCTCTAGGTTATCCAGGCGGTTGTGAGGGGACCATAGAGAGGGAAGGTCCTCCAGGCAGTTATGAGGGGACCATAGAGCAGGAAGGGACCTCTCCAGTCCTCCAGGCGGTTATGAGGGGACCATAGAGAGGGAACGGCCTCTCTAGGACATCCAGGCAGTTATGAGGGGATCAGAGAGAGGAAGGGAGTCCTCCAGGTCATCCAGCCTGACCCCCTTGCAAGGGACCATAGAGAGGGAAGGGACTTCTCTAGGTCCTCCAGGCGCTTCTTAGTGGATCGTAGAGAGGAAAGACACAGAATCCTAGAAGGATCGAGCCGCAAGGGAACCCTCCAGGTCATCCAGCCTGACCCCCTTGGAAGGGGTTAGACCATAGAGATGGAGGTCCCAGAATCCTAGAAGGGGCCTCTCTAGGTCCTCCAGGTGGTTGTTGGGGATCCTAGAGAGGGAAGGGAAGCCTCCCGGTCATCCAGCCTGACCCCCTTGGCAGCCGTTAGACCATAGAGAGGGCAGTTATTTGGGGACCATAGAGAGGGAATGCCCAGCATCCTAGAAGGCTCGAGCCAGAAGGGAATCCTCCAGGTCATCCAGCCTGACCTCTTTGCAAGGGATCATAGAGAGGGAAGAAATCTCTCTAGGACATCTAGGCGGTTATTGGGGGATCATAGAGAGGGAAGGAATTGCTATAGGTCCTCCAGGCGCTTATGAGGGGATCATAGAGATGGAAGGAATGGCTATAGGTCCTCCAGGCGCTTATGAGGGGATCATAGAGAGGGAAGGAATTGCTATAGGTCCTCCAGGCAGTTAGGAGGGGATCATAGAGAGGGAAGGGATCTCTCTAGGACATCCAGGCGGTTATTGGGGGATCATAGAGAGGGAAGGGAATCCTCCAGGTCATCCAGCCTGACCCCCTTGCAAGGGATTATGAGGCGACCATAGAGACGGAAGGCTCAGAATCCTAGAAGGCTCGAGCCAGAAGGGAACCCTCCAGGTCATCCAGCACGTTATGAGGGGATCATAGAGAGCGGAGGGACCTCTCTAGATCCTCCAGGTGGTTATGAGGGGGTCATAGAGAAGGAAGGTCCAGATTCCTAGAAGGCTTGAGCCGGAAGGGACCCTCCAGGTCATCCAGCCTGACCCCCTGGCAAGAGACCATAGAGAGGTACCATAGGGAGGGAAGGGACCATAGAGAGGGAAGGGACCCCTAAGAGGGCACCATAGAGAGGGAAGGCTCAGAATCCTAGAAGGCTCGAGCCAGACATTAACCCTCCAGGGATCATAGAGAGGGAAGGAAGCCCTGGCAAGGGGTCATAGAGAGGGAAGGGACCTCTCTAGGTCCTCCAGGCCGCCATTCGGCGACCATAGAGACCACATTCTCGAAACCCTAGAAGGCTCCAGCCAGACGGTTCCCCCTCCCGGTCCTCCAGCCTGACCCCGGAACTACAACTCCCTTCCAGGGCGCCCAACATGGCGTCCGGATCCTGCAAGGGGTCATAGAGAGGGGAGGGACCTCTCTAGGTCCTCCAAGGCGGTTCGGAGGGGATCATAGAGAGGGAAGGGACCTCTCTAGGTCCTCCAAGGCGGTGAGGAGGGGATCATAGAGAGGGAAGGGACCCCTCCAGGTCATCCAGCCTGACCCCGCTTCCCCCCACAATTCACCCCATGGCGGCCTCCGGATCCCTTTTAATAGTAGTAGTAGTAGTAGTAATACTAGTAGTAATAGTAGTAATAATAGTAATAATGTACCTGACCCCGAAACTATTACTCCCTTCCAGGGCGCCGCTTCCCCCCACAATTCACCCCATGGCGGAGGCCGGATCCCTAATAATAATAATAATAATAATAATAATAATAATAATAATAATAGAATAGCAATAATAGTAGTAATAATAGTAATAATGTAGCTGACCCTGAAACTATTACTCCCTTCCAGGGCGCCGCTTCCCCCCACAATTCACCCCATGGCGGCGGCCGGATCCCTAATAATAATAATAATAATAATAATAATAATAATAATAATAATAGAATAGTGATAAGAGTAGTAAGAGTAGTAATAATAATAATAATAATAGTAATAATGTGCCTGACCTCGAAACTATTACTCCCTTCCAGGGCGCCGCTTCCCCCCACAATTCACCCCTTGGCGGCCTCCGGATCCCTTTTAATAGTAGTAGTAGTAGTAGTAGTAGTAGTAATAGTAGTAATAGTAATAATAGTAATAATACTACAACTCCCTTTCAGGGCGCCGCTTCCCCCCACAATTCACCCCATGGCGGCGGCCGGATCCATAATAATAATAATAATAATAATAATAATAATAATAATAATAATAATAGAATAGTAATAATAGTAATAATAGCAATAATAGTAATAATGTACCTGACCTCGAAACTATTACTCCCTTCCAGGGCGCCGCTTCCCCCCACAATTCACCCCATGGCGGCCTCCGTACTATTATTTTAATAATAATAGTAGCAGCAGCAGCAGCAGTAGTAGTAGTAATAGTAATAATGTACTTGACCCCGAAACTATTACTCCCTTCCAGGGCGCCGCTTCCCCCCACAATTCACCCCCTGGCGGCGGCCGGATCCCTTTTCACAGTAGTAGTAGTAGTAGTAGTAGTAGTAATAATAACAGTAGTAGCAGCAGCAGCAGCAGCAGTAGTAGTAGTAGTAGTAGTAATGTACCTGACCTCGAAACTATTACTCCCTTCCAGGGCGCCGCTTCCCCCCACAATTCACCCCATGGCGGCCTCCGGATCCCTTTTAATAGTAGTAGTAGTAGTAGTAGTAATACTAGTAGTAATAGTAGTAATAATAGTAATAATGTACCTGACCCCGAAACTATTGCTCCCTTCCAGGGCGCCGCTTCCCCCCACAATTCACCCCATGGCGGCGGCCGGATCCCTAATAATAATAATAATAATAATAATAATAATAATAGAATAGCAATAATAGTAGTAATAATAGTAATAATGTAGCTGACCCTGAAACTATTACTCCCTTCCAGGGCGCCGCTTCCCCCCACAATTCACCCCATGGCGGCGGCCGGATCCCTTTTAATAGTAATAGTAATAGTAATAGTAATAATATCAGTAGTAGTAGTAATAATAATAATAGTAATAATGTACCTGACCCCGAAACTATTACTCCCTTCCAGGGCGCCGCTTCCCCCCGCAATTCACCCCATGGCGGCGGCCGGATCCCTTTTAATAGTAATAGTAATAGTAATAGTAATAGTAATAGTAATAATATTAGTAGTAGTAGTAGTAGTAATAATGTACCTGACCCCGAAACTATTACTCCCTTCCAGGGCGCCGCTTCCCCCCACAATTCACCCCATCGCAGCCTCTGGATCCCTTTTAATAATAGTAATAGAGTAAGAGTAAGAGTAAGAGTAGTAAGAGTAGTAATAATAGTAATAATGTGCCTGACCCCGAAACTATTACTCCCTTCCAGGGCGCCGCTTCCCCCCACAGTTCACCCCATGGCAGCCTCTGGATCCCTTTTAATAATAGTAATAATAGTAATAATAATAAGAATAAGAGTAGTAAGGGTAGTAATAGTAGTAATAATAGTAATAATGTACCTGACCCCGAAACTATTACTCCCTTCTAGGGCGCCGCTTCCCCCCCACAACTCACCCCATGGCGGCGGCCGGATCCCTAATAATAATAATAATAGTAATAATAATAATAATAATAATAATAATAATAATAATAATAATAATAGTGGTGGTAGTAGTAGTAGTAGTAGTAATAATAATAAAAGTAATAATGTACCTGACCCCAGGGCGCCGCTTCCCCCCACAATTCACCCCATGGCAGCCTCCAGATCCCTTTTAGTAGTAGTAGTAGTAGTAGTAGTAGTAGTAAAGGTAGTAGTAGTAATAATAATGATGATGATGATAATAATAATAGTGGTGGTGGTGGTAGTAGTAGTAGTAGTAGTAGTAGTAGTAATGTACCTGACCCCGAAACTATTACTCCCTTCCAGGGCGCCGCTTCCCCCCACAATTCACCCCATGGCGGCGGCCGGGTCCCTTTTAAGAATAGTAGTAGTAGTAGTAGTAGTAATGTACCTGACCCCCGAAACTATTACTCCCTCCCAGGGCGCCGCTTCCCCCCACAACTCACCCCATGGCGGCGGCTGGATCCCTTTTAAGAGTAGTAGTAGTAGTAGTAGTAGTAATGTACCTGACCCCCGAAACTATTACTCCCTTCCAGGGCACTGCTTCCCCCCACAATTCACCCCATGGCGGCGACCGGATCCCTTTTAAGAGTAGTAGTAGTAGTAGTAGTAGTAATGTACCTGACCCTGAAACTATTACTCCCTTCCAGGGCGCCGCTTCCCCCCACAGTTCACCCCATGGCGGCAGCCGGATCCCTTTTAAGAATAATAGTAGTAACAGCAGCAGCAGCAGCAGCAGTAGTAGTAGAATAAGAGTAGTAGTAGTAGTAGTAGTAGTAGTAGTAGTAGTAGTATAATGTACCTGACCCCAAAACTATTACTCCCTTCCAGGGCGCTGCTTCCCCCCACAGTTCACCCCATGGTGGAGGCCGGATCCCTTTTA
The DNA here is from genome assembly GCF_965112155.1 of Podarcis liolepis. Taxonomy (NCBI): domain Eukaryota; kingdom Metazoa; phylum Chordata; class Lepidosauria; order Squamata; family Lacertidae; genus Podarcis; species Podarcis liolepis. The sequence goes on along the minus strand of NC_139570.1, from coordinate 51,380,701 downwards.
AGAGTAGTAGCAGTAGCAGTAGCAGTAGCAGTAGTAGTAGTAGTAGTAGTAGTAGTAGTAGTAGTAATGTACCTGACCCCGAAACTATTACTCCATTCCAGGGCGCCGCTTCCCCCCACAATTCACCCCCTGGCGGCGGCCGGATCCCTTTTAAGAGTAGTAGTAGTAATAGTAATAGTAATAGTAATAATAGTAGTAGTAGTAGCAGCAGCAGCAATAATAGTAATAATATACCTGACCCCGAAACTATTACTCCCTTCCAGGGCGCCGCTTCCCCCCACAGTTCACCCCATGGTGGTGGCCGGATCCCTTTGAATAGTAGTAGTAGTAGTAGTAGTAATAGTGGTAGTAGTAATAATGTGCCTGACCCCGAAACTATTACTCCCTTCCAGGGCGCCGCTCCCCCCACAATTCACCCCATGGCGGCGGCCGGATCCCTTTTAAGAAGAATAATAATAGTATTATTATTATTATTATTAGTAGTAGTAGTAGTAGTAGTAGTAGTAAAATAATAATAATAGTAATAATAGTAATAGTAGTAGTAGTAATGTACGTGACCCCCGAAACTATTACTCCCTTCCAGGGCGCTGCTTCCCCCCACAATTCACCCCATGGCGGCGGCCGGATCCCTTTTAGTAGTAGTAGTAGTGGTAGTGGTAGTGGTGGTGGTAGTAGTAGTAGTAGTAGTAGTAGTAGTAAACCTGACCCCGAAACTATTACTCCCTCCCAGGGCGCCGCTTCCCCCCACAACTCACCCCATGGCGGCGGCCGGATCCCTTTTCAGAGTAGTAGTAGTAGTAGTAGTAGTAATGTACCTGACCCCGAAACTATTACTCCCTTCCAGGGCGCCGCTTCCCCCCACGGCTCACCCCATGGCGGCGGCCGGATCCTGCACCCCGCCCGGCTCCCTGGAGTCCCCGCTTCCCGGCTTCCCCAAGGCGATCCTGCGGGCCGAGGTGCAAGGCAAGTACCTCTGCTCCGAGTGCGAGGATCTGCTGAGGAGGCCCTTCCAGGCCCAGTGCGGCCACCGCTACTGCGCCTACTGCCTGAAGAAGCTGGTGGGGTGAGTATTGGGGGGTCCAGGACCGGGGGTACCAAAGTAGTAGTAGTAGTAGTAATTGTAGTAGTAGTGGTGGTAGTAGCAGCAGCAGTAGTAGTAGTAGTGCGCCTGCTGCCTGAAGAAGCTGGTGGGGTGAGTATTGGGGGGGTCCGGGACCGGGGGTACCAAAGTAGTAGTAGTAGTAGTAATTGTAGTAGTAGTGGTAGCAGCAGCAGCAGCAGTAGTAGTAGGTCCGGGACCGGGGATACCAAAGTAATAATTGTAGTAGTAGTAGTAGTAGTAGTAGTAGTAGTAGTAGTAGTAGTAGTAGTAGTAGTGCTGACCTACTGCCTGAAGAAGCTGGTGGGTTGACTATTGCGGGGGTCCGGGACCGGGGATACCAAAGTAATAATTGTAGTAGTAGTAGTAATTGTAGTAGTGGTAGCAGCAGCAGCGAGGAGGAGGAGGAGGAGGAGGAGGAGGAGGAGGAGGAGGAGGAGGAGGAGGAGGAGGAGAGTAGTAGTAGTAGTAACAACAACAAGAACAGGAAGAAGAAGAAGAAGAAGAAGAAGAGTAACAAGAACAACAATAGTAAGGAGGAGGAGGTTAAGGGTGGTGGTAGTAGTAGTAGTAGTAGTAGTAGTAGTAGTAGTAGTAGTAGTAGTAACAACAAAACAAGAGGAGGAGGAGGAGGAACAATAGTATTAATATTAATAAATAAGAAGAGTGGAAGTAGTAACAGGAGAGGAGAGTAATAGTAGTAGCAGCAGCAGCAGTAACAACAACAACAACAACAACAACAACAACAACAACAACAACAGGAAGAAGAGGAGGAGGAGTAACAACAACGAACAACAACAATAGTAAGGAGGAGGAGGAGGATAAGGGTAGTAGTAGTAGTAGTAACAACAACAACAACAACAACAACAACAACAACAACAACAACAACAACAACAACACCACAATAGGAAGAGGAGGAGGAGGAACAATAGTATTAATATTAACAACAAGAAGAGTAGTAGTAACAACAACAGAGGAGAAGGAGGAGTAATAGTAGCAACAGAGGAGGAGGAGGAGGAGGAGGAGGAGGAGGAGGAGGAGGATAGTAATAGTAGTAACAACAACAAAAAAACAATAGGAGTAACAACAATAGTATTAATATTAATAAGAAGAGTAGTAGTAGTAACAGCAACAAAACCAGAATAGTAGTAGTAACAACAACAGCAACAAAACAACAACAACAACAACAACAATATAATAAAAGTAATAGTCGTCGTCGTAGTAAATACACTGGACTGTGTCAAGTGGGATAAAACATTGTATGAACAGGAGAGATGTGTGTGTGTGTCAATCAGCCCGGCCTGGGATCCGTAGTAGTAGTAGTAATAATAATAATAATAATAATAATAATAATAATAATAATAATAATAATAATAATAATAATCTTTCTCTCCCCGCAGCTCGGGGCCGCTGCCCTGCGCCGCCTGCCTCCGGGAAGGGCTGTACGAAGAGGGCGTCTCCGTCCTGGACAGCGCCACGGTGAGCGGAGGCTATTAGTAGTAGTAGTAGTAGTAGTAGTAGTAGTAGTAGTAGTAGTAGTATTACTATTACTATTATTATTATTTCTGACGATTTTCTTCTGCCAGGCTTACCCCGCTATTTATTGGAATAAAGAGCATTTGATAAGAGGCCTCCTCCTCCTCCTCCTCCTCCTTATTACTACTACTACTACTACTACTACTACTATTACTATTACTATTATTATATCTCTTGCCGCTTCTCTTCCAGGCTTCATTATTATTTATTTGTTTATTTTTATTTTTATTATTGTTATTACTACTACTACTACTACTATTTCTCTCGCCGCTTCTCTTCCAGGCTTTGTTGTTGTTGTTGTTGTTGTTGTTACTGCTGCTGCTACTACTACTACTACTGCTACAACTGTTGCTGCTGCTGCTACTATTACTATTACTATTATTCTCTCTCGCCGCTTCTCTTCCAGGCATTATTATTATTATTATTACTACTACTACTACTACTACTTTTTTCTCTCGTCGCTTATCTTCCAGGCTTTATTATTATTATTACTATTGCTACTACTACTATTACTGCTACTGCTACTGCTACCACCACCACTATTACTATTATTCTCTCTCGCCGCTTCTCTTCCAGGCTTTATTATTATTATTACTATTATTATTACTATTACTACTACTACTTTTCTCTCTCGTCGCTTCTCTTCCAGGCTTTATTATTATTATTATTATTATTATTATTATTATTATTATTACTACCACCACCACTACTACTATTACTATTACTATTATTCTCTCTCGCCGCTTCTCTTTCTGGCTTTATTATTATTACTATTATTGTTATTGTTATTACTATTACTACTACTACTACTACTATTTCTGCTTAATTTCTTCCGCCAGGCTTTCCCCGATAACGCCGCCCGGCGCGAGGTGGAAAGTCTCCCGGCCGCCTGCCTCCGCAAGGACTGTCCCTGGAAAGGTACCGTCAAGGAGTATGAGGTGAGTACTTGGCTTCCGGGCGACGGGTTCAAATCCCGGCTCATTCATCTCTACTTATTGGTCGAAATTCCCGCGTTTGGGGAGGGGGTCAGGCTGGATGACCCTGGCGTCCCAGTACTTTGGCTGAGGAGGGTGGTAGTAGTAGTAGTAGTAGTAGTAGTATTAGCACTATTATGTATTATGTTAGCTGCTCTGAGCCCGGCTTTGGTCAGGGAGAGTATTATTATTATTATTATTAGTAGTAGTAGTAGTAGTAGTAGTAGCAGTACTATTAGCACTATTATGTGTTATGTTAGCTGCTCTGAGCCCGGCTTTGGTCAGGGAGAGTAGTAGTAGTAGTAGCAGTAGCAGCAGCAGCAGCAGCAGCAGCACTATTATGCATTATGTTAGCTGCTCTGAGCCCGGCTTTGGTCAGGGAGAGTAGTAGTAGTAGTAGTAGTACTATTAGCACTATTATGTATTATGTTAGCTGCTCTGAGCCCGGCTTTGGTCAGGGAGAGTATTAGTAGTAGTAGTAGTAGTAGTACTATTAGCACTATTATGTATTATGTTAGCTGCTCTGAGCCCGGCTTTGGTCAGGGAGAGTATTATTGTTGTTATTAGTAGTAGTAGTAGTAGTAGTGGTGGTGGTGGTGGTGGTGGTGGTAGCACTAGTAGTACTAGTAGTAGTATTAGTATTCTTCTGTATGAGGTTAGCCGCTCTGAGCCCAGCTTTGGCCAGTGAGGGTGGGATATAAATAAAAATTATTACTATTACTACTATTATTACTGTAGTAGTAGTATGTACGGATTTAGCTGCTCTGAGCCCAGCTTTGGCCGGGGGTTGGTTGGGATATTACTATTACTATTATTACTGTAGTAGTAGTAGCAGCAGCAGTAGTGGTGGTGGTGGTAGTGGTAGTGGTGGTGGTGGTGGTAGTAGTAGTAGTACTAGTACTAGTACTAGTACTATTATGTATTATGTTAGCCGCTCTGAGCCCGGCTTTGGCCATTGAGGGTGCGATAGAAATAAAGTTTACTATTACTATTACTACTACTATTACTATTTCTGCAGTAGTAGTACTATCATGCATGATGTTAGCCGCTCTGAGCCTGGCTTTGGCCGGGGAGAGTGGTATTATTATTATTATTGTTGTTATTACTACTACTACTACTACTAGTGGTAGTAGTACTGTTAGTACTATTATGTATGACGTTAGCCGCTCTGAGCCCAGCTTTGGCCAGGGAGGTTGGGATATTATTATTATTATTATTATTATTATTATTATTATTATTATTATGAGTACTATTATGTATGATGTGGCCGCCTCCAACGTCTTACTCATTTCTAACCTCTGAGTAAACCCCGAGTAACCATCCTTACTCCCCCTCCAGGCTCACGAGGAGACCTGCCCCAAGTTCCCCCTCACCTGCGACGGCTGCGGGAAGACGGACGTCCCGCGGGAATCGGTGAGCCGCCTTCGCCCCGGGGGTGGAGTAACGTTACTCCGGGTATCATCCTGACCTTCCTCCTCCTTTCCCTCAGTTCGCCGATCACGTCCGGAGCTGCGGAAGGTTCCGGGTGGCGTGCCGCTTCCGGCCCGTCGGCTGCGGCGAGGTGGTGAGTGCGAGTAGCTACTCGGGGTGGGTTGGGGGCGACGTTGCTGCGAGTAGGAGGAGGAGTAGGATTGGTATTAGTGTCGTTGGGCGTGTTGGTCTGGTCAGTATTATTGTGGTGCGAGTATCAATGTAGTAATATTAGTAGTATAATGTGGTATAGATGTAATAACATATATTAGTAACATAGTAGTAGTATTGGGAGTATTAGTATGCTCAGTATTATTGCAGTGGTGGTGATGTGGTATCAGTATAGTGATAGTATTAGTAATATAATATGATAGCAGTATAATAGTAATATAGTGATAGTATTAGTTATAATGTAATATAATAGTGATATAGTAATAGTATTAGTAGTAATGTAATGTAATGTAATGTAATAGTAATATAGTAATATAAGTATTAGTAATAATATAATATAATAGTAATGTAGTAATAGTATTAGTAATAATATAATAGTAACATAGTAATATTATTAGTAATAATATAATATAATATATACATTAGTAATATAGCAATAGCATTAATAATAATATAATAGTAATATAGTGATAGTATTAGTAATAATATAATATAATAGTAATGTAGTGATAGCATTAGTATATATAATAGTGATATGTAGTGATACCATATCATAATTACTAACACTATTACTATATTACTATTGCTATTACTATTTTATATTATTACTAATAGTAATAGTAATATAGTAATAGTGTTAGTAATTATGATATGGTATAGTATAATATACATTAGTAATGTGGTGATAGCATTAGTAATAATATAATAGTAATGTAGTGATAGTATTAGTAATAACATAATATAATAGTAATATAGTAATAGCATTAGTCATAATATAATAGTAATATAGTGATAGCATTAGTAATAATATAATGTAATATAATATAATAGCAATATAGCAATAGCATTAGTAATAATAATACTATCAATACCACAAGCACCACCAATACTACCAGTACTTCAAGTACTACCAGTACTACCAATACTTCAAATACCACGATACTACAAGCACCAACAATGCTACCAGTACTTCATGTACTACCAGTACTAGCAACACTTCAGATACCACCAATACTACAAGCACCACCAATACTACCAGTACTTCATGTACTACCAGTACTACCAATACTTCTAATACCACCCTTACTACAAGCACCACCAATACTACCAGTCCTTCATGTACTACCAACGCTACCAATACTTTGAATACCACCAATACTACCAACACTATCAATACTTCAAATACTACCACCACTACCAATACTTTGAGCACTACCAATACTACCAATACTTCAAGCGCCACCAATACTACCAGTGCTCCAAGTACCACCAATACTACCAATACTTTTACCACCGACACCGTCAATACTATCAATACTCCAGGTGCTATCAATACTACCAATACTTCAAATACCACAAATATTATCAATACTTCAGATACCACTAGTACCAATACTATCAATACTTCAAATACCACCAATACTACCATTACTTTGAGTACTACCAATACTACCAGCACTCCAGTTACCACCATTACTACCAGTACATCAAATGCCACCAGCACCATTAATACCATCAATACTCCAGGCACTATCAATACTACCAGTACTACCATTACTTCAAATACCACCAATGCTATTGATGCTTCGGATACTACCACTAGCACCAACGCTTCCAATACTTCAAATACCACAATACTACCAGTGCTTTAAGTACTACCAATACAACCAGTACTCCAAGTACTACCATTAGCACCAATACTTCAATTACCACCAGCACCATTAATACTATCAATACTCCAGGCACTATCGATACTATCGGTGTTACCAATACTTCAAATGCCACCAATACTATCGATACTTCAGATACTACCACTAGTACCAATGCTGCCAATACTTTGAATACCACGAATACCACAATACTTCAGATACTACCACTAGTACCAATACCACCAATACTTCAAATACCACAAATACCACAATATTTCAGATACTACCACTAGTACCAATACTACCAATACTTCAAATACCACAAATACCACAATATTTTCGCTACTGCCACTAGTACCAATACCACCAATACTTCAATTACCACCAATACTACCAGTGCTTTAAGTACCACCAATACTACCAGTACTCCAAGTACTACCACTACTACCAATACTTAAAATATCACCAACACCACCAACACTATCAATACTCCAAGTAGTATCAATACTACCAGCACTTCAAGCACCACCACCACTACCAAAACTCCAAATACCACCAACACTATCAATACTCCAGGTAGTATCAATACTACCAGCACTTCAAGCACCACCATTACTACCAATACTCCAAATACCACCACCACTATCAATACTCCAGGTAGCATCAATACCACCAGAACTCCGAGTGCCACCATTACTACCAATACTCCAAGTACCACCAACACTATCAATACTCCAGGTACTACCAATACTACCAATACTCCGAATACTCCGAGTAACCACAGTGCTACTACTCAGACCAATACTACAAGTAGCACTAACAGCATTAATACCCTGACGCCTCTGTTTCAGACTCCTGCCTATTGCTTTCTACTACTCGTAGTACTGCTCTGAGTATTAATACTACTTCCTTCCCCCCGCTTTCGCAGCTGGAGAATGAGGCCCTGCCCCTCCACGAGGCCCAGAACTTTCCGGAACATCTCGGCCTACTCCTGAACTTCGCCCTCCGGCTGGGGGCCAAAGACCCCCATTTATTCGGGGGCCCCGATCTGGTCCAAGACCCCCAACTGGCCCCAGAGCCCCATTTATTGGGGGCCCCAGCTTCGGCCAAAGACCCCCAACTGGTCCCAGACCCCCATTTAGTCGGGGGCCCCGATCTGGTCCAAGACCCCCATCTGATCGGGGGCCCCGATTTGGCGAAAGACCCCCATTTATTGGGGGCCCTAAACTCAGTCCAGGAACCCCATCGGATTGGGGCCCCCAATTTAGCCCCAGACCCCCACCTGGCTGGGGCCCCCAATTCGGCTAAAGACCCCCATTTGGTCCGAGACCCCCATTTATTGGGGGCCACACCTTCAGCCCAAGACTCCCATCTGGTTGGGCCCCCCAATTTGGGTAAAGACCCCCATTTGCCTGGGGCCCCCAATGCAACCCCAGACCCCCATTTCCTCGGGGCCCGAAATTCGGCCAAGGAGCCCCATTCAGCCCCAGACCCCCATTTCCTGGGGGCCCTGCATTTGGCCCCAGACCCCCATCCAACCAGGGCCCCCGATTCAGCCCCAGACCCCCATTTGGTCAAAGACCCCCATTTCCTTGGGGCCCCGAATCCCTCCCAAGCCCCCCACTTGCCCCCAGACCCCCATCCGATCAGGGGCCACCATTCAGCCCAAGACCCCCATTTCCTAGGGGCCCGAAATTCAGCCAAGGAACCCCATTCAGCCCCAGACCCCCATTTCCTGGGGGCCCTGCATTTGGCCCCAGACCCCCATCCAATCAGGGGCCCCAATTCAGCCCCAGACCCCCATTTCCTGGGGGCCCCACATCCGGCCCCAGACCCCCATCCGACCAGGGGCCACCATTCAGCCCAAGACCCCCATTTCCTTGGGGCCCCACATCCGGCCCCAGACCCCCAACCAATCAGGGACCCCCATTTGGCCCCAGACCCCCATGTCCTGGGGGCCCCAGACCCCCATGTCCTGGGGGCCCCTGATTGGTCAGCCCTCGAACTCAAGGCCTCCACCCTAGAGAAGATCGTCTGCGTCCTGAACCGGGAAGTGGAGCGGCTGGCGGCCGAATCGGCGCAAGAGCGGCGCCGGGAAGAGGAGCGCGCCGAAGCGCTGAGCCACAAGGTTCGGGGGGCCGGGGTCCCGATCCGGTTCCAGCCCTGAAACTCTGAGCCCCAAACCGGAGTCGTTCTGCTTTCTGCCCCTTTACCCCGGATCACAAACAAAAAAACCCCCCAAACTGGAGTCAATCCGGTTTGCCACGTTTCCCCTTTCCGGGAAACGGAGCCCCAAAGCGGAGTCAGCCTGGAGCCCCAAAGCGGAGTTAAAGTGGAGTCAGTCTGGAGCCCCAAAGTGGAGTCAGTTGGAAGCTCCAAACTGGACTCAAAGTGGAGTCAGTCTGATGCCCCAAAGCGGAGTCAGTCGGGAGCCCCAAAGCGGAGTCAGTCGGGAGCCCCTAAGGGGAGTCAAAGTGGAGTCAGTCTGATGCCCCAAAGCGGAGTCAGTCTGGAGCCCTAAACTGGACTCAATCTGGTTTGCTGCGTTTCCCCTTTCCGGGAACCGAAGCCCCAAAGTGGAGTCAGTCTGGAGTCACTCTGCTTTCGCCCCATTTCCCCCGTTTTTCCAACCAAAAAAGCCCAAACTGGACTCAATCTGGTTTGCTGCGTTTCGCCTTTCCGGGAAACGAAGCCCCAAAGTGGAGTCAGTCTGGAGCCCCAAAGCGGAGTCAGTCGGAAGCCCCAAACTGGACTCAGTCTGGTTTGCTGCGTTTCCCCTTTCCGGGAAACGAAGCCCCAAAGTGGAGTCAGTCTGGAGCCCCAAAGCGGAGTCAGTCTGGAGCCCTAAACTGGACTCAATCTGGTTTGCTGCGTTTCCCCTTTCCGGGAAACGAAGCCCCAAAGTGGAGTCAGTCTGGAGCCCCCAAGCGGAGTCAGTCGGGAGCCCCAAAGTGGAGTCAGTCTGATGCCCCAAAGCGGAGTCAGTCTGGAGCCCCAAAGCGGAGTCAGTCGGAAGCCCCAAACTGGACTCAATCTGGTTTGCTGCGTTTCCCCTTTCCGGGAAATTAAGCCCCAAAGCGGAGTCAGCCTGGAGCCCCAAAGTGGAGTCAAAGTGGAGTCAGTCTGAGGCCCCAAAGCGGAGTCAGTCGGGAGCCCCCAAGTGGAGTCAAAGTGGAGTCAGTCTGATGCCCCAAAGTGGAGTCAGTCTGGAGCCCCAAAGCGGAGTCAGTCGGAAGCCCCAAACTGGACTCAGTCTGGTTTGCTGCGTTTCCCCTTTCCGGGAAACGAAGCCCAAAGTGGAGTCAGTCTGGAGTCACTCCGCTTTCGCCCCATTTCCCCCGTTTTTCCAAGCAAAAAAGCCCAAACTGGACTCAATCTGGTTTGCTGCGTTTCTCCTTTCCGGGAAACGAAGCCCCAAAGTGGAGTCAGTCTGGAGCCCCAAAGCGGAGTCAGTCGGAAGCCCCCAAGTGGAGTCAAAGTGGAGTCAGTCTGATGCCCCAAAGGGGAGTCAGTCTGGAGCCCCAAAGCGGAGTCAGTCGGAAGCTCCAAACTGGACTCAAAGTGGAGTCAGTCTGATGCCCCAAAGCGGAGTCAGTCGGGAGCCCCAAAGCGGAGTCAGTCGGAAGCTCCAAACTGGACTCAAAGTGGAGTCAGTCTGATGCCCCAAAGTGGAGTCAGTCGGGAGCCCCAAAGCGGAGTCAGTCGGAAGCCCCCAAGTGGAGTCAAAGGGGAGTCAGTCTGATGCCCCAAAGGGGAGTCAGTCTGGAGCCCCAAAGCGGAGTCAGTCGGAAGCCCCCAAGTGGAGTCAAAGGGGAGTCAGCCTGATGCCCCAAAGTGGAGTCAGTCTGGAGCCCCAAAGCGGAGTCAGTCGGAAGCCCCCAAGTGGAGTCAAAGGGGAGTCAGTCTGGTGCCCCAAAGGGGAGTCAGTCTGGAGCCCCAAAGCGGAGTCAGTCGGGAGCCCCTAAGGGGAGTCAAAGTGGAGTCAGTCTGATGCCCCAAAGCGGAGTCAGTCTTGAGCCCCAAAGCGGAGTCAGTCGGAAGCCCCAAACTGGACTCAGTCTGGTTTGCTGCGTTTCCCCTTTCCGGGAAATTAAGCCCCAAAGTGGAGTCAGTCTGGAGTCACTCCGCTTTCAACCCATTTCCCCTGTTTTTCCAACCAAAAGAGCCCAAACTGGACTCAATCTGGTTTGCTGCGTTTCCCCTTTCCGGGAAACGAAGCCCCAAACTGGAGTCAGTCTGGAGCCCCAAAGCAGAGTCAGTCGGAAGCCCCAAACTGGACTCAATCTGGTTTGCTGCGTTTCCCCTTTCCGGGAAACGAAGCCCCAAAGTGGAGTCACTCTGGAGCCCCAAAGCGGAGTCACTCTGCTTTCTGCCCCTTTCCCCCGGATCACAAACAAAAAAAACCAAACCCCAAACTGGAGTCAATCCAGTTTGCCGCGTTTCCCCTTTCCGGGAAACGAAGCCCCAAAGCGGAGTCAGCCTGGAGCCCCAAAGTGAAGTCAGTCGGAAGCCCCCCAAGTGGAGTCAAAGTGGAGTCAGTCTGATGCCCCAAAGTGGAGTCAGTCTGGAGCCCCAAAGCGGAGTCAGTCGGGAGCCCCCAAGGGGAGTCAAAGTGGAGTGAGTCTGATGCCCCAAAGCGGAGTCAGTCGGAAGCCCCCAAGTGGAGTCAAAGTGGAGTCAGTCTGATGCCCCAAAGCGGAGTCAGTCTGGAGCCCCAAAGCGGAGTCAGTCGGAAGCCCCAAACTGGACTCAATCTGGTTTGCTGCGTTTCCCCTTTCCGGGAAACGAAACCCCAAAGTGGAGTCAGTCTGGAGTCACTCCGCTTTCGCCCCATTTCCCCCGTTTTTCCAAGCAAAAAAACCCAAACTGGACTCAATCTGGTTTGCTGCATTTCCCCTTTCCGGGAAACGAAGCCCCAAAGTGGAGTCAGTCTGGAGTCACTCCGGTTTCGCCCCATTTCCCGTTTTCCCCGGATTTCAAACGAAAAAACCCCAAACTGGAGTCAATCTGGTTTGCCGCGTTTCCCCTTTCCGGGAAACGGTGGCCCAAAGTGGAGTCAGTCTGATTACCCTCGTCTAAAAAGCTGAAAGCCCAAAGTGGAGTCACTCCAATTTCACCAAATTTCAGTCAGTCTGGAGCCCCCAAGCGGAGTCAAAGTGGAGTCAGTCTCGATCCCCAAAGCGGAGTCAGTCTGGAACCCCAAAGCGGAGTCATGTCTGATTTCCGGTGTCTAGAAATAGGAAGGTTAGGTAGGCCCTTTGGCGCGCCAAACCGGAGTCACTCTGCTTTCAGCCCATTTCCCCATTTTCCCCGGATCTCAAACCAAGAAAAGCCCAAACTGGAGTCACTCTGCTTTGCCACGTTTCCCCTTTCCGGGAGACGAAGCCGCAAAGTGGAGTCAGTCTGGAGCCCCCAAGTGGAGTCAGTCTGAAGCCCCAAACTGGACTCAATCCGGTTTATGCGTTGCCCCTTTCTGGGAAATGAAATCCCAAAGTGGAGTCAATCTGGAGTCACTCCGGTTTCGCCCCGTTTCCCGTTTTTTCCGGATTTCAAACGGAAAAACCCCTAAGTGGAGTCAATGTGGTTTGCCGCGTTTCCCCTTTCCGGGAAACGATGGCCCAAAGCGGAGTCAGTCTGATTACCGTCGTCTAAAAAGCTGAAACCCCAAAGTGGAGTCACTCCACTTTCACCAAATTTCAGTCAGTCTGGAGCCCCCAAGCGGAGTCAAAGTGGAGTCAGTCTGGAGCCCCCAAGCGGAGTCAAAGTGGAGTCAGTCTCGATCCCCAAAGCGGAGTCAGTCTGGAGCCCCAAAGCGGAGTCAAGTCTGATTTCCGGTGTCTAGAAATAGGAAGGTTAGGTAGGCCCTTTGGCGCGCCAAACCGGAGTCACTCTGCTTTCAGCCCATTTCCCCGTTTCCCCCAGATCACAAAAACCCCCAAAGTGGAGTCAATCCGGTTTGCCGCGTTTCCCCTTTCCGGGAAAGGAAGGTCCAAAGTGGAGTCAGTCTGGAGCCCCAAAGTGGAGTCAGTCTGAAGCCCCAAACTGGACTCAATCCGGTTTGCTGCGTTGCCCCTTTCTGGGAAATGAAATCCCAAAGTGGAGTCAATCTGGAGTCACTCCGGTTTCGCCCCATTTCCCGTTTTCCCTGGATTTCAAACGAAAAAACCCCAAACTGGAGTCAATCTGGTTTGCCGCGTTTCCCCTTTCCGGGAAACGACGGCCCAAAGCGGAGTCAGTCTGATTACCCTCGTCTAAAAAGCTGAAACCCCAAAGTGGAGTCACTCCACTTTCACCAAATTTCCCCCGGATCTCAAACCAAGAAAAGCCCAAACTGGAGTCACTCTGCTTTGCCGCGTTTCCCCTTTCTGAGAAAGGAAGGCCCAAAGCGGAGTCAGTCTGGAGCCTCAAAGCGGAGTCAGTCTGGAGTCAGTCTTATTTCCCTTATCTAGAAAGCTGAAGCCCCAAAGTGGAGTCAGTCTGGAGCCCCAAAGCGGAGTCAAGTCTGATTTCCGATGTCTAGAAATAGGAAAGTTTGGCGCGCCAAACCGGAGTCGCTCCACTTTCGGCTCTTTCCCCCGGATCTCAAGCCAAAAAAGCCCAAACCGGAGTCAATCCGGTTTGCCCTGACCCCCCCCACCCCGCCCCACAGATCCGGAGCCTGGAGAGGAACCTGGCGCAGAAGGAGTCGTCGCTGGCGGAAGTGGAGTCGGCGCTTCGGCGCGCGGAAGAGGCGACCTACGACGGCGTCTTGATCTGGAAGGTGGAGGAAGTGGGGCGGAAGAGGCAGGAAGCGGTGGCCGGAAGGGCGCCGGCTGTCTTCTCGCCGGGTGGGTGGACTTCCTTCCTGTTTCCTTTCTTCCTTCCTTCCTTCCTTCCTTCCTTCCTTCCCTCCCTCCCTCCTTTTCCTTCCTTCATTCCTTCCTGTTTCCTTCTCTCCCTCCCTCCATCCCTCCTTCCTGACGCTTCCTCCTTCCTTCCTTTTCTATCTTCCTTCCTTCTATTCTTCCATTCTTCTTCCTTCCCTCCTGCCTTCCTTCCCTCCCTCCTTCCCTCCTCCCTCCTTCCTTCCTTCCTTCCCTCCCTCCTTCCTTCTTTCCCTCCTTCCTTCCTTCCTTCCCTCCCTCCTTCCCTCCCTCCCTCCTTCCTTCTTTCCCTCCTTCCTTCCTTCCTTCCCTCCCTCCCTCCTTCCCTCCCTCCCTCCTTCCTTCCTTCCCTCCTCCCTCCTTCCCTCCCTCCCTCCTTCCCTCCTTCCCTCCCTCCCTCCTTCCTTCCTTCCCTCCCTCCTTCCCCCTTCCCTCCTTCCGTCCTCTCCTCCTTCCTTCCCTCCTTCCTTCTTTCCCTCCCTCCTTCCCCCTTCCCTCCTTCCTTCCCTCCCTCCCTCCCTCCTTCCTTCCTTCCTTCTTTCCTTCCTTCCTTCCTTCCTTCCTTCCTTCCTTCCTTCCTTCCTTCTTTCTCTGCTTCCTTTCTTTTTCCTCCCTCCCTCCATTCTTTCCTCGTCCCCCTTTCTTCCTTCTTTCCTTCCTTCCCTGCTTCTCCTCTTCCTTCCATCCATTTTCCTTCCTCTCTTCTTTCTTTCCTTCCTTCCTTCCCTCCTTCCTTCCTCCTTCCTTCCCTCCCTCCCTCTTCCTTCCTTCCTTCTTTCCTCCCTCCTTCCCTCCTTCTTTCCTCTCCTCCTTCCTGACTTTTTCCTTCCCTCCTTTCTTCCTTCCTTCCTTCTATTCCTTCACATCTCTTTCCTCCCTCCCTCTCTCCCTTCATTTCCTTTTATTTTCCCCTTCCTTCCTTCCTTCCTTCCTTCCTTCCCTCCTTCCCTCCTTCCTTCCTCTCCTCCTTCCTGACTTTTTCCTTCCCTCCTTCCTACCTCTCCTCCTCCCTGACTTTTCCCTTCCCTCCTTCCA
>NC_139570.1:51334321-51365704 GCF_965112155.1 Podarcis liolepis | reverse complement strand
CTCCTTCCCTCCTTCCTTCCTTCCTCCCCTCCTTCCCTCTCTCCCTCCTTCTTTCCCTCCCTCCCTCCTCTTCCTTCCTTCCTTCCTTCCTCCCTTCCTCCTTCCTTCCTTCTTCCTTCCCTCCCTCCCTCCCTCCCTCCCTCCTTCCTTCCTCCTCCTCTTCATTCCTCCTTCCTTCCTCCTTCCCTCCCTCCCTCCCTTCCTCCCTCCCTCCCTCCTTCCTTCCTCTCCTCCTTCCTGACTTTTCCCTTCCCTCCTTCCAGCCTTCTACACCAGCCGCTACGGCTACAAGATGTGCCTCCTTCCTTCCTTCCTTCCTTCCCTCCTTCCTTCCCTCCTTCCTTCCTTCCTTCCTCCTTCCTTCCTCCTTCCTTCCCTCCCTCCTTCCTTCCCTCCTTCCTTCCTCTCCTCCTTCCTGACTTTTCCCTTCCCTCCTTCCAGCCTTCTACACCAGCGCTACGGCTACAAGATGTGCCTCCTTCCTTCCTTCCTCCCTCCCTCCTTCCTTCCTTCCTCCTTCCTTCCTCCTTCCTTCCTTCCCTCCTTCCTTCCTTCCTTTTCTATCTTCCTTCCCTGCTTCTCCTCTTCCTTCCATCCATTTTCCTTTCCTCTCTTCTTTCTTTCCTTCCTTCCTTCCTCCCTCCTTCCCTCCTTCCTTCCTTCCTTCCTTCCTTCCCTCCTTCCTTCCTCTCCCTCCTTCCTCACTTTTCCCTTCCCTCCTTCCAGCCTTCTACACCAGCCGCTACGGCTACAAGATGTGCCTCCTTCCTTCCTTCCTTCCTTCCCTCCTTCCTTCCCTCCTTCCTTCCTTCCTTCCTCCTTCCTTCCCTCCTTCCTTCCCTCCCTCCTTCCTTCCCTCCTTCCTTCCTCTCCTCCTTCCTCACTTTTGCCTTCCCTCCTTCCAGCCTTCTACACCAGCCGCTACGGCTACAAGATGTGCCTCCTTCCTTCCTCCCTCCCTCCCTCCTTCCTTCCTTCCTCCTTCCTTCCTTCCCTCCTCCCTCCTTCCTTCCTCCTTCCTTCCTCCTTCCTTCCCTCCTTCCTTCCTTCCTTTTCTATCTTCCTTCCCTGCTTCTCCTCTTCCTTCCATCCATTTTCCTTTCCTCTCTTCTTTCTTTCCTTCCTTCCTTCCTCCCTCCTTCCCTCCTTCCTTCCTTCCTTCCTCCTTCCTTCCTTCCTTCCTCTCCTCCTTCCTGACTTTTCCCTTCCCTCCTTCCAGCCTTCTACACCAGCCGCTACGGCTACAAGATGTGCCTCCGCCTTTACCTCAACGGCGACGGATCCGGGCGCAACACCCACCTCTCCCTCTTCTTCGTCCTCATGAAGGGGCCCAACGACGCCCTCCTGAAGTGGCCCTTCAACCAGAAGGTAGGCCAATCCGGAGTCACTCCGGTTTCACACCATTTCCCCCTTTCCCCCCGGGTTTAAAACAAAAAAAACCCAAACTGGAGTCAATCCGGTTTGCTGCCTTTCCCCTTTCCCTCTTCTTCGTCCTCCTGAAGTGGCCCTTCAACCAGAAGGTAGGCCAAACCAGAGTCACTCCGGATTCGGAGCTTTTTCCCGGATTTATAACAAAAAAACACCAAAGTGGAGTCAATCCGGTTTGGTGCGTTTCACCATTCCGGGGGAAGTGGAGTCAGTCTGGAGCCCCAAACGGAGTCAGTCTGAAGCCCCAAAGTGGAGTCAGTCTGGAGTCACTCCGGTTTTGGAGCTTTCCCCCCATTTATAACCAAAAAACTGCAAAGTGGAGTCAATCCGGTTTGCCCCATTTCCCCTTTCCTCTCCCTCTTCTTCGTCCTCATGAAGAGGCCCAACGACGCCCTCCTGAAGTGGCCCTTCAACCAGAAGGTAGGCCAAACCGGAGTCACTCCGGTTTCACACCATTTCCCCCATTTATAACAAAAAAAAACACCAAAGTGGAGTCAATCCGGTTTGGTGCGTCTCCCCTTTCCGGGAAACGAAGTCTGAATGGCCTTTCAACCAGACGGTAGGCTATTCGGCGCGCCAAACCGGAGTCACTCCGGATTCGGAACTTTCCCCGGGTTTCTAAGCAAAAAAAACACCAAAGTGGAGTCAATCCGGTTTGCTGCCTTTCCCCTTTCCTCTCCCTCTTCATCCTCCTGAAGTGGCCCTTTAACCAGAAGGTAGGCCAAACCGGAGTCACTCCGGTTTCACCCCATTTTCCCCATTTATAACCAAAAAACACCAAAGTGGAGTCAATCTGGTTTGCCCCGTTTCCCCTT
Organism: Podarcis liolepis; assembly: GCF_965112155.1. NCBI lineage: Eukaryota > Metazoa > Chordata > Lepidosauria > Squamata > Lacertidae > Podarcis > Podarcis liolepis. The sequence goes on along the minus strand of NC_139570.1, from coordinate 51,363,461 downwards.
TCCCTCTTCTTCGTCCTCATGAAGGGGCCCAACGACGCCCTCCTGAAGTGGCCCTTCAACCAGAAGGTAAGCCAATCCGGAGTCACTCCGGTTTCACCCCATTTCCCCCATTTATAACCAAAAAACACCAAAGTGGAGTCAATCCGGTTTGCCCCGTTTCCCCTTTCCTCTCCCTCTTCTTCGTCCTCATGAAGAGGCCCAACGACGCCCTCCTGAAGTGGCCCTTCAACCAGAAGGTAGGCCAAACCGGAGTCACTCCGGTTTCACCCCCTTTCCCCCATTTATAACAAAAAAACTGCAAAGTGGAGTCCATCCGCTTTGCCGCGTTTCCCCTTCCCTCTCCCTCTTCTTCGTCCTCATTCATTCAGAAGGCCCAGTCTGGAGCCCCAAAGTGGAGTCAGTCTGGAGTCACTCCAGTTTCGGAGCTTTTTCCCGGATTTATAACAAAAAAAGCCCAAACTGGAGTCAATCCGGTTTGGTGCATTTCCCTTTTCTGGAAAACGAAGGCCCAAAGGGGTGTCAGTCGGAAGGCCCAAAATGGAGTCAGTCTGAAGCCCCAAAGTGGAGTCTGTCTGGAGCCCCAAACCGGAGTCACCCCACTTTTGGAGCATTTCCCCCGTTTTTCGCAGATTTCAAACAAAAAAACCCAAAATTGTATTGAATCCGGTTTGAATCCAAAGTGGAATCAGTCTGAAGCCCCTAGTGGAGTCAGTCTGGAGCCCCAAAGTGGAATCAGTCTGGAGTCACTCCGGTTTTGGAGCTTTTCCCAGGATTCATAACCCAAAATTCCCAAACTGGAGTCAATCCGGTTTGCCGCGTTTCCGCTTTACTCTCCCTCTTCTTCGTCCTCATGAAGGGGCCCAATGACGCGTTTCTGAAGTGGCCCTTCAACCAGAAGGTAGGCCAAACCGGAGTCACTCCGGTTTCGCTCCATTTTCCCCGGATTTAAAACAAAAAAACCTGCTCTAAAATAAACCGCGAAAGCGGAGTCAATTTGCTTCCTGTTTCGTTTCTGTTTCCTCTGCCCCCCGATCTGATTCAGACCCCCACCCCCCGAAACTGGTCTGACTCCGGTTTCTCCCCAGGTCACCCTGATTCTGTTGGACCAGGACCACCAGGAGCGGAGTCCTGGAAACCCCCAAAGTGGAGTGACTCCACCTTACATTTCCTATTAAGATGATCTAAAAGCTTTGAAAGTGGAGTCAATCCACTTTCCGTTTCCCCGAAGGCTGCTCTGAAAGTGGAGTGAATCTGCTTTCCGTTTCCTAGAAAGCTGATCTAAAATCCTGAAACTGGAGTGAATCCGCTTTCCCTTTCCTAGAAAACTGCTCTAAAATAAATCCTGAAACTGGAGTGAATCCACTTTCCATTCCCTAGAAAGCTGCTCTAAAATAAATCCTGAAACTGGAGTGAATCCACTTTCCATTCCCTAGAACACCGCTCCGAAACGAACCCCGAAAGCGGAGTCCGTTCGTTTTCCTGGAAACTTCCAAACCGCAGTGAATCCGCTTTATGTTTCCTAGAAAGCTGATCTCCGTTAAGCCCTGAAACTGGAGTGAATCTGCTTTCCTAGAAAGCTGATCTCCGATAAGCCCTGAAAGTGGAGTGAATCCGCTTTCCGTTTCATAGGAAGCTGACCTAAAATAAATCTTGAAACTGGAGTGAATCCGCTTTCCGTTCCCCTGCACGCCGCTCTGAAACGAACCCCGAAAATGGAGTCCATTTGTTTTCCTGAAAAGCCCAAAAGTGGAGTGACTCCCCTTTCCGTTTCCTATTAGCTGATCCAAAGCCTTTGAAACTGAAGCGAATCCGCTTTCTGTTTCCTCCAAAGCTGATCTCCTATAAGCCCTGAAAGTGAAGTGAATCCACTTTCCATTCCCCGAAAGCAGAGTCCGTTTCTTTTCCTGGAAACCCCCAAACCTCCGCCCCCGATCTGAAACTGGTCTGACTCCGGTTTCTCCCCAGGTCACCCTGACGCTGCTGGACCGGGTACACCGGGAGCGGAGTCTATTTGTTTCCCTGGAAACCCCCAAAGTGGAGCAAATCCACTTTACGTTTCCTAGAACGCTGCTCTAAAATAAGTCCTGAAACTGGAGTGAATCTGCTTTCCTAGAAAGCTGATCTCCGACCAGCCCTGAAAGTGGAGTGAATCCGCTGTTTCCTACAAAGCTGATCTAAAACCTTTGAAAGTGGAGTGAATCTGCTTTCAGTTGCCTAGAAACCTGCTCTGTGATAAGCCCTGAAACTGGAGTGAATCCGCTTTCCGTTCCCCGAAAGCGGAGTCCATTTGTTTCAATGTTCCCTAGAACGCTGCTCTCAAATAAACCCCGAAAGCGGAGTCAATCTGCTTTCCCTGAACGCCGATTTCAAAACCAACCCCCAAAGTGGAGCGAATCTGCTTTCTGTTTTTTGGGAGGTTTCCTCCAATAAGCCCTGAAACTGGAGTGAATCCGCTTTCCGTTTCCTAGACCCCTGGTCTGAAATAGGCCCCCCAAAGCGGAGTCTGTTTGTTTCCCCCAACTGGTTTGACTCCGGTTTCCCTCCTCCCAGGTCACCTTCCATTTCCTAGTAAGCTGATCGAAAACCTTTGAAAGTGGAGTCAATCCGCTTTCCCTTCCCCCGAATGGTGCCCCGAAAGCGGAGTCCGTTTCCTAGACCCCCCTGATCTGAAACTGGTCTGACGGATTAAGCTGATCGAAAACCTTTGAAAGTGGAGTCAATCCGCTTTCCGTTCCCCCGAATGGTGCCCCGGAAGCGGAGTCCGTTTCCTAGACCCCCCGATCCGAAACTGGTCTGACTGATTAAGCTGATCGAAAACCTTGAAAAGTGGAGTCGATCTGCTTTCCGTTCCCCCGAATGGTGCCCCGAAAGCGGAGTCCGTTTCCTAGACCCCCCGATCCGAAACTGGTCTGACTCCGGTTTCCCCCCCCCCAGGTCACCCTGATGCTCCTGGATCAGGACCACCGGGAGCACGTGATCGACGCCTTCCGTCCGGACGTGACCTCCTCCTCTTTCCAGCGTCCAATCGGCGCGCTGAACGTGGCCAGCGGCTGCCCCCTTTTCTGCCCCCTTTCCAAGATGGCCGCCCGGGACTCCTACGTCCGGGACGACACCCTCTTCATCAAGGCCATTGTCGACCTAACCGGACTCTGAATCGGCGCGTCTACACGGGGGGCGGCTACTCCGCTTTCGCTCCCGCTCCTGGTTCCCGGTGGAGTCAGTCTGGAGTCACTCTGGTTTTGCCCCATTTCCCCCATTTTTCCAACCAAAAAACCTCAATGCGGACTCTGAATCCGGACTCTGAATCCGGTGGCGCGTCTACACGGGGGGCGGCTACTCCGCTTTCGCTCCTGGTTCCCGGTGGAGTCAGTCGGAAAGTGGAGTCAGTCGGGAGTCACTCCGGTTTTGCCCCATTTCCCCCATTTCTCCAACCAAAAAAACTCAATCCGGACTCTGAATCCGGTGGCGCGTCTACATGAGGGGCGGCTACTCCGCTTTCGCTCCCGCTCCTGGTGCCCGGTGGAGTCAGTCGGAAAGTGGAGTCAGTCTGGAGTCACTCTGGTTTTGCCCCATTTCCCCCATTTTCCCAACCCAAAAAACTCAATCCGTACTCTGAATCCGGTGGCGCGTCTACATGGGGGGCGGCTACTCCGCTTTTGATCCTGAACCTGAGTGCGAGAGCTTCCGGAAAAAGGTTTGGGTGGAGTCACTCCACTTTTGCCCCGTTTTTCCTGGATTTCAAACCAAAAAACCCCAAACTGTACTCAATCCGCTTTGCTGCGTTTCCCCTTTCTAGGAAATGAAGCCCCAAAGTGGAGTCAGTCCGGTTTGCCGCGTTTCCCCTTTCTGGGAAACGAAGCCCCAAAGTGGAGTCAGTCTGGAGCCCCAAAGTGGAGCCAGTCTGGAGTCACTCCGCTTTCGCCCCATTTTCCCTGTTTTTCCAACCAAAAAAACCCAAACTGGACTCAATCCGGACTCTGAATCCGGACTCTGGATCCGGTGGCGCGTCTACACCAGGGGCGGCTACTCCGCTTTCGCTCCCGGTTCCCAGTGGAGTCAGTCAGAAGCCCCAAAGTGGAGTCAGTCTGGAGTCACTCCGCTTTCGCCCCATTTTCCCCATTTTTCGAACAAAAAAACCCCAAACTGGACTCAATCCGGTTTGCCGTGTTTCCCTTTTCCAGGAAACGAAGCCCCAAAGTGGAGTTGGTCTGAAGCCCCAAAGCGGAGTCAGTCTGTGGCCCCAAAGTGGACTCAATCCGGTTTGCTGCGTTTCTGGAGCCCAAAGTGGAGTCAGTCTGGAGTCACTCCGCTTTCGCCCCATTTCCCCCCTTTTTCCAACCCAAAAACCCCAAACTGGACTCAATCCGGACTCTGGATCCGGTGGCGCGTCTACACCAGGGGCAGCTACTCTGCTTTCGCTCCCAGTTCCCAGTGGAGTCAGTCGGAAGCCCCAAAGTGGAGTCAGTCTGTGGCCCCAAAGTGGACTCAATCCGGTTTGCTGCGTTTCTGGAGTCTGGAGCCCAAAGTGGAGTCAGTCTGGAGTCACTCCGCTTTTGCCCCATTTCCCCCGTTTTTCAAACAAAAAACCCCCAAACTGGACTCAATCCGGTTTGCCGTGTTTCCCCTTTCCGGGAAACGAAGCCCCAAAGTGGAGTCGGTCTGAAGGCCCAAAGTGGAGTCAGTCAGAAGCCCCAAAGTGGAGTCAAAGTGGAGTCAGTCTGATGCCCCAAAGTGGAGTCAGTCTGGAGCCCCAAAGCGGAGTCAGTCAGAAGCCCCAAAGTGGACTCAATCCGGTTTGCTGCGTTTCTGGAGTCTGGAGCCCCAAAGTGGAGTCAGTCTGGAGTCACTCCGCTTTCGCCCCATTTCCCCCGTTTTTCGAACAAAAAACCCCCAAACTGGACTCAATCCGGTTTGCCGTGTTTCCCCTTTCCGGGAAACGAAGCCCCAAAGTGGAGTTGGTCTGAAGGCCCAAAGTGGAGTCAGTCTGGAGCCCCAAAGCGGAGTCAGTCAGAAGCCCCAAACTGGACTCAATCCGGTTTGCTGCGTTTCTGGAGTCTGGAGCCCAAAGTGGAGGCAGTCTGGAGTCACTCCGCTTTCGCCCCATTTCCCCCGTTTTTCGAACAAAAAAACCCCCAAACTGGACTCAATCTGGTTTGCTGTGTTTCCCCTTTCCGGGAAACGAAGCCCCAAAGTGGAGTTGGTCTGAAGGCCCAAAGTGGAGTCAGTCTGGAGCCCCAAAGTGGAGTCGGTCTGTGGCCCCAAAGTGGACTCAATCCGGTTTGCTGTGTTTCTGGAGCCCAAAGTGGAGTCAGTCTGGAGTCACTCCACTTTCGCCCCATTTCCCCCCTTTTTCCAACCAAAAAACCCCAAACTGGACTCAATCCGGACTCTGGATCCAGTGGTGCGTCTACACCAAGGGCGGCTACTCCGCTTTCGTTCCCGGTGGAGTCAGTCTGGAGCCCCAAACTGGACTCAATCCGGTTTGCTGCCTTTCTGGAGCCCAAAGTGGAGTCAGTCTGGAGTCACTCCGCTTTCGGCCCATTTGCCCCCTTTTTCCAATCCCAAACTGGACTCAATCCGGACTCTGAATCCAGCGGCGCGTCTACACCAGAAGCGGCTACTCCGCTTCCGATCCCGATCCGGGACCTGGAGACTTTTTGGGTGGAATAAATTGGTTTTTGGACAGATTTTCTCGTTCGTTCTTTATGGGGGGAGCAGCGGCCAATCGGAAGGGATTTCCTGTTTCTTCTTCCCTCCCTCCCTGTTCCTTTTTTCCTTCCTTTTTCTTCTTTCCTTCCTTCTTTCCTCCCTCGTTTTTTTTATTCCTGTCTTCCTTCCTTCCTTCCCTCCCTTCCTACCTTCCTGATTTCCTTCCTTCCTTTCTTTCCTTTCTTCCTTCCTTTCCCCTTTCTCCATTCTTTCCTTCCTTCCTTCCTTCTCCCTCCCTCCTCCCTCCCTTGATTCCTTTCCTTTCCTTCCTTCCTTCCTTCCTTCCTTCCTTCCTTCCTTTCCTTCCTTCTTTCTTTCCTTCCTTCCTTCCTTCCTTCTCTCTCTCCTCTCTCTCTCTTTCCATTTCCCTATCCTTCTTCCTTCCCTCCCTCTCTCTCTCTCTCTCTTTCCCTCGGTCTCTCCCCTTCCTTCCTTCCTTCCTTCCTTCCTTCCTTCTCTCTCTCCTCTCTCTCTTTCCATTTCCCTTTCCTTCTTCCCTCCCTCTTTCTCTCTCTCTCTCTCTCTCTCTCTCTCTTTCTTTCTTTCTTTCTTTCTTTCTCTCTCTCTTTCCCTCGGTCTTCCCCTTCCTTCCTTCCTTCCTTCCTTCTCTCTCTCCTCTCTCTCTCTTTCCATTTCCCTTTCCTTCTTCCTTCCCTCCCTCCCTCTTTCTTTCTTTCTTTCTTTCTCTCTCTCTCTCTCTCCTCTCTCTCTCTCTCTCTCTCTTTCCCTCGGTCTCTCCCCTTCCTTCCTTCCTTCCTTCCTTCCTTCTTTCCTTCCCTCCCTTCCTCTCTTTCCCCCTTCCTTTCTTCCTTCCTTCCTCTCTCTCTCTCTCTCCCTCTCCTTTTCCTTCCCCTCTCCTTCCTTCCCTCCCTATTTCTTTCTTTCTTTCTTTCTTTTTTCTTTCTTTCTTTCTTTCTCTCTCTCTCTCTCTCCTCTCTCTCCTTTCCCTCTCTCTCTTTCTCCTTCCCCCCTCCCTCCCTTCCCTCCTTCTTTCTTTCTTCCTTCCTTCCTTCCTCCCTCCCTCCTTCGCCCTCCCCTCCTTTTTCTTCCTTCCTCCCTCCCTCCCTTCCTTCTTTCTCTCTTTCCTTCTTTCCCTCCTTCCTTCCCTCTTTCTTTCCTTCTCTCTCTCTTTCTCTCCTTCTTCTTTCCCTCTTTCTTTCCTTCTATCTCTCTCTCTCTTTCTCCTTCCCCCTCCCTCCCTTCCCTCCTTTCTTTCTCTCTTTCTTTCCCCCCCCCTCTCTCTCTCTCCCTCTTTCTTTCTTTCCCTCTCTCTCTCTCTCTCTTTCTCCTTCCCTCTTTCTCTCTCTCTCTCTTTCTCCTTCTTTCTTTCTTTCTTTCTTTTCTTTCTTTCTTTCTTTCTTTCTCTGTCTCTCCCTTCCTTCCTTCCTTCCTTCCTTCCTTCCTTCCTTCCTTCCTTCCCTCCCTCCCTCCCTCCCTTTCCCTCTTCCCTCTTTCTTTCCTTCTCTCTCTCTTTCTCTCCTTCCTTCTTTCCCTCTTTCTTTCCTTTTATCTCTCTCTCTCTTTCTCCTTCCCCCTCCCTCCCTTCCCTCCTTTCTTTCTCTCTTTCTTTCCCTCTTTCTCTCTCTCTCTCTCTCTTACTCCTTCCTTCCTTCCTTCCCTCTTTCTTTCTTTCTTTCCCTCTTTCTCTCTCTCTTTCTCTCTTTCCTTCTTTCTCTCTTTCCTTCTTTCTCTATTTCTCTCTTTCTCTCTTTCCTTCCTTCCCTCTTTCTCTCTCTCTTTCTCTCTTTCCTTCTTTCTCTCTTTCCTTCTTTCTCTATTTCTCTCTTTCTCTCTTTCCTTCCTTCCCTCTTTCTCTCTCTCTCTCTCTCTCTCTCTCTCTCTTTCTTTCTCTCTTTCCTTCTTTCCCTCTTTCCCTCTCCCCTCCTCCATGAGAAGGTCCTATGTCACTCCTGGCCTCCTGCCCACCATCATCTCCTCTTATCTGGAGACCAATCCATCCTAGAAGGTCAACCTGGAGATGTCCCTCTTCCTCGGCCAACCACAACATCTCCTCATCTCCTGGCAGGAAGTCCAGAGGTCCGTCTGATCTCCTGACTTCCTGCCAAGCTTTCCTTGGCAGGAAGTCCAGGAAGAAGATCAAAGGTCCATCTCCAGGCCTGACTTGACTTTGGCAGGAAGTCCAGGTCCTTCTGATCTCCTGACTTCCTGCCAAGCTTTCTTTGGCAGGAAGTCCAGGTCCACCTGATCTCCTGACTTCCTGCCAAGCTTTCCTTGGCAGGAAGTCCAGGAACAAGGAGGTCCATCTTATCATCTCCTGACTTCCTGCCAACTTTCCCTTGGCAGGAAGTCCAGGAAAAGAAGGCGGATCAAAGGTACACCTTATCATCTGACTTCCTGCCAACTTGACCTTGGCAGGAAGCCCAGGAGGACTTCCTGTCCTGCTCCTCCTCCTGGATCCGAGCTCCATCTCCTCATCTCTTGACTTCCTGCCAACTTTCCATTGGCAGGAAGTCCAGGAAGAAGATCCCAGGGCCATCTCTTGACTTCCTGCCAACTTGACCTTGGCAGGAAGCCCAGGAGGACTTCCTGTTCAGACCCTCCTCATGGATCAGGAGGTCCATCTCCTCATCTCTTGACTTCCTGCCAATTTTCCATTGGCAGGAAGTCCAGGAAGAAGATCACAGGTCCATCTCCTGACTTCCTGCCAACTTTCCATCTCAACATCTCACTTCCTGCCAACTCCCCCTTGGCAGGAAGCCCAGAACCAGGAGGTGGACCTTGGATCCACCTCCAGAACTTGGAGGTGGAGCCACCTAGGGCTCCGCCCCCCAGCTCTATAAAACCGGGCCGCCCTGGAGGACCCATAACCACGTCCTGTTTGGAGGAAGAAGGAAGTCCATGCTGAAGATGAAGCTCTTCTTGTTGGCGGTTCCTCTGGCGTTCTTCTGCCTGGTCCAGGGCTTCTCGGATGACCCTCAGCACCGGGAGAAGGTAAGGGAGGTCCTATGGGTCATCTAGACTGACCCGCTTCTTCTGGGGTCCTCCAACGTCCCTCTCTGCCCCCCAACTGGGCTCTCCTTCCTTCCTTCTTCCATCCCTCCCTCCTTCCTTCTCCTTCCTTCCTTCCTTCCACTCCTTCCTTCTTTCCTTCCTTCCTTCCACTCCTTCCTTCCTTCCTTCCTTCCTTCCTTCCTTCCTCTCCTTCCTTCCTTCCTTCCTTCCTCCCTCCCTCCTTCCTTCTCTCTCTCTCTCTCTCTTTCCCTCTGTCTCTCCTCTTCCTTCCTTGCCTCCCTCCTTCCGTCCTTCCTCTTTCTCTCTCTTTCCTTCTTTCCCTCTTTCTTTCTCTCTTTCTCTCTCTCTTTCTCTCTCTCTTTTTCTCTTTCCTTTTCCCTCTTTCTTTCTCTCTTTCCTTCTTTCCCTCTTTCTTTCTCTCTTTCTCTCTCTCTTTCTCTCTCTCTTTTTCTCTTTCCTTTTCCCTCTTTCTTTCTCTCTTTCCTTCTTTCCCTCTTTCTTTCTCTCTTTCTCTCTCTCTTTCTCGCTTTCCTTCTTTTCCTCTTTCTTTCTCTCTTTCTCTCTTTCTCTCTCTCTTTCCTTCCCTCTTTCTCTCTCTTTCTTTCCTTCTTTCCCTCTTTCTTTCCCTCTTTCTCGCTTTCTCTCTTTCCTTCTTTCTTTCTTTCTCTCTTTCTCTCTTTCCTTCTTTCCCTCTTTCCTTCCCTCCTTCTTTATCTCCCTCCCTCCCTCTAGCTATTCCTCTTTTTTCTCCTCCTTCCTTCCTTCCTTCATTCCTTTTCTTTCTTTCTTTCTCTTTCTCTCTTTCCTTCTTTCCTCCTACCCTCTTCTTCCCTCCTTCCTTCCTTCCCTCTTTCCTTCCATCCTTCCTTCCTTCCTTCACTCCTTCCTTCCTCCTTCCTTCCTTCCTCCTTCCTTCCCTCCTTCCTTCACTCCTCCCTCCCTCCCTCCCCTCCTTCCTCCCTTCCTTCCTTCCCTCCTTCCTCCCTCCCTCCCTCCTCCCTTCCTTCTCTCTCTCCCTCTCCCTCCTTCCTTCCTTCCTTCCTCCATCCCCTTCCTTCCTTCCTTCCTTCCTTGCTACCTTCCTTCCTCCCTCCCTCCCTCCCCCTCCCTCCTTCCTTCCTTCCTTCCTTCCTTCACTCCTTCCTTCCATCCTTCCTTCCTTCCTCCCTCCTTCCTTCCCTCCCTCCTTCCCTCCCTCCTTCCCTCCTTCCTTCCTTCCCTGCTTCCCTCCTTCCTCCTTCCTTCCCTCCTTCCTTCCCTCCTCCCTCCCTCCCTCCTTCCTCCCTTCCTTCACTCCTTCCTTCCTTCCTTCCTTCCTTCCAGGCCAAAGGAAGATGGATGACCTTGGCCCTCAGCACCACCGACCCCAAGATCCTGAAGCACATGGATAAGATGAAGATCGTCATGGTGGACGTCGCCTTCGAAGGAGAAGATGTGGTGGTGGAGACACGCATTCCCACGTAAGGGGGGCAGGAAGTGGCTGGTTTGGGACAGGAAGTGGCTGGTTTGGGAGAGGAAATGGCTGGTTTGGGGACAGGAAGTGCCTGTTTGGGAGAGGAAGGGCCTGGTTTGGGAGAGGAAGGGCCTGGGAACAGGAAGGACCTGGTTTGGGAGAGGGAGAGGAAGTGGATGGTTTGGGAGAGGAAGTGGCTGGTTTTGGGACAGGATGGGGTGGAAGGGGGCAGGAAGTGGCTGGTTTGGGAGAGGAAGGGCCTGGGAACAGGAAGGACCTGGTTTGGGAGAGGGAGAGGAAGTGGATGGTTTGGGAGAGGAAGTGGCTGGTTTTGGGACAGGATGGGGTGGAAGGGGGCAGGAGGGTCATCCGGACGGAGTTTGGGGAGAGGAAGTGGCTGGTTTGGGAGAGGAAGTCATGGGTTTGGGAGAGGAAGTGCCTGTTTTGGAACAGGATGGGGTGGAAGGGGGCAGGAGGGTCATCCAGATGGACTTGGGGAGAGGAAGTGGCTGGTTTGGGAGAGGAAGTGCCTATTTTGCAACAGGAAGTCAAGGTTTTGGAATAGGAGGTCTCTGGGAACAGGAAGGGCCTGGTTGGGGAGAGGAAGTGGCTGGTTTGGGAGAGGAAGTGGCTGGTTTGGGGTGGGGTGTCCCTGTTTTGGAAGAGGAAGTGGCTGTTTGGGGGAGGAAGTGGCTGGTTTGGGAGAGGAAGGGCCTGGGAACAGGAAGGACCTGCTTTGGGAGAGGGAGAGGAAGTGGATGGTTTGGGAGAGGAAGTGGCTGGTTTGGGAGAGGAAGGGCCCGGGAACAGGAAGGACCTGGTTTGGGAGAGGGAGAGGAAGTGGATGGTTTGGGAGAGGAAGTGGCTGGTTTTGGGACAGGATGGGGTGGAAGGGGGCAGGAGGGTCATCCGGACGGAGTTTGGGGAGAGGAAGTGGCTGGTTTGGGAGAGGAAGTCATGGGTTTGGGAGAGGAAGTGCCTGTTTTGGAACAGGATGGGGTGGAAGGGGGCAGGAAGTGGTTGGTTTGGGAGAGGAAGTCCCTCTTTTGAAATAGGAAGTGATGGTTTTGGAGCAGGAAGGGTCTGTTTTGGGAGACGAAGTGGCTGGTTTGGGAGAGGAAGGGCCTGGGAACAGGAAGGACCTGGTTTGGGAGAGGGAGAGGAAGTGGATGGTTTGGGAGAGGATGGGGTGGAAGGGTCATCCGGATGGACTTGGGGGAGAGGAAGTGGCTGGTTTGGGAGAGGAAGGGCCTGTTTTGGGAGAGGAAGTGGCTGGTTTGGGAGAGGAAGTGGCTGGTTCGGGAGAGGAAGTGCCTGTTTGGGAGAGGAAGTGCCTGGGAACAGGAAGGGCCTGTTTTGGGAGAGGAAATTGCTGTTTGGGACAGGAAGTGCGGTTTGGGAGAGGAAGCGTCTGTTTTGGGGTGGGGTGTCCCTGTTTTGGAAGAGGAAGTGGCTGGTTTGGGAGAGGAAGTGCCTGTTTGGGAGAGGGAGTGCCTGTTTGGGAGAGGAAGTTGCTTTTTGGTAGAGGAAGTGCCTGTTTGGGAGAGGAAGTGGCTGGTTTGGGAGAGGAAGTGCCTGAAGCACATGGAGAAGATGAAGATCGTCATGGTGGACGTCGCCTTTGAAGGAGAAGACGTGGTGGTGGAGACACGCATTCCCACGTAAGGGGGGCAGGAAGTGCTTGTTTGGGGACAGGAAGTGGCTGGTTTGGGAGAGGAGGTGGCTGGTTTGGGAGAGGAAGTGACGGTTTGGGGGTGGGGTGTCCCTGTTTTGGAAGAGGAAGGGCCTGGTTTGGGACAGGAAGTCACAGTTTTGGAATAGGAGGTCTCTGGGAACAGGAAGGGCCTGTTTGGGAGAGGAAGTGCCTGTTTGGGAGAGGAGGTGGCTGGTTTGGGAGAGGAAGTGGCTGGTTTGGGAGAGGAAGTGGCTGGTTTGGGAGAGGAAGTCCCTGGTTTTGGGAGAGGAAGTCCTATTTTGCAGGAAGTCACGGTTTTGGAATAGGAGGTCTCTGGGAACAGGAAGGGCCTGGTTGGGGAGAGGAAGTGCCTGTTTTGGGGTGGGGTGTCCCTGTTTTGGAAGAGGAAGGGCCTGGTTTGGGGAGAGGAAGTGGCTGGTTTTGGGAACAGGAAGTGGATGGTTTGGGAGACGAAATGGCTGTTTGGGAAGGGCCTGGTTTGGGACAGGAAGTGCCTGTTTTGGGGTGGGGTGTCCTTGGTTTGGGAGAGGAAGTGGCTGGTTTGGGAGAGGAAGGGCCTGTTTTGGGAAGAGGAAGGGCCTGGTTTGGGAGAGGAAGTCCCTCTTTTGAAATAGGAAGTGACGGTTTTGGAGCAGGAAGGGCCTGGTTTGGGAGAGGAAGTGCCTGGTTTGGGAGAGGAAGTGCCTGTTTGGGAGAGGGAGTGGCTGTTTGGGAGAGGGAGTGGCTGTTTGGGAGAGGAAGGGCCTGGTTTGGGAGAGGAAGTGGCTGTTTTAGGGTGGGGTGTCCCTGTTTTGGAAGAGGAAGGGCCTGGTTTGGAAGAGGAAGTGGCTGGTTTGGGAGAGGAAGTGGCTGGTTTGGGAGAGGAAGTGGCTGTTTTGGGAGAGGAAATGGCTGTTTGGGAGAGGAAGTGGCTGGTTTGGGAGAGGAAGGGCCTGTTTTGGGAGAGGAAGTGGCTGTTTTGGGGTGGGGTGTCCCTGTTTTGGAAGAGGAAGGGCCTGGTTTGGAAGAGGAAGTGGCTGGTCTGGGAGAGGAAGTGGCAGGTTTGGGAGAGGAAGTGACGGTTTGGGGGTGGGGTGTCCCGGTTTTGGAACAGGAAGTGACGGTTTTGGACTAGGAGGTCCCTATTTTCACAAGATGGGGTATTTTGGAAGAGGAAGTCCCTATTTTGGGAGAGGAAGTGCCTGTCTTGGAAGAGGGAGTGACTATTTTAGAACAGGAAGTCACTGTTTTGGCATGGAGCGTCCCGGTTTTGGAATAGGAAGTCCATCTTTGGGAAGAGGAAGTGCCTGGTTTGGAACAGGATGGGGTGGAAGAGGAAGTCCCTATTTTGGAATAGGAAGTCCCTGTTTGGGAGTAGGAAGTGACTATTTTGGGGGGCCACTACTATGGGATGGGATGTCCCACTTTGGGAAGAGGAAGTCCCTATTTTGGAACAGGAAGTCCCTGCTTTGGGATGGGATGTTCCACTATTGTAACAGGAAGTCCCTGTTTTGGAATAGGAAGTCCTTATTTTGGAACAGGAAGTCCCTATTTTGCAACAGGATGGGGTGGAACAGGAAGTCCCTATTTTGGAAGAGGAAGTCCCTATTTTCACAAGATGGGGTGTCCCAGTTTTGGAACAGGAAGTCCCTATTTTGGAATAGGAAGTCCTTATTATATAATAGGAAGTCTCTAATATGGACCAAGAAGTCCCTGTTTTGGAACAGGAAGTCCCTATTTTGCAACAGGAAGTCCCTGTTTTGGAACAGGAAGTCCCTATTATGGAATAGTAAGTCCCTATTTTGGAACAGGAAGTCCCTATCTTAGAATAAGAAGTCCCTAGTTTGGAACAGGAAGTCCCTATTTTCACAGGATGGGGTGTCCCTCTTATGGAACAGGAAGTCCCTATTTTGGAACAGGAAGTCCCTATTTTGGAACAGGAAGTCCCCCTTTTCATGGAAAGGGGGGTGTCCCGATTTCCCCCCGATAAATATATATATTTTTCCTTTTCTCGCCCCCAATAAATATATATATTTTTCCTTTTCTCGCCCCTGATAAATATATATATATTTCTTTTTCTCGCCCCTGATAAATATTTTTTTTCTTTTTCTCGCCCCTGATAAATATATATATTTTTCTTTTTCTTGCCCCCGATTTCCCCCCATAAATATATATCTTTTTCTTTTTCTCGCCCCTGATAAATATATATATTTTTCTTTTTTTCGCCCCCCATTAATATATATTTTTTTCTTTTTTCGCCCCTGATAAATATATATATATTTCTTTTTCTCGCCCCCCATAAATATATATATTTTCCTTTTTCTCGCCCCTGATAAATATATATATTTTTCTTTTTCTCGCCCCCAATAAATATATATATTTTTCTTTTTCTCGCCCCCGATAAATATATATTTTTCCTTTTTCTCGCCCCCAATTTTCCCCATAAATATATATATATATATATTTCTTTTTCTCGCCCCTGATAAATATATATATATTTCTTTTTCTCGCCCCCCATTAAATATATATTTTTTTCTTTTTCTCGCCCCCAATAAATATATATATTTTCCTTTTTCTCGCCCCCAATTTCCCCCCAATAAATATATATATATTTCTTTTTCTCGCCCCCGATTTCCCCCCATAAATATATATATATTTCTTTTTCTCGCCCCTGATAAATATATATATTTTTCTTTTTCTCGCCCCCGATTTCCCCCCATAAATATATATTTTTTTCTTTTTCTCGCCCCTGATAAATATATATATTTTTCTTTTTCTCGCCCCGGATAAATATATATTTTTTTCTTTTTCTTGCCCCTTATAAATATATATATTTTCCTTTATCTCGGCAGGCCCCACGGCTGCAAACCCATCAAGATGGTTTTCAAGAGAGGCGAAGACGGGAAATACTACCACAAATGCAGTTCGTATCCACTTCCTGTCCCGCCCCACTTCCTGTTTGAATGGTTCAGTCCAGTGCTGCCGGCTTCCTATTGGCCAGGAAGTATCCAGGAAGCTACCAACTTGGGGGGGATTCCGCCAGTGACAAACGTTTTCCCCGTTTTATTCTGATTTTTAATGCTCAAAGCTGGCCAGACGTGAAGATTGAGTAATGTTCATTAATATGAATTAATGTGACATATTATTTTATATATTAGAGATGTTATTCATTATATTATAATTATATTATATTATATTATATTATATTATATTATATTATATTATATTATATTATATTATATTATATTATATTATTATATTAATATAATAATATAATATAATATAATAAATATAATCTGAATCCTATTTTTCATCTGAATAATCCTATTTTTAATATGAATAATCCTATTTTTAATACGAATACTCGTCTTTTTAATCTGAATAATCCTATTTTTTTCATCTGAATTCCTTTCTTTTTAATCTATATAATCCTATTTTTCATCTGAATAATCCTATTTTTCATCTGAATAATCCTATTTTTAATATGAATACTCATATTTTAAATCTCAATGCTCACATTTTTAATACGAATACTCGTCTTTTTAATCTGAATAATCCTATTTTTTTCATCTGAATTCCTTTCTTTTTAATCTATATAATCCTATTTTTCATCTGAATAATCCTATTTTTATTCTGAATAATCCTATTTTTAATATGAATACTCATATTTTAAATCTCAATACTCACATTTTTAATACGAATACTCGTCTTTTTAATCTGAATAATCCTATTTTTTTCATCTGAATTCCTTTCTTTTTAATCTATATAATCCTATTTTTCATCTGAATAATCCTGTTTTTAATCTGAATAATCCTATTTTTAATATGAATACTCATATTTTAAATCTCAATGCTCACATTTTTAATACGAATACTCGTCTTCTTAATCTGAATAATCCTATTTTTTTCATCTGAATTCCTTTCTTTTTAATCTATATAATCCTATTTTTCATCTGAATAATCCTATTTTTAATCTGAATAATCCTATTTTTAATATGAATACTCATATTTTAAATCTCAATGCTCATATTTTTAATACGAATACTCGTCTTTTTAATCTGAATAATCCTATTTTTTTCATCTGAATTCCTTTCTTTTTAATCTATATAATCCTATTTTTCATCTGAATAATCCTATTTTTCATCTGAATAATCCTATTTTTAATATGAATACTCATATTTTAAATCTCAATGCTCACATTTTTAATACAAATACTCGTCTTTTTAATCTGAATAATCCTATTTTTTTTCCATCTGAATACTTGTCTTTTTAATCCGAATACTTGTTCTTTTTAATCTGAATAATCCTATTTTTTAATCTGAATAATCCTCTTTTTAATCCTGTCCTTTCCCCTTTCCCTCCAGAATTTGGCGACCATAAAGTCGAGGTCGTCGAGACGGACGGCCAGACGTACGCCATCGTCGACTTGATCACCATCCGGGATGGACAGACCTACCAGACCTCCACGCTCTATGGTAATTATTATTATTATTATTATTATTATTATTATTATTATTACTATTAAAATAAAATAAAAGCAGAGAATAAAATTATTTGCAATGGGGAACTGGAATAATCTCCGATTTAATGTATTTTCAATCTTTGTTGGAAGCTGCCCAGAGTGGCTGGGGAAGCCCAGTCAGTTGGGTGGGGTACAAATTATTATTATTATTATTATTAGTAGTAGTAGTAGTAGTATTAGTAGTAGTAGTAGTAGTAGTAGTAGTAGTATTACACCTACCAGACCACCACCCTCTATGGTATTATTATTATTATTATTATTATTATTATTATTATTATTATTATTAGTAGTAGTAGTAGTAGTATTACACCTACCAGACCACCACCCTCTATGGTATTATTATTATTATTATTATTATTATTAGTAGTAGTAGTAGTAGTATTAGTAGTAGTAGTATGATTAGTATTAATATTAGTATTATTAGACCTACCAGACCACCACCCCATGGTATTATTATTCTTAGTAGTAGTAGTAGTAGTAGTAGTCCTACCAGACCACCACCCTCTATGGTATTATTATTATTATTATTATTAGTAGTAGTAGTAGTAGTAGTACTGGTAGGTGTATTATTATTATTATTATTATTATTATTATTATTATTATTATTGAGGGCTATTACTACTAATAATAATATACTGATTTAATAACATTATCAGACTACTACTACTAGTAGTAGTATATTATTAATATACTATTAATATATATACTAATATACTACTCATAGTATATACTGATTTAATAACACTATTGAGGACTAATAATAATAATAATAATAATAATAATAATAATAATATACTGATTTAATAACACTATCAAGTACTACTACTACTAATAGTAGTAGTAGTAGTAGTAGTATATTATTAATATACCATTAATATATATACTAATATACTACTCATAGTATATACTGATTTAATAACACGATCAAGGCCTCCTCATCCTCCTAATATTATTATATTATTATATTATTATATTATTATATTATTATGATTAGATTAGATTAGATTATATTAGATTAGATTAGATTATATTAGATTATTATTATATTATTATTATTATTATATTATATTATATTATATTATATTATATTATATTATATTATATTATATTATATTATATTATATTTAATTATTATTATATTATATTATATTATATTGTATTATATTGTATTGTATTATATTATATTATATTATATTATATTATATTATATTATATTATATTATATTATATTATTATTATATTATATTATATTATATTATATTATATTATATTATATTATATTATATCATATCATATCATATCTAATAATTATTATTAATATTTCCCAGCCCGCGACGCCGAATCCCAGCCAATCGGCTTGCTGGAGGACTTCCAGCAGCGCAGCGAAAACCGAGGCTTCACCTCCGAGCAAATCAAGATCTTCCCCAAGGAAGGTGAGTCGGTCCTCCAAGAAGGTCCTCCAAGACGGTCCTCCAAGGCGGGACCTCGGAGGGTCATCCATCCCATAATAACCGCCTTTCTCCTCTCTCTCTCCACAGTCGCCTGCCAGGACCAAGCGGTGAGTATCCCGAATTCGGGTCTATCTGGATGGACATTCCCCACTTTGGGAAATGTCAGGTCTGTCTGGATGGACATTGCCCAGTTTGGGAAAGGTCAGGTCTAGCTGGATGGACATTGCCCAGTTTGGGAAATCTCAGGTCTAGCTTGAGGGACAGCTTCCAAGTCTATCTTGATGGACATTGCCCAGTTTGGGAAATCTCAGGTCTATCTGGATGGACATTGCCCATTTTGGGAAATGTCAGGTCTATCTTGGTGGACATTTCCCATTTTGGAAAATGTCAGGTCTGTCTGGATGGACATTGCCCAGTTTGGGAAATGTCAGGTCTAGCTGGATGGACATTGCCCAGTTTGGGAAATGTCAGGTCTAGCTTGGTAGAGAACATCTCAGGTCTATCTGATGGACATTGCCCATGGTTGAGAAATCTCAGGTCTATCTTGATAGACATTTCCCATTTTGGGAAATCTCAGGTCTAGCTTGAGGGACAGCTTCCAAGTCTATCTTGATGGACATTGCTCAGTTTGGGAAATCTCAGGTCTAGCTGGATGGACATTGCCCAGTTTGGGAAATGTCACGTCTATCCGGATGGACATTTCCCATGGTGGAGAAATCTCAGGTCTATAGCTTGGTGGAGGACATCTCAGGGCTTTTTTGATGGACATTTCCCAGTTTGGGAAATGTCAGGTCTATCTTGATAGACATTTCCCGTTTGGGGAAATCTCAGATCTGTCCTGATGGATAATTCCCAGGGTGCAGAAATCTCAGGTCTATCTTGATGGACATCTTCCAGGTCTATCTGGATGGACATTTCCCATTTTGGGAAATCTCAGGTCTATCTTGGTGGGTATTTCCCAGGTTTATATTGATGGACATCTCCCATGGTGGAGAAATCTCAGGTCTATCTGGATGGACATTTCCCATTTTGGGAAATCTCAGGTCTATCTTGGTGGACATTGCCCATTT
The DNA here is from genome assembly GCF_965112155.1 of Podarcis liolepis. Classification (NCBI taxonomy): domain Eukaryota; kingdom Metazoa; phylum Chordata; class Lepidosauria; order Squamata; family Lacertidae; genus Podarcis; species Podarcis liolepis. The sequence continues at coordinate 51,344,609 of NC_139570.1, read as the reverse complement.
TGGGAAATCTCCCGTCTATCTTGATGGACATTTCCCAAGTCTACCTTGATGGACATTTCCCAAGACTAATTGATGGACATTTCCCAAGTCCACCTTGATGGACATTTCCCAGGTCTATCTTGATGGAGATTTCCCAAGTCTACTTTGATGGACATTTCCCATTTTGGGAAATCTCAGGTCTATCTTGATGAACATTTCCCAAGTCTACCTTGATGGACATTTCCCAGGTCTATCTTGATGGACATTTCCCAAGTCTGTATTTTGGACATTCCCCAAGTCTATATTGATGGACATTTCCCAGGTCTATCTTGATGGACATTTCCCAAGTCTGTATTTTGGACATTCCCCAAGTCTATATTGATGGACATTTCCCAGGTCTACCTTGATATCCCTCAAGATATCTTGATGGACATTTTCCAAGTCTATCTTTTGGACATTTCCCAGGTCAATCTTGATGGACATTTCCCAAGTCTATCTTGATGGACATTTCCCAGGTCTACCTTGATGGACATTTCCCAAGTCTACCTTGATGGACATTTCCCAAGTCTACCTTGATGGACATTTCCCAAGTCTACCTTGATATCCCTCAAGATATCTTGATGGACATTTCCCAAGTCTACCTTGATGGACATTTCCCAGGTCCACATTGATGGACATTTCCCAAGTCTAATTGATGGACATTTCCCAAGTCCACCTTGATGGACATTTCCCAAGTCTACCTTGATGGACATTTCCCATTTTGGGAAATCTCAGGTCTATCTTGGTGGACATCTCCCATTTTGGGAAATCTCAGGTCTATCTTGATGGACATTTCCAAGCTCTATCTTGATGGACATTTCCCAGGTCTACCTTGATGGACATTTCCCAGGTCCACCTTGATGGACATTTCCCAAGTCTACCTTGATGGACATTTCCCAAGTCTACCTTGCTATCCCTCAAGATATCGTGATGGACATTTCCCAAGTCGATGGATGGATGGATATCAAGTCTATCTTGATGGATATTTCCCAGGTCCACCTTGATGGACATTTCCCAAGTCTACCTTGATGGAGGTTTCCCAGGTCTATCTTGATGGACATCTCCCAAGTCTACCTTGATGGACATCTCCCAAGTCTATCTTGATGGACATTGCCCAGGTCTAGCTAGGTGAAGAAATATTTTGGTGGACATTTCCCAAGTCTACTTTGATGGACATTTCCCATTTTGGGAAATCTCAGGTCTATCTTGGTGGACATCTCCCATTTTGGGAAATCTCAGGTCTATCTTGATGGACATTTCCCAGGTCTATCTTGATGGACATTTCCCAAGTCTATATTTTGGACATTTCCCAAGTCTATTTTGATGGACATTTCCCAAGTCTAATTGATGGACATTTCCCAAGTCTACCTTGATGGACATTTCCCATTTTGGGAAATCTCAGGTCTATCTTGGTGGACATTTCCCAAGTCTGTATTTTGGACATTTCCCAAGTCTGTATTTTGGACATTCCCCAAGTCCATATTGATGGACATTTCCCAAGTCTACCTTGATATCCCTCAAGATATCTTGATGGACATTTCCCAAGTCTAGATGGACAGTTCCCAAGTCTATCCTGATGGACATTTCCCAAGTCTGTATTTTGGACATTCCCCAAGTCGATATTGATGGACATTTCCCAAGCTTGGAAACCTCACCTTCTCTTCTCCTTCTCTTCCAGGAATGAGAAGAACATCTCTATGGTCCTTTGATGTCACTTCCTCCTAATAAATAGATTCAGAAACTGCAACTTCCTGTCTGGGGTCTCTTTTGTATTATTATTATTATTATTATTATTAATATTATTATTATTATTATTATTATTATTATTATTATTGTCATGATTATTATTATTATTATTAACCGAGATATATCTTTAAAATCCCTAATTTAAATATTTAAATATCGAGTGATTGATCTGGCCCCATGGTATTGGTTATCGATCCAGCCCCACCTTATTGATTATCAATCCAATACATAATTTAAATATCGAGTGATTGATCCGGCCCCATGGTATTGGTTATCGATCCAACCCCACCTTATTGATTATCAATCCGATTATCAATCCAATCAATCATTTAAATACTTAGTGATTGATCCGGCCCCATGGTATTGGTTATCGATCCAGCCCTGTGTGATTGATTATCAATTCAATCCATCATTTAAATATTGAGTGATTGATCCGGCCCCATGTTATTGGTTATCGATCCAGCCCCACCTTATTGATTATCAATCCAGCCCCACCTTATTGATTATCAATCCAATCCATCATTTAAATATCGAGTGATTGATCCGGCCCCATGTTATTGATTATCAATCCAGCCCTGTGTGATTGATTATCAATCATTTAAATATCGAGTGATTGATCCGGCCCCATGGTATTGGTTATTGATCCAGCCCCACCTTATTGATTATCGATCCAGCGCAGTTTGATTGGGTATTGAACCAGCCCCTTGTTATTGATTATTCATCCAGCCCTGTGTGATTGGTTATCGATCCAATCAATCATTCAAATACTTTGCGATTGATCTGGCCCCGTGTGATTGGTTATCGATCCAGCCCCGCCTTATTGATTACCAATCCAGCCCCGTGTGATCGATTATCAATCCATTGACGTGTCATTGATTATCAACCCAGCCCAGTGTCACTGATTATCAATCCATCTACGTATTATTGATTATCAATCCATCCCTGTGTGATTGATTATAAATCCGGCCACATGTGATTGATTATCGATCCATCGACGCGTCGTTGATTATCCACCCAGCCCAGTGTCATTGATTATCAATCCATCTACGTATTATTGATTATCAATCCATCTACGTATTATTATCAATCTATCCCTGTGTTATTGATTATCAATCCAGCCCCGTGTGATCGATTATCTATCCATTGATGTGTCATTGATTATCAACCCAGCCCAGTGTCATTGATTATCAATCCATCTACGTATTATTGATTATCAATCCATCTACGTATTATTGATTATCAATCCATCTACATATTATTGATTATCTATCCATCCCTGTGTGATTGATTATCAATCCAGCCCCGTGTGATCGATTATCCATCCATTGATGTGTCATTGATTATCAACCCAGGCCAGTGTCACTGATTATCAATCCATCTACGTATTATTGATTATCAATCCATCTACGTATTATTGATTATCAATCTACGTATTATTGATTATCAATCCATCCCTGTGTGATCGATTACCAATCCAGCCCCGTGTGATCGATTATTGATCCATCGACGTGCCATTGATTATCAACCCAGCCCAGTGTCATTGATTATCAACCCATCTACGTATTATTATCAATCCATCCCTGTGTGATTGATTACCAATCCGGCCCCATGTGATCGATTATCAATCCATTGACATGTCATTATTATCAATCCATCTACGTATTGATTATCAATCCATCCCCGTGTGATCGATTATCGATCCCTTGACGTGTCATTGATTATCAACCCAGCCCAGTGTCATTGATTATCAATCCATCTACGTATTATTGATTACCAATCCGGTCCCATGTGATCGATTATTGATCCATCGACGTCTTCTTGGCTCTCGATCCAGGCCCTCCTCCAATCCCGAGAAGGGCGCCCTCTGCACATGCTCAGAGGCGGCCATGCTTCCCTCGAACCCAGAGACACTCTAGGAATATATATATATATATATCTCTTTATTGAGGGCATTCGCAAGAAGGGGAGACAAGATGGCGCCCTAGAGGGGCTTCTATGGGGCGGGAGGACAGTCGGGGGTCCCTTCCCTCTCTATGATCTCCTCCTAACCGGCTGGAGGTCCTAGAGAGGTCCCACTCTGTCCGGAAAAGCCCAAATTTCACCATAGAGGGCTCAAATCCTAGATTGTCCCCACCTGAAGATGTCGAACCCGGGCTTGGAGCGGAAGCAAAGCTTGATGGGAAATTGGGGGGCTGAGGAATCCTAGAAGGGTCAGGCTGGAGGAGCGGGAGGGGTCCCTTCCCTCTCTATGGTCCCCTCAGGAGGTGATGGAGGTCCTAGAGAGGTCGCTTCCCTCTCTATGATCCTTGGAAAGGGGGTCAGGCTGGAGGACCTGGAGGGGTCCCTTCCCTCTCTATGATCCCTTAAGAATGGGCTGGGTGTCCTAGAGAGGTCCCTTCTCTCTCTATGGTCCCCTCAGAAGGTGCTGGGTGTCCTAGAGGGGTCCCTTCCCTCCCTATGATCCCTGGATGTCCTAGAGAGGTCCCTTCCCTCTCTATGATCCAAGGGGGTCAGGCTGGATGACCCGGAGACCTCCCTTCCCTCTCTATGATCCCTGGAGGGTTCCACCCACTCTCTATGGTCCCCTCAGAAGGTGCTGGATGTCCTAGAGGGGTCACTCCCCTCTCTATGATCCCTGGGTGTCCTAGAGAGGTCCCTTCCCTCTCTATGATGCTTTGCAAAGGGGGTCAGGCTGGATGACCTGGAGAAGTCCCTTCCCTCTCTATGATCCATGGGTGTCCTAGAGGGGTCCCTTCTCTCTCTGATCCTTTACAAGGGGGTCAGGCTGGATGTCCTAGAGAGGTCCCTTCTCTCTCTCTATGATCCCCGAATAACGTGCCAGATGTCCTAGAGAGGTCCCTTCTCTCTCTCTCTATGGTCCTTTGCCAGGGGGTCAGGCTGGATGACCTGGAGGAGTCCCTTCCCTCTCTATGATCCCCAAAGAATGGACTGGATGTCCTAGAGAGGTCCCTTCTCTCTCTATCATCCCCTAAGAACCGGCTGGATGTCCTAGAGAGGACCCTTCCCTCTCTATGGTCCTTTGCAAGGGGGTCAGGCTGGAGGACCTGGAGGGGGCGTCCCTTCCCTCTCTAGCTCCGCCCCCTTGAACTCAGCCCCGCCCCTTTGCCCCCCCCAATTCCTCACAATGTGGCCCCAGGGAATCGTCCAATCCGAGAGTCCCGTTGGGCGGAGTCAGGAAAATCGTCCAATGACGGAGCCCCGAATCGTCCGATGACAGGGTCTGGTTGGGCGGAGCCGGAAATGGTCCAATCACAGAGCCAGGCTGGGCGACGGCCTGCAAACTGCCCGGCGACAGAGCCCTGAAGCCGTCCAATGACAGAGTCCCGTTGGGCGGAGCCTGGGAGTCGTCCAATGACAGAACTCCGTCTGTATTTCGCCCGGCAACAGGGCCCTGAAAACGTCCCATGACCGAATCCCATTGGGTGGCTGCCTGTAATCTGCCCGGCAACAGAGCCCTGAAATCATCCAATGACAAGAGTCCTGTTGGGCAGCATCTTGAAAGCGTCCAATGACGGAGCTCCGTGGAGCAGCGGTCGTAAACTGCCCGGCGACAGAGCCCGGAAACTTTGCATGGGGGTCAGGCTGGAGGACCTGGAGGGGTCCCTTCCCTCTCTATGATCCCTGGATGTCCTAGAGAGGTCCCTTTCCCCCCCCCTCTCTATGATCCCTAAGAACCAGCTGGAGGTCCTAGAGAGGTCCCTTCTCTATGATCCAAGGGGGTCAGGCTGGATGACCCGGAGACCTCGCTTCCCTCTCTATGATCCCTGGAGGGTTCCCTTCCCTCTCTATGTTCCCCTAAGAAGGTGCTGGATGTCCTAGAGGGGTCCCCTCCCTTTCTATGATCCCTGGATGTCCTAGAGAGGTCCCTTTTTTCCCCCTCTCTATGATCCCTAAGAACCAGCTGGAGGCCCTAGAGAGGTCCCTTCTCTATGATCCAAGGGGGTCAGGCTGGATGACCCGGAGACCTCGCTTCCCTCTCTATGATCCCTGGAGGGTTCCCTTCCCTCTCTATGTTCCCCTAAGAAGGTGCTGGATGTCCTAGAGGGGTCCCCTCCCTTTCTATGATCCCTGGGTGCCTAGAGAGGTCCCTTCCCCTCTCCATGATCCCCTCATCCCCGGCTGGATGTCCTAGAGAGGTCCTTTCCCTCTCTATGATGCTTTGCAAAGGGGTCAGGCTGGATGACCTGGAGGGTTCCCTCCCCTCTCTATGTTCCCCTAAGAAGGTGCTGGATGTCCTAGAGAGGTCCCCTCCCTTTCTATGATCCCTGGGTGCCTAGAGAGGTCCCTTCCCCTCTCCATGATCCCCTCATCCCCGGCTGGATGTCCTAGAGAGGTCCTTTCCCTCTCTATGATGCTTTGCAAAGGGGTCAGGCTGGATGACCTGGAGGGGTCCCTCCCCTCTCTATGTTCCCCTAAGAAGGTGCTGGATGTCCTAGAGGGGTCCCCTCCCTTTCTATGATCCCTGGATGTCCTAGAGAGGTCCCTTCCCCTCTCCATGATCCCCTAATCACCGGCTGGATGTCCTAGAGAGGTCCTTTCCCTCTCTATGATGCTTTGCCAAGGGGTCAGGCTGGAGGACCTGGAGGGGTCCCTCCCCTCTCTATGATTCCTGGATGACAAGAGTCCCATTGGGCGATTGCCTGTAATCCGCCCAGCGACAGAGCCCGGAAACCGTCCAATGGCAGAGCCCCGTTGGCTGGCGCCTGTAATCCGCCCGGCGACAGGGCCCTGAAACTGTCCAATGACCGAATCCCGTTGGGTGGTTGCCTGTAATCCGCCCGGCAACAGAGCCTCGAAATCATCCAATGACAAGAGTCCTGTTGGGCAGCGTCTTGAAACCGTCCAATGGCAGAGCCCCGTTGGATGACGCCTGTAATCCGCCCGGCGACAGAGCCCGGAAACCGTCCAATGGCAGAGCCCCGTTGGCTGGCGCCTGTAATCCGCCCGGCGACAGAGCCCGGAAACCGTCCAATGGCAGAGCCCCGTTGGCTGGCGCCTGTAATCTGCCCGGCGACAGGGCCCTGAAACTGTCCAATGACCGAATCCCGTGGGGTGGTTGCCTGTAATCCGCCCGGCAACAGGGCCTTGAAATCCTCCAAGGACAGAGGATCTGGAAACCGTCCAATGACGGAGCTCCGTTGAGCAGCGGTCGTAATCTGCCCGGAGACAGAGCCGCCAACTGTCCAATGACAGAATCCCGTTGGGCGGTTGCCTGTAATCTGCCCGGCAACAGGGCCCGGGAACGGTCCAATGACAGAGCCCCGTTGGATGGTGCTGGGAAATCGTCCAATGAGGGAGCCCCTGATAGTCCAATGGCAGAGTCCCGTTGGCTGGCTGCCTGTAATCTGCCCAGCAACAGGGCCTTGAAATCATCCAATGACGGAGCTCCGTGGAGCAGCGGTCGTAAACTGCCCGGCGACAGAGCCCGGAAACCGTCCAATGGCAGAGCCCCGTTGGCTGGCGCCTGTAATCCGCCCGGCGACAGAGCCCGGAAACCGTCCAATGGCAGAGCCCCGTTGGCTGGCGCCTGTAATCCGCCCGGCGACAGAGCCCGGAAACCGTCCAATGGCAGAGCCCCGTTGGCTGGCGCCTGTAATCCGCCCGGCGACAGAGCCCGGAAACCGTCCAATGGCAGAGCCCCGTTGGCTGGCGCCTGTAATCCGCCCGGCGACAGAGCCCGGAAACCGTCCAATGGCAGAGCCCCGTTGGATGACGCCTGTAATCTGCCCGGCGACAGAGCCCGGAAACCGTCCAATGACAGAGCCCCGTTGGCTGGCGCCTGTAATCCGCCCGGCGACAGAGCCCTGACTGAATCCCATTGGCCGGAGCCTGGAAATCGTCCAATGAGGGAGATGCGACGGGGCGGCGGGTCCCGGGTTCGAGTCACGTGACGGCGGCGGAGCTTTTGCCCTCCCAACCCGGGTTCAAGTCCCATGAGGCGACGGCGAAGCCCCCAAATCGGCAATTCGCTGGGTCCCGGGTTCAAGGCGCATGACGGGGTCCCGGGTCCCGGGTTCGAATCCCAAGGCGGCGCAGGAAAATGAACGAGATCCGACGGGTCCCGGGTCCGGGTTCGAATCAGGGGTCTTGGGTCCCGGGTTCAAGTCGCACGACGGCGCAGGAACCCCGGGGGAAATCCGAGGGGCTCCCATGTCCCGGGTTCAAGTCCCAGGAGGGCGCCTGAAATTGGACGGGTCACATGACGCTTGCAGGATCGAATCACGTGACGTGGTGGCGGGTCCCGGGTTCGAGTCCCGTGACAGGGTCCCGTGTCCTGGCTTCGAGTCACACTCCGGACTCCTGTGTCCCGGGTTCGAATCACATGACGGGCTCCGGGTTCAAGTCTCACAACGTTCTTCCGGGTCCCGGGTTCGAGTCCCGTTCCAGGCTCCCGTGTCCCGGGTTCAAATCACATGACAGGCTCCCGGGTTCAAGTCCCATGACGTTCTTCCGGGCTCCGGGTTCAAATCACACGGCAGTCTCCCAGGTCCCGGGTTCGAGTCGCATGACGGGCTTCTACGTCCCGGGTTCGAGTCCCATGACAGGGCAGGAATCGACGGGGTCCCGGGTTCAAATTACATGACAGGCTCCCGGGTTCAAGTCCCATGATGGGCTCTGGGTTCAAATCACACGGCAGGCTCCCAGGTCCCGGGTTCGAGTCCCATGACGTTCTTCTGGGTCCCGGGTTCGAGTCCCATAGACAGGGTCCCGGGTTCGAGTCCCCTTCTGGGCTTGCAGGTCCCGGGTTCAAGTCCCATGATGGTGCAGGAAACCCGGGGGAAATCCGACTGGTCCCGGGTTCGAGTCCCGTTCTGGGCTTGCAGCTCCCAGGTTCGAGGCCATGTCCCGTGTCCCGGGTTCAAATCACATGACGGCCTCCTTGGTCCCGGGTTTGAGTCCGTGTCCCGGGTTCGAGTCCCATGACGGTGCAGGAAGCGACGGGGTCCCGGGTTCAAGTCCCACGACGGCGCCGGAAACCCGGGGGAAATCCGACTGGCCCCGGGTTCGAGTCCCGTTCCGGGCTTGCAGCTCCCAGGTTCGAGTCCATATCCCGGGTCCCGGGTTCGAGTCACATGACAGTGCAGTAACCCGGGTCCTGGGTTCGAGAGCCATGATGGCGCAGGAGACAAGGGGCTCCCAGGTCCCGGGTTCGAGTCCGTGTCCCAGGTCCAAGTCACATGACGGTGCAGTAACCCCGGAGGAAATCCGACGGGTCCCGGGTTCGAGAAGCATGATGGTGCAGGAGACAACGGGCTCCCAGGTCCCGGGTTCGAGTCCGTGTCCCGGGTTCGAGTCACATGACGGTGCAGGAATCCTGGGGGAAATCCGGCGGGTCCCGGGTTCGAGAAGCATGCTGGTCCCGGGTTCGAGTCCGTGTCCCGGGTTCGAGTCACATGACAGCGCAGAAATCCTGGGGGAAATCTGACGGGTGCCGGGTTCGACTCACATGACGGGCTCCCGGCTCCGGGTTCAAATCCCACTCCGGCTTCCCGGCTCCAAGACACATTCTGGGGTTGCGGGTCCCGGGTTCAAGTCCATATCCCGGGTGGCGGGTTGCGATTGGCCGGCTGGGCCGGGGGGAGGCGGGCCAGGAGGCGGGTGTTGACGGCCAGGGCGGCCAATCCGTAGTCGGGGAAGAGGACCGTTTCCCGTTGGCAGGCGGGGCAGGAAGTGAACTTGGACACTGGCTCCGGGTTCGAATCACATGACAGGGTCCCGGGTTCAAGTCCCATGACGTTCTTCCGGGCTCCGGGTTCGAATCACATGACGGGTTCGAATCCCATGACAGGGTCCCGGGTTCGAGTCACACGACCTTCTTCCGGGCTCCGGGTTCGAGTCACATGACGGGCTCACGGGCTCAAGTCCCATGACAGGGCTCTGGGTTCGAGTCACATGACGTTCTTCCGGGCTCCAGGTTCAAATCACATGGCAGGCTCCCAGGTCCCGGGTTCGAGTCACATGACGTTCTTCCGGGCTCCGGGTTCGAATCACATGACAGGCTCCTGGGTCGCGGGTTCAAGTCCCATGACGTTCTTCTGGGTCCCGGATTCAAGTCCCATGATGGGCTCCCGGGCTCCGGGTTCGAATCACATGACAGGCTTCCGGGCTCCGGGTTCGAATCACATGATGGGCTCCTGGGCTCAAGTCCCAGGACAGGGTCCCGGGTTCAAGTCCCATGACGTTCTTCCGGGCTCTGGGTTCGAATCACATGACAGGCTCCCGGGTTCGAGTCCCATGACGTTCTTCCGGGCTCTGGGTTCGAATCACATGACGGGCTCACGGGCTCAAGTCCCATGACAGGGTCCCGGGTTTGAGTCACATGACATTCTTCCGGGCTCCTGGGTTCAAGTCCCATGAGAGGGTCCCGGGTTCAAGTCCCATGACGTTCTTCTGGGTCCCGGGTTCGAGTCCCATGACAGGGCTCCGGGTTCGAGTCACGTTCCAGGCTCCTGTGTCCCGGGTTCAAATCACATGGCAGGCTCCCGGATCCCGGGTTCAAATC
>NC_139570.1:51299321-51329321 GCF_965112155.1 Podarcis liolepis | reverse complement strand
ATCACCCTAGCCCTCCCCTGTCAATCATTCTCCACCTTCCATCTTTCTCCCCTGTCCATCATTCCCCATATCCTGTCAATCACCCTAGCCCTCCCCTGTCAATCATTCTCCATCTTCCATCATTCTCCCCTGTCAATCACCCTAGCCCTCCCCTGTCAATCATTCTCCACCTTCCATCTTTCTCCCCTGTCAATCATTCCCCATATTCCGTCAATCACCCTAGCCCTCCCCTGTCAATCACTCTCCATCTTCCATCATTCTCCCCTGTCAATCACTCTCCATCTTCCATCATTCTCCCCTGTCAATCATTCTCCCATCAATCACTCTCCATCTTCCATCATTCTCCCCTGTCAATCATTCTCCATATCCTGTCAATCACCCTAGCCCTCCCCTGTCAATCATTCTCCATCTTCCATCATTCTCCCCTGTCAGTCATTCTCCCTCTTCCATCAGTCTCCCCTGTCAATCATTCTCCACCTTCCATCATTCTCCCCTGTCAATCATCCTAGCCCTCCCCTGTCAATCATTCTCCACCTTCCATCATTCTCCCCCGTCAATCATTCTCCATCTTCCATCATTCTCTCCTGTCAATCATTCTCCACCTTCCATCTTTCTCCCCTGTCAATCATTCCCCATATTCTGTCAATCACCCTAGCCCTCCCCTGTCAATCACCCTAGCCCTCCCCTGTCAATCATTCGCCACCTTCCATCATTCTCCCCTGTCAATCATTCTCCATATCCTTTCCATCATTCTCCCCTGTCAATCATTCTCGCGTCAATCACTCTCCATCTTCCATCATTCCCCCCTGTCAATCATTCTACATATCCTGTCAATCACTCCAGCCCTCCCGTCAATCATTCTCCATCTTCCATCAGTCTCTCCTGTCAATCATTCTCCATCTTCCATCATTCTCCCCTGTCCAGCATTCCCCATATTCTGTCAATCACCTAGCCCTCCCCTGTCAATCACCCTAGCCCTCCTTCTGTCAATCATTCTCCACTTTCCATCATTCTCCCCCGTCAATCATTCTCCATCTTCCATCATTCTCTCCTGTCAATCATTCTCCATCTTCCATCATTCTCCCCTGTCAATCACCGTAGCCCTCCCCTGTCAATCATTCTCCATCTTCCATCATTCTCCCCTGTGAATCATTCTCCATATCCTTTCCATCATTCTCCCCTGTCAATCATTCTCCCGTCAATCACTCTCCATCTTCCATCATTCTCCCCTGTCAATCATTCTCCATATCCTGTCAATCACCCCAGCCCTCCCCTGTCAATCATCCTCCACCTTCCATCATTCTCCCCCGTCAATCATTCTCCATCTTCCATCATTCTCTCCTGTCAATCATTCTCCATCTTCCATCATTCTCCCCTGTCAATCATCCTAGCCCTCCCCTGTCAATCATTCTCCACCTTCCATCTTTCTCCCCTGTCAATCATTCCCCATATTCTGTCAATCACCCTAGCCCTCCCCTGTCAATCACTCTCCATCTTCCTTCATTCTCCCCTGTCAGTCATTCTCCCTCTTCCATCAATCTCCCCTGTCAATCATTCTCCATATCCTGTCAATCACCCTAGCCCTCGCCTGTCAATCATTCTCTACCTTCCATCATTCTCCCCTGTCAATCATTCTCCCGTCAATCACTCTCCATCTTCCATCATTCTCCCCTGTCAATCATTCTCCATATCCTTTCCATCATTCTCCCCTGTCAATCATTCTCCCATCAATCACTCTCCATCTTCCATCATTCTCCCCTGTCAATCATTCTCCATATCCTTTCCATCTTTCTCCCCTGTCAATCATTCCCCATATTCCGTCAATCACCCTTGCCCTCCCGTCAATCACTCTCCATCTTCCATCATTCTCCCCTGTCAATCATTCTCCATATCCTGTCAATCACCCTAGCCCTCCCCTGTCAATCGTTCTCCACCTTCCATCTTTCTCGCCTGTCAATCATTCTCCATCTTCCATCATTCTCTACTGTCAATCATTCTCCCTCTTCCATCATTCTCCCCTGTCAATCACTCTCCATCTTCCATCATTCTCCCCTGTCAATCATTCTCCCATCAATCACTCTCCATCTTCCATCATTCTCCCCTGTCAATCATCCTCCATATTCTGTAAATCACCCTAGCCCTCCCCTGTCAATCATTCTCCATCTTCCATCATTCTCCCCTGTCAGTCATTCTCCCTCTTCCATCAATCTCCCCTGTCAATCATTCTCCATATTCTGTCAATCATTCCCCATATTCTGTCAATCACCCTAGACCTCCCGTCAATCATTCTCCACCTTCCATCATTCTCCCCTGTCCATCATTCTCCACCTTCCATCCTTCTCTCCTGTCAATCATTCTCCATATTCTGTCAATCAACCCTAGCCCTCCCCTGTCAATCATCCTGGGATATTCTAGCTGTCAATCACCCTAGCCCTCCCCTGTCAATCATTCTCCACCTTCCATCTTTCTCCCCTGTCAATCATTCCCCATATTCTGTCAATCACCCTAGCCCTCCCCTGTCAATCACCCTAGCCCTCCCCTGTCAATCATTCTCCATCTTCCATCATTCTCCCCTGTCAATCATTCTCCCTCTTCCATCAATCTCCCCTGTCAATCATTCTCCATATCCTGTCAATCACCCTAGCCCTCCCCTGTCAATCGTTCTCCACCTTCCATCTTTCTCCCCTGTCAATCATTCTCCATCTTCCATCATTCTCCCCTGTCAGTCATTCTCCCTCTTCCATCAATCTCCCCTGTCAATCATTCTCCATCTTCCATCATTTTCTCCTGTCAATCATTCTCCCTCTTCCATCATTCTCCCCTGTCAACCACTCTCCATCTTCCATCATTCTCCATCTTCCATCATTCTCCCCTGTCAATCATTCTCCCGTCAATCACTCTCCATCTTCCATCATTATCCCCTGTCAATGATTCTCCATATTCTGTCAATCACCCTAGCCCTCTCCTGTCAATCATTCTCCACCTTCCATCATTCTCCCCTGTCAATGATTCTTCATCTTCCATCATTCACTCCTGTCAATTATTCTCCCTCTTCCATCATTCTCTCCTGTCAATCATTCTCCATCTTCCATCATTCTCTCCTGTCAATCATTCTCCATCTTCCATCATTCTCCCCTGTCAATCATTCCCCATATTCTGTCAATCACCCTAGCCCTCCCCTGTCAATCATTTTCCATCTTCCATCAATCTCCCCTGTCAATCATTCTCCATATTCTGTCAATCATTCCCCATATTCTGTCATTCACCCTAGCCCTCCCGTCAATCACCCTAGCCCTCCCCTGTCAATCATTTTCCATCTTCCATCAATCTCCCCTGTCCATCATTCTCCACCTTCCATCCTTCTCCCCTGTCAATCATTCCCCATATTCTGTCAATCACCCTAGCCCTCCCCTGTCAATCATTTTCCATCTTCCATCAATCTCCCCTGTCAATCATTCTCCATATTCTGTCAATCATTCCCCATATTCTGTCATTCACCCTAGCCCTCCCGTCAATCACCCTAGCCCTCCCCTGTCAATCATTTTCCATCTTCCATCAATCTCCCCTGTCAATCATTCTCCATATTCTGTCAATCATTCCCCATATTCTGTCATTCACCCTAGCCTTCCCGTCAATCACCCTAGCCCTCCCCTGTCAATCATTTTCCATCTTCCATCAATCTCCCCTGTCCATCATTCTCCATCTCCCATCTTTCTCCCCTGTCCATCATTCTCCATAGGCTGTCAATCACCCCAGCCCCACGCTGTCAATCATTCTCCATCTTCCATCATTCTCTCCTGTCAATCATTCTCCACCTTCCATCATTCTCCCCTGTCAATGATTCTTCATCTTCCATCATTCACTCCTGTCAATTATTCTCCCTCTTCCATCATTCTCTCCTGTCAATCATTCTCCATCTTCCATCATTCTCTCCTGTCAATCATTCTCCATCTTCCATCATTCTCCCCTGTCAATCATTCCCCATATTCTGTCAATCACCCTAGCCCTCCCCTGTCAATCATTTTCCATCTTCCATCAATCTCCCCTGTCAATCATTCTCCATATTCTGTCAATCATTCCCCATATTCTGTCATTCACCCTAGCCCTCCCGTCAATCACCCTAGCCCTCCCCTGTCAATCATTTTCCATCTTCCATCAATCTCCCCTGTCCATCATTCTCCATCTTCCATCATTCTCCCCTGTCAGTCATTCTCCCTCTTCCATCAATCTCCCCTGTCAATCATTCTCCATCTTCCATCATTCTCTCCTGTCAATCATTCTCCCTCTTCCATCATTCTCCCCTGTCAATCACTCTCCATCTTCCATCATTCTCCCCTGTCAATCATTCTCCCATCAATCACTCTCCATCTTCCATCATTCTCCCCTGTCAATCATTCTCCATATCCTGTCAATCACCCTAGCCCTCCCCTGTCAATCATTCTCCATCTTCCATCATTCTCCCCTGTCAGTCATTCTCCCGTCAATCACTCTCCATCTTCCATCATTCTCCCGTCAATCATTCTCCATATCCTGTTAATCACCCTAGCCCTCCCGTCAATCATTCTCCATCTTCCATTTTTCTCCCCTGTCAATCAATCTCCATATCCTGTCAATCACCCTAGCCCTCCCTGTCAATCATTCTCCATCTTGCATCATTCTCTCCTGTCAATCATTCTCCATCTTCCATCATTCTCCCCTGTCAATCATTCTCCCATCAATCACTCTCCATCTTCCATCATTCTCCCCTGTCAATCATTCTCCATATTCTGTCAATCACCCTAGACCTCCCTTCAATCATTCTCCCTCTTCCATCAATCTCCCCTGTCAATCATTCTCCATATTCTGTCAATCACCCTAGACCTCCTGCCAATCATTCTCCACCTTCCATCAATCTCCCCTGTCAATCATTCTCCATATCCTGTCAATCACCCTAGCCCTCCCGTCAATCATTTTCCATCTTCCATCCTTCTCCCCTGTCCATCATTCTCCATATTCTGTCAATCACCCTAGCCCTCCCCTGTCAATCATTCTCCATCATATTCGGGGTCAGTCCGGATGACCTGGTAGGATCCCTTCTCACCTGTCAATCAATCGATCGAGGGATCAGGCAATCCGGAAGCTTCCAGAAGAGGGAGGCCTTCCCTGCGATCTGATTGGCCGAGGAAGAGGAGGCCTGGAAAGATGCTCCAATTGGTACCCAGGATGCGGAGAAGGAGGAAGGATGCTGAGAAGGAGGAAGGATGCTCAGATTGGTACCCAGAGATGCTGAGAGGGATGCAGGGAAGGAGGAAGGATGCTCAGATTGGTACCCAAAGATGCTGAGAGGGATGCAGGGAAGGAGGAAGGATGCTGAGGAGGAAGGATGCTGAGAGGGAGGCAGAGTGGTACCCAGGATGGGGAGAAGGAGGAAGGATGCTCAAATTGGTACCCAAAGATGCTGAGAGGGATGCAGGGAAGGAGGAAGGATGCTCAGAGGGATGCGGAGTGGTACCCGGGATGCGGAGAAGGAGGAAGGATGCAAAAAGATGCTCTGGTTCAGATTGGTACCCAAAGATGCTGAGAGGGATGCAGGGAAGGATGAAGGATGCTGAGGAGGAAGGATGCTCAGAGGGATGGAGAGTGGTACCCAGGATGCGGAGAAGGATGAAGGATGCTCAAATTGGTACCCAAAGATGCTGAGGATGCAGAAAGGGATGGAGGATGCTCTGGTCCCAATTGGTACCCAGGAGGTTGAGGATGCAGGGAAAGATGATCAAATTGGTACCCAAAGATGCTCAGAGGGAGGCAGAGTGGTACCCGAGATTCTGAGGAGGAAGGATGCTCAAATTGGTACCCAAAGATGCTGAGAGGGATGCAGGGAAGGATGAAGGATGCTGAGGAGGAAGGATGCTCAGAGGGAGGCAGAGTGGTACCCGGGATGCGGAGAGGGATGAAGGATGCTGAGTGGTACCCGGGATGCGGAGAAGGATGAAGGATGCTCAGAGGGAGGCAGAGTGGTACCTGGGATGCTGAGGAGGAGGAAGGATGAAGGATGCTCTGGTCCAAATTGGTACCTGGGATGCGGAGAGGGATGAAGGATGCTCAAATTGGTACCCAAAGATGCTGAGAGGGATGCAGGGAAGGAGGAAGGATGCTCAGATTGGTACCCAAAGATGCGGAGAGGGATGCAGGGAAGGATGAAGGATGCTGAGGAGGAAGGATGCTCAGAGGGAGGCAGAGTGGTACCCGGGATGCGGAGAGGGATGAAGGATGCTGAGTGGTACCCGGGATGCAGAGAAGGATGAAGGATGCTCAGAGGGATGCGGAGAAGGAGGAAGGATGCTCAGAGGGAGGCAGAGTGGTACCCGGGATACGGAGAGGGATGCAGAGAAGGAGGTAGGATGCTCAGGTCCCAATTGGTACCCAGGGTGCTGAGGATGCAGGGAAGGTTGAAGGATGCTCAGGTTGAAATTGTGGTACCCAGGATGCAGGGAAGGAGGAAGGATGGAAAGCTGCTCTGCTCCCAATTGGTACCCAGGGAGATGCTCTGGTACCCAGGAGGTTGAGAGGGATGCGGAGAAGGAGGAAGGATGCTGAGAGGGATGCGGAGTGGTACCCAGGATGCGGAGAAGGATAAAGGATGCTCAAATTGGTACCCAAAGATGCTGAGAGGGATGCAGGGAAGGAGGAAGGATGCTCTGGTCAAAATTGGTACCCAGGATGCCGTGAAGGATGAAGGATGCTGAGAGGGAGGCGGAGTGGTACCTGGGATGCGGAGAAGGATAAAGGATCCTCAAATTGGTACCCAAAGATGCTGAGAGGGATGCAGGGAAGGATGAAGGATGCTCAGATCCCAATTGGTACCCAGGATGCTGAGAAGGAGGAAGGATGCTGAATGGTACCCGGGATGCGGAGAAGGAGGAAGGATGCTCAAATTGGTACCCAAAGATGCTGAGAGGGATGCAGGGAAGGATGAAGGATGCTCAGAGGGAGGCAGAGTGGTACCCGGGATGCGGAGAGGGATGAAGGATGCTCAAATTGGTACCCAAAGATGCTGAGAGGGATGCAGGGAAGGAGGAAGGATGCTCAGATTGGTACCCAAAGATGCTGAGAGGGATGCAGGGAAGGATGAAGGATGCTCAGAGGGAGGCAGAGTGGTACCCGGGATGCGGAGAGGGATGCGGAGAAGGAGGAAGGATGCTCAGAGGGATGCGGAGTGGTACCCGGGATGCTGAGAAGGAGGAAGGATGCTGAGAGGGAGGCAGAGTGGTACCCGGGATGCAGAGAGGGATGAAGGATGCTCAGATTGGTACCCAAAGATGCTGAGAGGGATGCAGGGAAGGATGAATGATGCTGAGAGGGATGCGGAGAAGGAGGAAGGATGCTCAGAGGGATGCGGAGTGGTACCCAGGATGCAGAGAAGGAGGAAGGATGCTGAGTGGTACCCGGGATGCGGAGAAGGATGAAGGATGCTCAGAAGGAGGCAGAGTGGTACCCAGGATGCGGAGAAGGATGGAAAGATGCTCTGGTCCAAATTGGTACCCAGGATGCAGAGAAGGAGGAAGGATGCGGAGAGGGATGCAGAGAAGGAGGAAGGATGCTCAAATTGGTACCCAAAGATGCTGAGAGGGATGCAGGGAAGGAGGAAGGATGCTCAGAGGGATGGAGAGTGGTACCCGGGATGCGGAGAGGGATGCAGAGAAGGAGGAAGGATGCTCTGGTCCCAATTGGTACCCAGGAGGTTGAGGATGCAGGGAAAGATGCTCAAATTGGTACCCAAAGATGCTGAGAAGGAGGAAGGATGCTCAGAGGGAGGCAGAGTGGTACCCGGGATGCGGAGAGGGATGCTGAGAAGGAGGAAGGATGCTCAGGGGGATGTGGAGTGGTACCTGGGATGCGGAGAGGGATGAGGGATGCGGAGAAGGAGGAAGGATGCTCAGGGGGATGTGGAGTGGTACCTGGGATGCGGAGAGGGATGAGGGATGCGGAGAAGGAGGAAGGATGCTGAGGAAAGGCAGAGTGGTACCCGGGGTGCGGAGAAGGATGGAAAGACGCTCTGGTCCCAATTGGTACCCAAAGATGCTGAGAGGGATGCAGAAAGGGATGAAGGATGCTCTGGTCCAAATTGGTACCCAGGATGCAGGCAAGGAGGAAGGATGGAAAGATGCTCTGGTCCCAATTGGTACCCAGGAGGTTGAGGATGCAGCGAAAGATGCTCAAATTGGTACCCAAAGATGCTGAGAGGGATGCAGGGAAGGAGGAAGGATGCTCAGAGGGAGGCAGAGTGGTACCCGGGATGCAGAGAGGGATAAAGGATGCTCAGAGGGAGGCAGAGTGGTACCTGGGATGCGGAGAAGGATGGAAAGATGCTCTGGTCCCAATTGGTACCCAAAGATGCCGAGGATGCAGAAAGGGATGAAGGATGCTCTGGTCCAAATTGGTACCCAGGATGCAGAGAAAGATGCTCTGGTCCA
Organism: Podarcis liolepis; assembly: GCF_965112155.1. Classification (NCBI taxonomy): domain Eukaryota; kingdom Metazoa; phylum Chordata; class Lepidosauria; order Squamata; family Lacertidae; genus Podarcis; species Podarcis liolepis. The sequence continues at coordinate 51,320,868 of NC_139570.1, read as the reverse complement.
AATTGGTACCCAAAGATGCAGAGAAGGAGGAAGGATGCTCAGAGGGAGGCAGAGTGGTACCTGGGATGCGGAGAGGGATGCAGAGAAGGAGGAAGGATGCTCTGGTCCCAATTGGTACCCAGGAGGTTGAGGATGCAGGGAAAGATGCTCAAATTGGTACCCAAAGATGCTGAGAAGGAGGAAGGATGCTCAGAGGGAGGCAGAGTGGTACCCGGGATGCGGAGAGGGATGCTGAGAAGGAGGAAGGATGCTCAGGGGGATGTGGAGTGGTACCTGGGATGCGGAGAGGGATGAGGGATGCGGAGAAGGAGGAAGGATGCTGAGGAAAGGCAGAGTGGTACCCGGGGTGCGGAGAAGGATGGAAAGACGCTCTGGTCCCAATTGGTACCCAAAGATGCTGAGAGGGATGCAGAAAGGGATGAAGGATGCTCTGGTCCAAATTGGTACCCAGGATGCAGGCAAGGAGGAAGGATGGAAAGATGCTCTGGTCCCAATTGGTACCCAGGAGGTTGAGGATGCAGCGAAAGATGCTCAAATTGGTACCCAAAGATGCTGAGAGGGATGCAGGGAAGGAGGAAGGATGCTCAGAGGGAGGCAGAGTGGTACCTGGGATGCGGAGAGGGATGCAGAGAAGGAGGAAGGATGCTCTGGTCCCAATTGGTACCCAGGAGGTTGAGGATGCAGGGAAAGATGCTCAAATTGGTACCCAAAGATGCTGAGAAGGAGGAAGGATGCTCAGAGGGAGGCAGAGTGGTACCCGGGATGCGGAGAGGGATGCTGAGAAGGAGGAAGGATGCTCAGGGGGATGTGGAGTGGTACCTGGGATGCGGAGAGGGATGAGGGATGCGGAGAAGGAGGAAGGATGCTGAGGAAAGGCAGAGTGGTACCCGGGGTGCGGAGAAGGATGGAAAGACGCTCTGGTCCCAATTGGTACCCAAAGATGCTGAGAGGGATGCAGAAAGGGATGAAGGATGCTCTGGTCCAAATTGGTACCCAGGATGCAGGCAAGGAGGAAGGATGGAAAGATGCTCTGGTCCCAATTGGTACCCAGGAGGTTGAGGATGCAGCGAAAGATGCTCAAATTGGTACCCAAAGATGCTGAGAGGGATGCAGGGAAGGAGGAAGGATGCTCAGAGGGAGGCAGAGTGGTACCCGGGATGCAGAGAGGGATAAAGGATGCTCAGAGGGAGGCAGAGTGGTACCTGGGATGCGGAGAAGGATGGAAAGATGCTCTGGTCCCAATTGGTACCCAAAGATGCCGAGGATGCAGAAAGGGATGAAGGATGCTCTGGTCCAAATTGGTACCCAGGATGCAGAGAAAGATGCTCTGGTCCAAATTGGTACCCAAAGATGCAGAGAAGGAGGAAGGATGCTCAGAGGGAGGCAGAGTGGTACCTGGGATGCGGAGAGGGATAACGATCCTCAAATTGGTACCCAAAGCTGCTGAGAGGGATGCAGGGAAGGATGAAGGATGCTGAGGAGGAAGGATGCTGAGAGGGAGGCGGAGTGGTACCTGGGATGCGGAGAAGGAGGCTTAGGAGGATGAAGGATGCCTGGGATTTGGAGAGGGATGCAGAGAAGGAGGAAGGATGCTCAGGTCAAAATTGGTACCTGGGATGCGGAGAGGGATGAAGGATGCTCAGAGGGAAGCAGAGTGGTACCCGGGATGCAGAGAGGGATGCAGAGAAGGAGGAAGGATGCTGAGGAGGAAGGATGCTCAGAGGGATGGAGAGTGGTACCCGGGATGCGGAGAGGGATGCAGAGAAGGAGGAAGGATGGAAAGATGCTCTGGTCCAAATTGGTACCCAGGAGGTTGAGGATGCAGGGAAAGATCCTTAAATTGGTACCCAAAGATGCTGAGAGGGATGCAGGGAAGGAGGAAGGATGCTCAGAGGGAGGCAGAGTGGTACCCGGGATGCGGAGAAGGAGGAAGGATGCTGAGTGGTACCCGGGATGCGGAGAAGGATGAAGGATGCTCAGAGGGATGCAGAGAAGGAGGAAGGATGCTCAGAGGGATGGAGGGGAGGAAGGATGCAGAGAAGGATGAAGGATGCTCAGAGGGAGGCAGAGTGGTACCCGGGATGCGGAGAGGGATGCAGAGAAGGAGGAAGGATGCTCTGGTCCAAATTGGTACCCAGGATGCTGAGGATGCAGGGAAGGATGAAGGATGCTCAGAGGGATGCGGAGGAGGAAGGATGCTCTGGTCAAAATTGGTACCCAGGATGCTGAGAGGGATGCAGGGAAGGAGGAAGGATGCTCAAATTGGTACCCAAAGATGCAGAGAAGGATGAAGGATGCTCTGGTCCAAATTGGTACCCAAAGATGCTGAGAGGGATGCAGGAAAGGAGGAAGGATGCTGCGGCGGACGGGAGGAAGGAAGGCCGGAGTGTTTTTTTTCGGGGGGGGGGTGTTAGTCCCGCCCTCCTGTCAATCTTCCGGCTTCCTCCCCTCCCCAAAAGGATGGATGATTGACAGGTCCAATCGAAAAACGACGGGTGATTGACAGGTCCGATCGGGATGCAGGAAGGGTACCCAGGGGATGGAGGGAAAGATGCTGGGATGGTACCTGGCGATCCGGTTGGTGGAGGAAGGAGGAGGGAGGGAGGGGCGGGACTTCCTGCGGAGGAGGGAGGAAGCGGGGATGGAAGGGGCGGGACTTCCTGTGGAGGAGGATGCTGGGAGGAGGGAGATGCTGTGGTACCCAGGATGTTGAAAGGGATGAAGGGAAGGAGGAAGGATGCTGACGGGAGGAAGGAAGTATTTTTTTGGGGGGGTGTTAGTCCCGCCTCCTGTCACTCAAAAATAATTGATGGATGATTGACAGGTCCAATGGGATGCAGGAAAAGATACTGGGATGGCAGCTGACGATCCGGTTGGTGGAGGAAGGGGAAGAGGGAGGGAGGAAGGAGAGGGAGGAAGTGGGAAGGGAAGGGGCGGGACTTCCTGTGGAGGAGGGAGGAGGAGAGGATGCTGGGAGGAGGGAGATGCTCTGGTACCCGGATGTTGAAAGGGATGCTGGGAAGGAGGAAGGGAGGAAGGAAGTATTTTTTTGGGGGGTGTTAGTCCCGCCTCCTGTCAATCTCCTTCCGATCCCCCGAAAGAATTGATGGATGATTGACAGGTCCGACGGGATGCAGGAAAAGATACCGGAATGGTTGGTGGAGGAAGGGGAAGAGGGAGGGAGGGAGGAAGGAGAGGGAGGAAGCGGGGATGGAAGGGTCGGGACTTCCTGTGGAGGAGGGAGGAGGGAGAGGGAGGAAGCGGGGATGGAAGGGGCGGGACTTCCTGTGGAGGAGGATGCTGGGAGGAGGGAGATGCTCTGGTACCCAGGAAGTTGAAAGGGATGCTGGGAAGGAGGAAGGAACGGGAGAAAGAAGGAAGTCGGGAGTATTTTTTGGGGGGGGTGTTTGTCCCGCCCTCCTGTCAATCTTCACGCTTGTCAATCTTCTTGCTTCGGAAGAGTAAGGATTGATGGATGATTGACAGGTCCAATCGGGATGCAGGAATGGTACCCAAGGGAGGGAGGGAGGGGAAGGAGGAGGGAAGAGGGAGGAGGGCTTGGAGGCTGAGGGGAAGGAGGGGGCGGGACTTCCTGGGGAGGAGGATGCTGGGAGATTGGCAGGGAGGAAGGAGGAAGGAGGGATGGAGAAGGAAAGATGCTGTAAGAGGGATTGGTACCCAGGGAGGAAGGGAGGGAGGAAGGGAGGAAGCAAGGAGGGAGGGAGGGAAGGAAGGAAGGAGGAGGGGGAGGAGGAAGGAAGGAAGGATAGAGCATCTTTTCCTTCTCCATCCATCCTCCATCCTTCCTTCCTTCCTCCCCTCCTCCTCCTCCTCCTCCCTCCTTCCCTCCCTCCCTTGGTAACCAAGGAGGAAGACGATGGAGGGAGGGAGGAAGGGAGGAAGGAGGGAGGGAGGGAAGGAAGGAGGAGGAGGAGGGGAGGGAGGAAGAAAGGATGGAGGGAAGAAGAGGGAGGAATGGAGGGAGGGAGGGAGGGAGGAAAGGGAAGAAGAAGGAGTGAGGAAAGGAGGGGAGGAAGGAGGAGGGGAGGAAGGAAGGAAGGAAGGAAGGAAGGAAGGAAGGAAGGAAGGAAGGAAGGGAGGGAGGAGGGAGGGAGGGAAGGAAGGAGGGGAGGAAGGATGGAGGAGGAGGAGGAGGAGGGAAGGAAGGAGGGAGGGAAGGAAGGAGGGAAGGAGGGAGGAAGAGGAGGAAGGAAGAAAGGAGGAGGAGGGGAGGAAGGATGGATGAGGAGGAAGGGAGGAAAGAAGGAGGGAGGGAGGGAGGGAAGGAAGAAGGAAGGAAGGAAAGAGAGGAAGGAAGGAAGAAGGAGGGAAGGAGGGAGGGAGGGAGGAGGAGGAAGATGGAGAGGGAAAAGATGCTCTGAGAAGAGTAATTGGTACCCAGGGAGGAGGGAGGGAGAGGATGGAGAGGCCGATGGATTGTTTTCCCGGAAGCAAAACAGGAAACGAGAAAGAAAAAAGATGCTCTGGGAAGAGTAATTGGTACCCAGGGAGGAAGAGGAAGGGAGGAAGGGAGGAAGGGAGGAAGGAAGGAGGGAGGGAGGGAGGGAGGGAAGGAAGGAAGGAAGGAAGGAAGGAAGGAAGGAAGGAAGGAAGGAAGGAAGGAAGGATGAGGAGGAGGAGGGGAGGAAGGAAGGAAGGAGGGAGGGAAGGAAGAAGGAGGGAAGGAAGGATGGAGGAGGAGGACAGATGGAGAGGGAAAAGATGCTCTGGGAAGAGTAATTGGTACCCAGGGAGGAAGAGGATGGAGGAGGAAGAGGATGGAGGAGGAGGATGGATGGAGAGGGAAAAGACGCTCCGGGAAGAGTAATTGGTACCCAGGGAGCACCAATTACTCTCCTCGGAGCATATTGCTCCCTCCAACCTGGGTACCAATTACTCTCCTCCAGGGGGAAACTCCATCCTCTTCCTCTCTGGGTACCAATTACTCTTCCGAGAGCATCTTTTCCCCCCCTCCATCCTCCCCCCTTTCTTCTCCTTCCTCCCTGGGTACTAATCACTCTCCTTCCTCCCTATTACTCTCCTTCCTCCATATCACTCCACTTCCTCCCTATTTCCTGGGTACCAATTACTCTCCTCGGAGCGTCGCTTCCCTCTTGCTCCCTCCTCCCTGCGTACTAATCACTCTCCTTCCTTCCTATTACTCCACTTCCTCCATCTTTACTGGGTACCAATCACTCTCCTTCCTCCCTATTACTCTCCTTCCTCCATATCACTCCACTTCCTCCCTATTTCCTGGGTACCAATTACTCTCCTCGGAGCGTCGCTTCCCTCTTGCTCCCTCCTCCCTGCGTACTAATCACTCTCCTTCCTTCCTATTACTCCACTTCCTCCATCTTTACTGGGTACCAATCACTCTCCTCCCTCCCTATTACTCCACTTCCTCCCTATTACTCCCCCTTCCTCCCTATTTCCTGGGTACCAATCACTCTCCTCCCTCCCTATTACTCCACTTCCTCCCTATTACTCCCCCTTCCTCCCTATTTCCTGGGTACCAATCACTCTCCTTCCTCCGTTTCCTGGGCGCCAATCACTCTCCTTCCTCCCTATTACTCCCCTTCCTCCCTATTACTCCCCTTCCTCCCTATTTCCTGGGTACCAATTACTCTCCCCAGAGCGTCATTTCCCTCTTGCTCCCTCCTCCCTGCGTACTAACCACTCTCCTTCCTTCCTATTACTCCACTTCCTCCAGCTTTACCGGGCACCAATTACTCTCCTTCCTCCCTATTACTCCCCTTCCTCCCTATTACTCCCCTTCCTCCCTATTTCCTGGGTATCAATCACTCTCCTTCCTCCCTATTATTCCACTCCCTCCCTATTACTCCCCTTCCTCACCATTTCCTGGGTACCAATCACTCTCATTCCTCCCTATTTTCCGGGTATCAATTACTCTTTTCCTCCCTATTACTCCACTTCCTCCCTATTTCCTGGGTACCAATTACTCTCCTCAGAGCCTTGTTTCCCTCTTGCTCCCTCCTCCCTGCGTACCAATTACTTTCCTTCCTCCCTATTACTCCACTTCCTCCCTATTTCCTGCGTACCAATTACTCCCCTTCCTCCCTATTTCCTGGGTATCAATCACTCTCCTTCCTCCCTATTACTCCACTTCCTCCCCATTACTCCACTTCCTCCCTATTACTCCCCTTCCTCCCCAATTCCTGGGTACCAATCACTCTCCTTCCTCCCTATTTCCTGGATACCAATCACTCTCCTTCATCCCTATTACTCCCCTTCCTCCCTATTACTCCACTTCCTCCCTATTACCCCCCTTCACCCCCATTTCCTGGGCACCAATTACTCTCCTTCCTCCCTATTAACCCACTTCCTCAACATTTCCTGAGTACCAATCACTCTCCTTCCTCTCCATTTCCTGGGTACCAACTACTCTCCTTCCTCCCTACTTCCTGGATACCAATTACTCCCCTTCCTCCCTATTACTCCCCTTCCTCCCTATTACTCCCCTTCCTCCCTCTTTCCCGAGTACCAATCACTCTCCTTCCTCCCCATTTCCTGGATACCAATTACTCCACTTCCTCCCTATTACTCTCCTTCCTCCATATTACTCCACTTCCTCCCTCTTTCCTGAGCACCAATTACTCTCCTTCCTCTCCATTTCCTGGGCACCAATTACTCCACTTCCTCCCTATTACTCACCTCCCTCCCTATTACTCCACTTCCTCCCCATTTCCAGTGTACCAATCACTCTCCTTCCTCCCTACTTCCTGGATACCAATTACTCCACTTCTTCCCTATTACTCTTCTTCCTCCCTATTACTCCCCTTCATCCCCATTTCCTGGGTACGAATTACTCTCCTTCCTCCCTATTACTTCACTTCCTCCCTCTTTCCTGAGTCCCAATCACTCTCCTTCCTCCCTACTTCCTAGATACCAATTACTCCATTTCCTCCCTATTACTCTCCTTCCTCCCTCTTTCCTGAGTACCAATCACTCTCCTTCCTCCCTACTTCCTGGATACCAATTACTCCACTTCCTCCCTATTACTCTCCTTCCTCCCTATAATTCTCCTTCCTCCCTATTACTCCACTTCCTCTCTATTACTCCACTTCCTCCCTATTACTCTCCTTCCTCCCTCTTTCCTGAGTACCAATCACTCTCCTTCCTCCCTACTTCCAGGATACCAATCACTCTCCTTCCTCCCCATTTCCTGGGTACCAATCAACTTCCTCCCTACTTCCTGGATACCAATCACTCCACTTCCTCCCTATTACTCTCCTTCCTCCTCATTTCCTGGGCACCAATTACCTGGGTGCCGGGAACTGTAGGGCGCCGGGAACCTTAGTTTGCTCTGTGCTATCACAGGGCTTTCAAAGCACCTGGGAACTGTAGTTCATTCAGGGGAAGCGCAGGTGATTCCAGGCGCCTGGGAACTGTAGTTCATTCAGGGGAATCGCACATCATTTCAGGCGCCTGGAAACTGTAGTTCATTCAGGGCAAGCGGCGGCGACTCCAGGCGCCTGGGAACTGTAGTTCATTCAGGGGAAGCGCAGATGACTCCAGGCGCCTGGGAACTGTAGTTCATTCAGGGGAATCACACGGCATTTCAGGCACCTGGGAACTGTAGTTCATTCAGGGGAATCACACGGCATTTCAGGCGCCTGGGAACTGTAGTTCATTCAGGGCAATCAAGTCATTCAAGGCGCCTGGGAACCGTAGTTCATTCAGTGGGCTCACAGCTCATTCCAGGCGCCTGTTAACTGTAGTTCATTCAGGGGATCACAGCTCCTTCCAGGCGCCTGGGAACTGTAGTTCATTCAGGGCAGTTCATTTCAGGTGTGTGGGAACTGTAGTTCATTAAGGGTAAGTGCCTGGGAGCTGTAGTTCATTCAGGGCAATCGCAGGTCAGGAAAGGTGCCTGGGAACTGTAGTTCACTCAGTTTATTTGGGCGCTGGGAACTGTAGTTCACTCAGGGCAATCGCATGTAATTCAGGGCGCTTGGGAACTGCAATTCATTCAGGGCGCTTGGGAACTATAGTTCATTCTGTGCAATGAGGCCCCTCAAGGCGCCTGGGAACTGTAGTTCATTCGGTTTATTTAGGCGCTGGGAACTGTAGTTCACTCAGGACAACCGCATGTAATTCAGGGCGCTTGGGAACTGCAGTTCATTTAGGGCACCTGGGAACTATAGTTCATTCAGGGCAGTTGCAGGTCATTCCGGGCGCCTGGGAACTGTAGCTCATTCAGGGAAATCACAACTCATTCCAGGCGCCTGGGAACTGTAGTTCATTCAGGGCAATCGCAGCTCATTCCAGGCGCCTGGGAGCTGTAGTTCATTCAGGGGAATTGCAGGTCATTCCGGGCGCCTGGGAACTGTAGTTCATTCAGGGCAAGCGCCTTGCGATTGACAAGGCCATTCAAAGCGCCTGGGAACCGTAGTTCATTCAGGGCAAGCGCCTGGGAATTGCAGTTTGCAAACTCATTCTAGGCGCCTGGGAACTGTAGTTCATTCATGGCAAATACATGTGACTTCAGGCGCCTGGGAACTGTAGTTTATTCAGGGCAAGCGCCTGGGAATTGCAGTTTACAAACTCATTCTAGGCGCCTGGGAACTGTAGTTCATTCATGGCAATTGAGATGATTTAGGCGCCTGGGAACCGCAGCACGCCAAACACCAACAAGCACCCTTTTATTCCAGGCGCTGGGAACCATAGCACACCAACCCACCAAAGAGGACTCTGGGAAATGTAGCGCCTGGGAACTGTAGTTCATTCAGGGCAACCACAGTTCAGGTGCGTGGGAACTGTAGTTCATCAAGGGTGAGCGTCTGGGAACTGCAGTTCATTGAGGGCAATGGCAGGGCGTTCAAGGCGCCTGGGAACTGTAGTTTGTTCCGGGTGTTTGGGAGCTGTAGTTCATTCCGGGCAATTGCAGCTCATTCCAGGCGCCTGGGAACTGTAGTTTGTTCAGGGCGCTTGGGAACTGCAGTTCCCTCAGGGCAGTCACAGGTCACTCAAGGCACATGGGAATTATAGTTCATTCAGGGCAATGGCAGGTCATGCCAGGCGCCTGGAAACTGTAGTTTGTTCGGGGAACTTGGGAACTGTAGTTCATTCAGGGCAATCACAGGTCACTCAAGGCGCCTGGGAATTATAGTTCATTCAGGGCAATGGCAGCTCATTCCAGGCGCCTGGGAACTGTAGTTTGTTCAGGGCGCCTGGGAACTGTAGTTCATTCAGGGGGATCACAGCTCATTCCAGGCGCCTGGGACACCAACCCCACCAGTAACAATAATCCATTTATTCCAGGACTAGGCGCCGGGAACCGTAGCGCCACCAACCCCAAAGGATTCTGGGAATTGTAGCGCCAAACCCCAACCCAACCAGTAACACCAATCCTTTTATTCCCAGTATTAGGCGCCGGGAACCGTAGCGCACCAGAGGATTCTGGGAACTGTAGCGCCCCGAGGATTCTGGGAACCGTAGCACCCCGAGGATTCTGGGAACTGTAGCGCCCCGAGGATTCTGGGAATCGTAGCACCCAGAGGATTCTGGGAACCGTAGCACCCAGAGGATTCTGGGAACCGCAGCGCCCAGAGGATTCTGGGAACCGTAGCACCCAGAGGATTCTGGGACCCGTAGCGCCAAACACCAGGCGCCGGGAATCGTAGCACCCAGAGGATTCTGGGAACCGTAGCGCCAAATCCAAACCCAACCAGTAACACCAATCCTTTTATTTCCAGTACTAGGCGCCGGGAATCGTAGCGTACCAGAGGATTCTGGGAACCGTAGCGCCAAACCAGTAACTCCAGTTCTTTTCTTCCCAGTACCAGGCGCCGGGAACCGTAGCGCACCAAGAGGATTCTGGAAACCGTAGCGCCAAACCAGCAACTCCAGTTCTTTTCTTCCCAGTACCAGGCGCCGGGAACCGTAGCACACCAAGAGGATTCTGGGAACCGTAGCGCCAAACCAGTAACTCCAGTTCTTTTCTTCCCAGTACCAGGCGCCGGGAACCGTAGCGCACCAAGAGGATTCTGGAAACCGTAGCGCCAAACCAGCAACTCCAGTTCTTTTCTTCCCAGTACCAGGCGCCGGGAACCGTAGCACACCAAGAGGATTCTGGGAACCGTAGCGCCAAACCAGTAACACCAACCCCAACCAGTAACACCAATCCTTTTATTTCCAGTACCAGGCGCCGGGAACTGTAGCGCCCAGAGGATTCTGGGAACCGTAGCGCCCAGGGGATTCTGGGAACCGTAGCGCCAAACACCAACCCAACCAGTAACACAGATCCTTTTATTTCCAGTACTAGGCGCCGGGAACCGTAGCGCACCAGAGGATTCTGGGAACCGTAGCACCAAACCAGTAACACCAGTCCTTTTCTTCCCAGTACCAGGCGCCAGGAACCGTAGCGCACCAAGAGGATTCTGGGAACCGTAGCGCCAAACCAGTAACACCAACCCCAACCAGTAACACCAATCCTTTTATTTCCAGTACCAGGCGCCGGGAACTGTAGCGCCCAGAGGATTCTGGGAACCGTAGCGCCCAGGGGATTCTGGGAACCGTAGCGCCAAACACCAACCCAACCAGTAACACAGATCCTTTTATTTCCAGTACTAGGCGCCGGGAACCGTAGCGCACCAGAGGATTCTGGGAACCGTAGCACCAAACCAGTAACACCAGTCCTTTTCTTCCCAGTACCAGGCGCCAGGAACCGTAGCGCACCAAGAGGATTCTGGGAACCGTAGCGCCAAACCAGTAACACCAACCCCAACCAGTAACACCAATCCATTTCTTCCCAGTACCAGGCGCCGGGAACCGTAGCGCACCAGGGGATTGTGGGAATTGTAGCGGACCAGGGGATTCTGGGAACCGTAGCGCCAAACCAGTAACACCAATCCCAACCAGTAACACCAATCCCAACCAGTAACACCAGTCCTTTTATTCCCAGTACCGGGCGCCGGGAACCGTAGCGCACCAGGGGATTCTGGGAACTGTAGCGCTCAGGGGATTCTGGGAACCGTAGCGCCAAACACCAACCCAACCAGTAACACCAGTCCATTTATTTCCAGTACCAGGCGCCGGGAACCGTAGCGCCCCAGAGGATTCTGGGAACCGTAGCGCCAAGGGGATTCTGGGAACCGTAGCGCCCAGAGGATTCTGGAAACCTTAGCGCCAAACACCAACCCAACCAGTAACACCAATCCTTTTATTCCCAGTACTAGGCGCCGGGAACCGTAGCGCCCAGAGGATTCTGGGAACCGTAGCGCCCAGAGGATTCTGGGAAATGTAGCACCCCAGAAAATCATGGGAACCGTAGCACCACAGAGGATTCTGGGAACTGTAGCGCCCCAGAGGATTCTGGGAACCGTAGCGCACAGAGGATTCTGGGAACCGTAGCGCCAAACACCAACCCAACCAGTAACACCAATCCTTTTATTTCCAGCACTAGGCGCCGGGAACCGCAGCGCCCCAGAGGATTCGGGAACTGTAGCGCCCCGAGGATTCTGGGAACCTACCGGCCGGAACTACGTTTCCCAGCAGCCCCCAGTTCAGGACCAGGTCTCGGCCTGGAAGCGCCCGGCCCGCTCCAGCGCCGCCAGGAAGCCGGCCGCCTCGGTTTCCGACATGGCGCCTTGGGACTGGAACGCGGCCCGCAGGGCGGCGGCCACGGCGTCGGGAACCTCCTTGGCGCTCCTGGAATAATAATAATAATAATAATAATAATAATAATAATAATAATAATAATAATAATAGTGGTAGTAGTAGTAGTAATTATAATAGTAATAATAATAGAAATAATAGTAATAGTAATAGTAATAGTAATAGTAATAGTAGTAGTAGTAGTAATAATAATAATAATAATAATAATAATAGTAATAGTAATAGTAATTATAGTAGTAGTAGTAATAATAATAATGGTAGTAGCGATAATAGTAATAGTAGTAATAATAGTAGTAATAGTAATTATAGTAGTAATTATAGTAGTAGTAGTAGTAGTAGTAATAATAATAATAATAATAATAATAATAATAATAATAATAATAATAGTGGTAGTAGCGATAATAGTGATAGTAGTAATAATAATAGTAATAGTAATTATAGTAGTAATTATAGTTATAGTAGTAGTAGTAGTAATAATAACAATAACAACAATAGTGGTAGTAGCAATAGTAATAGTAGTAGTAATAATAGTAATAGTTATTATAGTAGTAATTATAGTAGCAGCAGCAGTAGTAATAATAATAATAATAATAGTGGTAGTAGCGATAATAGTAATAGTAGTAGTAGTAGTAATAATAATAATAATTGTAGTAGTGATTATATTAGTAGTAGTAATAATAATAACAATAATAATTCAGAAATAAAATTAAGAATAGCAAGAATAAATAATAATAATAATAATAATAATAATAATAATAATAATAATAATAATAATAATAGGAGGGTGGAGGGTTCCCAGCCCCCGGCGGCGCTACGACTCACCCGGCCAAGTAGATCCAGGCGCCTCGCTGCACCAGATCCCAAACCAGCGCCTGGTTTTCGAGGATCCGGTGTTGGACGTAAACCTTCTCGTCCTGCGGGGATATTATTATTATTATTATTATTATTATTATTATTATTATTATTATTATTATTATTATTATTATTATTATTACTACTACTACTACTACTACTACTACTACTACTACTACTACTACACTACTACTATTACCATCACCATCAATATTATTACTTCTGTTATTAGTATTATTATTAGTTTCTTATTAGTTACTACTACTACTACTACTATTAATATTAGTAATTTTATCTTCTTCATTATTATATGTATTACCACCACACCATCATCATTAGCATTACTACTACCACTACTATTATTAATTGCGTCTTCATATTATTATTATTATTATTATTATTATTATTATTATTATTATTGCTGCTGCTGCTGCTATTGTTGGTATTTTTATTTTTATTTTTATTACTACTACTACTACTACCACCACTACTATCACTACTACTACTACTACTACTACTACTATTACTACTACTACTATTACTACTATCACCACCACTATTACTATTACAATTACTACTATTACTATTACTACTACTACTACTATTACCACTACTACTATTGCTATTACTACTACCATTACCACTACTACCATTACCACTACTACTATTACCACTACTACTACTATCACTACTACTACTATTACTACTACTATTATAATTACTATTACTATTACTATTACTACTATCACTACTACTATTACTATTACAATTACTACTATTACCACTACTATTACCACTACTATTACTACTATTACTACTATTACTATTACTACTATTACTACTACCATTACTACCATTACTACCACTACTACTACCACCATTACTACTACTACTACTACTACTACTACTACCACTACTACTATTACCACTACTACTACTATCACTACTACTACTATTATTACTACCACTATTACTATTACCACTATCACTACTATTACTATTACAATTACTACCATTACCACTACCACTACTATTACTATTACTACTATTACTACTATTGCTACTACTATTGCTACTACCATTACTACCATTACTACCATTACTACTACTACTACTACTACTACTACTACTACTACTTAATCTCCGGCTCACCTGGTCCCGGGAAAAGGCCGGGAAGACGGACAGGAAGCCCCGGGCGACAAGCTCCGCCCACTCATCCCGGAAGTAGAAGTCGTGGGATTGATGGCGGCAGCCAAAGAACAGGAAGTTGCCTGCGGGAGGAGGCGGGGTTAATAATAATAATAATAATAATAATAATAATAATAACAACAACAACAACAAAACAACATTATTATTGTTATAGTTATTACTATTATTAAATTCTGCCTTATTTAATAATAATAATAATAATAATAATAATAGTAATAATAACAACCATAATAATAACAATGATAATGATGATAATAACAATAATAAATAAGACATTAAATAAAGAAGAAACTATTATTATTATTAGTGTTACAGTTATTACTATTATTACATTCTTCCTTATTATATAATAATGATAATGATAATAAAAATAATAATAATAATAATAACAATAATAATGATAATAATAACAATAATAATAAATAAGACATTTAATAAGGAAGAAACTATTATTATTATTAGTGTTACAGTTATTACTATTATTAAGTTCTTCATTATTATATAATAATAATAATGATAATAATAATAATAACAATAATAATAATGATAATAATAACAATAATAAATAAGACATTTAATAATGAAGAAACTATTATTATTATCATTAGTGTTACAGTTATTACTATTATTAAATTCTTCCTTATTATATAATAATGACAAGGATAATAACAACAACAATAATAATAATAATAATAATACCAATAATAATGATAATAATAGCAATAATAAATAAGACATTTAATAATGAAGAAACTATTATTATTAGTGTTACAGTTATTACTATTATTAAATTCTTCCTTATTATATAATAATGACAATGATGATAATAATAACAATAATAATAATGATAATAATGACAATGATAATAAATAAGACTTTTAATAATGAAGAAATTATTATTATTATTATTATTATTATTATTATTATTATTATTATTATTATTATTATTATTATTATTATTATCTTATTCACACCCCGCCCATTATTTAAATCCCATGCAAATTTCATGACCAGGCGCCCAATTTAATTCCTATTCTCATCAATAATACTAATAATAATATCTTAGACTCCGCCCATTATTTAAATCCCATGCAAATTTCATGACCAGGCGCCCAATTTATTCCTATTCTCATCCATAATATTAATATCTTATACTCCGCCCATTATTTAAATTTCATGCAAATTTCACCAACCAGGCGCCCAACTTAATTCCTATTCTCATCCATAATATTAATCAGAATATCTGAGACTCCGCCCATTATTCAAATCTCATGCAAATTTCACCAACCAGGCGCCCAATTTATTCCTATTATCATCAATAATATTAATAATATCTTATACCCCGCCCATTATTTTAATAATAATAATAATAATACTAATAATACTAATAATACTAATAATAATTTCTTATTCACACCCCACCAATTATTTAAATCCCATGCAAATTTCATTAACGGGCGCCCATAAAAAGACTAATAATAATAATAAAAGACTAATAATAATAATAATAATAATAATAATAATAATAATACCCCGCCCCTTATTCAAATCCCATGCCAACCTCCCCAACCCGGCGCCCACCTCTCTTCCCCTGCGCTACGCGTTCCTGCAGGGCGGCGCGGAAGGGCGCCACCCCGGTGCCGGGCGCCACCATCACGACGGGCGTCTCGGGGTCCGGCGGGAACCGTAGCGCCCCCTTCTTCACCCAGAGGGGGACGTGGGCGGCGCCTGGGGCGGAGAAACGTAGCGCGGGGTCAGGGTCGGGAAACGTAGCGCGGGCGCCTAGGTACTATGGGAAAGGTAGCGCGGGTGCCTAGGTACTATGGGAAACGTAGCGCGGGCGTCTAGTGATAGCTGGGTACTATGGGAAATGTAGCGCAGGTGCCTAGGTACTATGGGAAACGTAGCGCGGGTGCCTAGGTACTATGGGAAACGTAGCGCAGGCACCTAGCTGGGTACTAGGGGAAACGTAGCGCAAGCGCCAGGCACTATGGGAGACAGTGTGGGCATCTAGTGATGGGTAGGTACTATGGGAAACGTAGCACGGGCGCCAGGCACTATGGGAAATGTAGCGTGCGCATCTAGTGATGGGTAGGTACTATGGGAAACGTAGCGCGGGCGCCTACTGATGGGTAGCCAAGTCCATGGACAGGAGAAACGTAGCGCAGGCGCCCAGTCCATGGACAGGAGAAACGTAGCGCGGGCGCCCAGGAGAAACGTAGCGCAGGCGCCCAGCCCGTTGACAGGAGAAACATAGCGCGGGCGCCCAGGAGAAACGTAGCACAGACTAAGCGCTTAGAAAGAGAAACCTAGCGCGGGCGCCCAGGAGAAACGTAGCACAGACTAGGCGCTTAGAAAGAAACATAGCGCGGGCGCCCAGGAGAAACGTAGCGCAGCGCCAGACCAGGCGCTTAGAAAGAGAAACATAGTGCGGGCGCCCAGGAGAAACGCAGCGCAGCGTCAGACCAGGCGCTTAGAAAGAGAAACCTAGCGCGGGCGCCCAGGAGAAACGTAGCACAGACTAGGCACTTATAAAGAGAAACATAGCGCAGGCGCCCAGGAGAAACGTAGCACAGACTAGGCACTTAGAAAGAGAAACATAGCGCGGGCGCCCAGGAGAAACGTAGCACGGGCAACCAGGCCATTGACAGGAGAAACGTAGCGTGGGCGCCCAGGAGAAACGTAGCACGGCGTCAGACCAGGCGCTCAGAAAGAGAAACCTAGCACGGGCGCCCAGGAGAAACGTAGCGCACGCCAGACCAGGCGCTTAGAAAGAGAAACCTAGCGCAGGCGCCCAGGAGAAACGTAGCGCAGGCGCCCAGAACATTGACAGGAGAAACATAGCGCGGGCGCCCAGGAGAAACATAGCGCGGGTGCCCAGCCCATTGACAGGAGAAATGTAGCGTGGGCGCCCAGGAGAAACGTAGCGCGGTGTCCGACCAGGCGCTTAGAAAGAGAAACATAGCGCGGGCGCCCAGGAGAAACGTAGCACAGGCACCCAGAACATAGACAGGAGAAACGTAGCGCGGGCGCCCAGCATGTTGAGGAGAGAAACATAGCGCGGGCGCCCAGCATGTTGAGGAGAGAAACATAGCGCGGGCACCCAGGAGAAACGTAGTGCAGGCGCCCAGAACACTGACAGGAGAAACATAGCGCGGGCGCCCAGGAGAAACATAGCGCGGGCGCCCAGAACATTGACAGGAGAAACATAGCGTGGGCGCCCAGCATGTTGGCATGAGAAACATAGCGCGGGTGCCCAGGAGAAACGTAGCGCGGGCGCCCAGCCCATTGGCAGGAGAAATGTAGCGCGGGCGTCCAGGGGAAACGTAGCATGGGCGCCCAGTCCATTGACAGGAGAAACATAGCGCGGGCGCCCGGGAGAAACGTAGCGCAGGCGCCCAGAACATTGAAAGAGAAACATAGCGTAGGCGCCCAGCACATTGACAGGAGAAACGTAGCGCGGGCGCCCAGGAGAAACATAGCGCAGGCGCCCAGAACACAGACAGGAGAAACGTAGCGTGGGCGCCCAGTACATTGAAAGAGAAACATAGCGCAGGCGCCCAGCCCATTGACAGGAGAAACATAGCGCATGCGTCCAGGAGAAACGTAGCGCGGGCGCCCAGGAGAAACGTAGCGCATTCGGCGCCCACGCTACAACTCACCCTGCGCCGGGTCGAGGGAGGCCAGCCAATTGGAGCAGAGCCCGGTCCGGGGCTTGGCCAGGCGCGTCTTGTAGCGCACGACGGCGACCAATAGCTGGAGGCGGCCGGGCAGCGCCTGGTGGGAGAAGCGGGAGTTGTAGTACGGGAATTGTAGCGCAGGAAACTAGAACTCCCGCGCCGGGACTCACCTGCAGGGAGGAGGCCAGGGAGAAGGACCGGGCGCGGGTGCGAGGGATGAGGTCCAAGACGAGGTTGAATGGCAAGGCGGAGGCCGTCAAGGGGAAGTCGCTCAGGACCTGGCGCCGGGGAGAGAGAAAAGGGAGTTGTAGCGCAGCTGCCTGTCAATCGGAAGGGAGGAGGCAGGGGGTGGGACGAAGGGAGCATCAGGGCCAATCAGATTGCAGAGTGATGAATAGGGAGCGTTCGGCCGCCTGTCAATCACTCCAGCCCGCCCGGCTGTCAATCATCCGACGAGAGAACAGCCGTCGTTCGTCCCCCCTGTCAATCGTCCTGTCAATGTCCCTGTCAATCATCAGTCATTATTCCCCCTGTCAATCGTCCTGTCAATCGTCCATCATTATTCTGTCAATCATCCATCATTTTTCATCTTGTCAATCGTCCTGTCAATCATCCATCATTCCAGCCACCATTCACTCCCCGCTATCCTGTCAATCAATCTAAACCTCCCCTGTCAATCATCCTGGGAGAGCCCAGCTGCCATTATTCCCCCTGTCAATCATCCTGTCAACCCCCTGTCAATCATCCATCATTATTCCCCCTGTCAATCATCCTGGGGGAGCCCAGCCACCATTCGTCCCCCCTGTCAATCATCCTGGGAGAGCCCAGCCGCCATTCGTCCCCCCTGTCAATCATCCTGTCAATGTCCCTGTCAATCAGCCATCATTATTCCCCCTGTCAATCGTCCTGGGAGATTCCAGCCGCCATTCACTCCCCACTATCCTGTCAATCAATCTAACCCTCCCCTGTCAATCATCCTGGGAGATTCCAGCCGCCATAATTCCCCGTCAGTCATCCATCATTATTCCCCCTGTCAATCATTCTGGTAGATTCCAGCCGCCATTCGTCCCCCATGTCAATCATCCTGTCCACCTCCGGTCAATCATCCATCATTATTCCCCCTGTCAATCGTCCTGGGATCTTCCAGCCGCCATTCTTCGCCCTGTCAATCATCCTGTCCACTCCCTGTCAATCATCAATCATTATTCCCCCTGTCAATCATCCTGTCAAGCCCCCTGTCAATCAATCATCCATCATTATTCCCCCTGTCAATCATCCTGTCCACCTCACTGTCAATCATCAATCATTCTTCCCCCTGTCAATCATCCTGGGAGAGCCCAGCCGCCATTCGTCCCCCTGTCAATCGTCCTGGGATCTTCCAGCCGCCATTATTCCCCCTGTCAATCATCCTGTCAACCCCCCTGTCAATCATCCATCATTATTCCCCGTCAATCATCCTGTCAAGCCGCCAGTCAATCATCCATCATTATTCCCCCTGTCAATCATCCTGTCAAGCCGCTTGTGAATCATCCATCATTATTCCCCCTGTCAATCGTCCTCTCAAGCCGCCAGTCAATCATCCATCATTATTCCCCCTGTCAATCGTCCTGGGATCTTCCAGCCGCCATTATTCCCCCTGTCAATCATCCTGTCAACCCCCCTGTCAATCATCCATCATAATTCCCCCTGTCAATCATCCTGTCAAGCCGCCAGTCAATCATCCATCATTATTCCCCCTGTCAATCATCCTGTCAAGCCGCTTGTGAATCATCCATCATTATTCCCCCTGTCAATCGTCCTCTCAAGCCGCCAGTCAATCATCCATCATTATTCCCCCTGTCAATCGTCCTGGGAGAGCCCAGCCGTCATTCACTCCCCGCTATCCTGTCAATCATCCATCATTATTCCCCCTGTCAATCATCCTGGGATCTTCCAGCCACTATTCCCCCCTGTCAATCATCCTGTCAATCATCCTGGGATCTTCCAGCCGCCATTCACTCTCCGCTATCCTGTCAATCATCCATCATTATTCCCCCTGTCAATCATCCTGGGATCTTCCAGCCGCCATGATTCCCCCTGTCAATCATCCTGTCCACCCCCCTGTCAATCAGCAATCATTCTTCCCCCTGTCAATCATCCTGGGAGATTCCACCCGCCATTCTTCCCCCCTGTCAATCATGCTGTCAATCCCCCTGTCAATCAGCAATCATTATTCCCCCTGTCAATCATCCTGGGATCTTTCATGCCGCCATTATTCCCCCTGTCAATCATCCTGTCAATCATCCTGGGAGATTCGCGCCGCCATTCGTCCCCCCTGTCAATCATCCTGGGATCTTCCAGCCGCCATGATTCCCCCTGTCAATCATCCTGTACACCCCCCTGTCAATCATCCATCATTATTCCCCCTGTCAATCATCCTGTCAATCATCAATCATTATTCCCCCTGTCAATCGTCCTGGGCACTGGGAACCATAGCGCTGGGAACCATAGCGCTGGAAACCAGGCCCTGGAATCCATGCCCTGGCACCCCGCACCCGGCGCGCTACAACTCCCGCAATCCCACCCACCACCAGCGTCGTCCGCTGGGAACCGTAGCGCCGGGAACCGTAGCGCCCCAAACCCACCCTGAAAACCATGCCCTGGGAACACGGCACCCGCACCCTGCGCGCTACGGCTCCCGCAATCCCACCCACCTCCAGCGTCTGGCGCACTGGGAACCGTAGCGCCTAAAACCCACCCTGAAAACCGCACCCGGCGCGCTACAACTCCCAGATCTCACCCACCTCCACCATTGTCTGCTGGCACTGGGAACCGTAGCGCCGGGAACCGTAGCGCCCAAAACTCACCCTGAAAACCATGCCCTGGGACCCTGGCACCCCGCGCGCTACAACTCCCAAATCAGACCCACCTCCACCCCGCGCCCTGCGCGCTACAACCCCCAGATCTGACCCACCTCCACCCCGCACCCGGCGCGCTACAACTCCCGGACCTCATCCACCTCCAGCATCCGCTGGCACCGGGAACCGTAGCGCCCCATACCAACCCTGAAAACCAGGCCCTGGGAACCCGGCGCCCTGCACCCGGCGCGCTACAACTCCCGGATCTCACCCACCTCCACCCCGCACCCGGCGCGCTACAACTCCCGGATCTGACCCACCTCCAGCGTTGTCCGCTGGGAACCGTAGCGCCGGGAACCTTAGCACCCCAAACCCACCCTGAATACCATGCCCTGGGAACTGTAGCACTGGGCACCCGCCCCTGGCACCCGGCGCGCTACAACTCCCACAATCCCGCCCACCTCCAGCGTCATCCGGCGCACTGGGAACCGTAGCACCGGGAACCATAGCGCCCAAAACCCACCCTGAAAACCAGGCCCTGGGAACTGTAGCACTGGGCACCCGCCCCTGGCACCCCATGCGCTACAATTCCCAAATCAGACCCACCTCCAGCGTCATCCGGCGCACTGGGAACTGTAGCACCGGGAACCGTAGCGCCCAAAACCCACCCCGAAAACCATGCCCTGCGCACCCGGCGCCGTGCACCCGGCACGCTACAACTCCCAGATCTCACCCACCTCCACCCGGCACCCGGCGCGCTACAACTCCCAGATCTCACCCACCTCCACCCCGCACCCGGCGCGCTACAACTCCCAGATCTCACCCACCTCCACCCCGCACCCGCCGCGCTACAACTCCCGGATCTCACCCACCTCCACCCCGAACCCGGCGTGCTACAACTCCCAGATGTGACCCACCTCCACCCCGAACCTGGCGCGCTACAACTCCCGGATCTGACCCACCTCCACCCCGCGCGCTACAACTCCCAGATCTGACCCACCTCCACCCCGCACCTGGCGCGCTACAACTCCCAGATCAGACCCACCTCCAGCGTCCGCTGGCACTGGGAACCGTAGCGCCCAAAACCCACCCCTGAAAACCACGCCCTGGGAACCCCGGCCCCGCGCGCTACAACTCCCGGATCTGACCCACCTCCAGCGTCCGCTGGCACCGGGAACTGTAGCGCCCAAAACCCACCCTGAAAACCATGCCCTGGGAACCCGGCACCCCGCACCCTGCGCGCTACAACTCCCGGATCCCACCCACCTCCACCCCGCACCCGGCGCGCTACAACTCCCAGACCTCACCCACCTCCAGCGTCGTTTGGCTCAC
>NC_139570.1:51291821-51294321 GCF_965112155.1 Podarcis liolepis | reverse complement strand
ACAACAATAATATAATTAATCTTATTATGAAAGGAGGTTGGTATAATAATAATAATAATAATAATAATAATAATAATAATAATAATAATATGATAGAGGAGGTTGGAATAATAATAATAATAATAATAATAATAATAATAATAATATTCATCTTATTATGAAAGAAGAGGTTGGAATCGTAATAATAATAATAAGAAGAAGAAGATGTTGAGCTGGGCATCCAACAAATGATGATGATGATGATTAATAATAATAATAATAATAGTAATAAATTAATAATTTACTATAATATTGCTTACACGACGTCCGGACTCAGGATTTCCAGGCCGGGAGGAAGAGGATATAAAGCCAGGATCTTCTCCCAGAGATCCGCTAGCCAGGGATCCACCGCGGCGTCCGGCCTGCAGGAGGAGAGAAAGGGATCCAGCGGTCATTAATAATAATAATAATAAATTTTAGCATCTTCAGGGAAAATCTCAGCATATTCAGGGCATGTAGCCTGACACCGAATTTTAGAAAATAAAATTTAATAGAATAATAACAACAACAACAACAACAACAACAACAATAATATAACATAATATAAAATAATAATAATAATAAATCATAATATAATAAAATAACAACGACAACAATAATAACAATAATATAACATAATTTAATAAAATAAGAGTAATATAACATAACATAATTTAATAAAATAATAATATAACATTGATTTAATAAAATAATAATAATAATAACAATAACAGCAATAATATAATATAAAATAATAATAATAAAAAACATAATAAAATAACAACAATAATAACAATAATAAAACATATAATAATAAATAGTAATAATAACAATAATAATAATAACAATAACAATAATATAACATAATAATATAACAATGAAATTTAATAAAATAATAATAATAATAATAATAATAATAGCAATAATATAACATAATATAAAATAATAGTGACAATAATAAAATATGACATAATAAAATAAAATAATAATAACAATAACAATAATATAAAATAATAATAATAAAATTAATAATAATAATAATAATAATAATAATAATAATAATAATAATAACAACATAATCAACCTGACCCCGAATTTCACCTCTCAGTATATTCAGGGTAAAAAGAGGCACCCGGCCGGCTCATCCAGACGCACCCCGAACTTTAATCATAATAATCAGAATATTAAGAATAATAATATAAATAACATTCATATTAATAACATTAATCATATTAATAATATCAATAATATCAATAATATCATCGATAACATCAAAATTATTAATATTAATAATATGAATAGTAATATAGTATTAATATTAATATTAATATTAATATTAATATTAATAATAATAATAATAATAATAATAATAATAATAATAATCGACTCACCCCAAATCGTGCTGGTCGTCCCCCAAAGCGGGCGGAACTAGTGGGCAGCCCCCCAACTGGCCAAGCCGCTTGTGCAGTTTTTTGGCCACAAAATTGAACCTGGGGGAAAAAACAAATTAAAATAAAATAATAATTAAATTAAAATAAATCCCAAATTCCCCCCTGAAAATAATAAATCCCAAAATCCCAGATTTCCCCAGTTTTTCCAACCCCCCGAATTTCCCATTTTTCCCAATTTCCCCCCGGATTTTCCCATGTTTTCCCCCAGATTTTCCCGGTTTTCTCAAACTTCCCCCTGGATTTTAGGATTTCCCACCCGGATTGTTCCATTTTTTTCCAATTTCCCCTTGGATTTCCCCATTTCCCCCCATTTTTCTCGGGATTTCCCCCTAGATTTTCCCGGATATTCCATTATTTTCCCAGATTTCCCCAGTTTTTCCAACCCCCCCCCCCAAATTTCCCATTTCCCCCCTGGATTTTATGATTCCCCCCCGGATTATCCCATTTTTTTCCAATTTCCCCCCAGATTTTCCCGGATATTCCATTATTTTCCCAGATTTTTTCCAACCCCCCCCCCCGAATTTCCCATTTTTTCCAATTTCCGCCTGGATTTTCCCATTTCCGCCCGGATTTTCCCATTTCCCCCCAGATTTCCCCGGATTGCTCCATTTTTTTCCAATTTCCCCTTGGATTTCCCCGTTTCCCCCCATTTTTCTCGGGATTTTCCCATTCCCCCCCCCCAGATTTTTTCTGATTTCCCCATTTTCCCCCATTTTTCTCGGGATTTCCCCCCAGATTTTCCCGGATATTCCATTATTTTCCCAGATTTTCCCGGTTTTTTCAAACTTCCCCCTGGATTTTCTGACCCCCCCGTCGGATTATCCCATTTTTCCCCCAATTTCCCCTGGATTTTCCCATGTTTTCCAATCCCCCCCCCCAGATTTCCCCCCTGGATTTTATTATTTCCCCCCGGATTATCCCATTTTTTGCAATTTCCCCTTGGATTGCCCCATTTTTTCCCATTTTTCTCGGGATTTTCCAATTTCCCCCGATTTTCTGACCCCCCCGATTATCCCATGTTTTCCAATCCC
>NC_139570.1:51281469-51286469 GCF_965112155.1 Podarcis liolepis | reverse complement strand
GTTGACAGACAACCCAACCAGCCAATCCCCTTCCTCAACTCGCCTCCTTTCCTCAGGCCCGAGCCCGAGGAGGCGAAGCTTGACGCCAACCAACCAATCCCCGCCTCCCTCTCCTTGACGGACAACCCAACCAGCCAATCCCCTTCCTCTCCTCCCTCAACTCGCCTCCTTCCCTCAGGCCCGAGCCATAGTAGGCGGAGCTGTACGCCAACCATAGTAGGCGGAGCTTGGCGCCAACCAACCAATCCCCGCCTCCCCCGCCTTCGACGGACAACCCAGCCAGCCAATCCCCTTCCTTTCCTCCCTCAACTCGCCTCCTTTCCTCAGCTCAAAGCCATAGTAGGCGGAGCTTGGCGCCAACCAACCAATCCCCGCCTCCCTCTCCTTGACGGACAACCCAACTAGCCAATCCCCTTCCTTTCCTCCCTCAACTCGCCTCCTTTCCTCAGGTCAAAACAGGCCGAGCCATAGTAGGCGGAGCTTCACGCCAACCAACCAATCCCCGCCTCCCTCTCCTTGACGGACACCCCAGCCAGCCAATCCCCTCCCTCCTCACCTCAGGCCGGCCCGCCATGGAGCCCTCGCCTCGCCCGGAGTGGCAGCGGGCCTTGCTGGAGAGGAAGCGGGCCAAGGCGGCCTCGCTGGCCGGCCTCCTCGAGCTCTACGCGGCCCGGCCGGACGTCCGGGTCCTCCGGGCCGAGCGCCTCGTCATAGTCGAGCTCCGCGAGGGGGAAGCGGCCTACGGCGGCGGCGGCGGGGCGACGGAGCTGAGGGCCGAGGAGGTCGTGGTCTACCAGCCCGAACTAGGCCGCGTCCGTCGCCTCAGACGCCAATACGAGCCGGTGAGCGGGGATTGGGGAAGAGAGGGCGGAAGGCGGCGTCGGTTCGCCCACTGCGCATGTGCGGAGGAAGCGTCGGCGGCCAATCCGCGCCCTTGCTCAGTAGCCTGGGATACGCCTCCCTCCCCCCCGACCAATAGCAGCGCGCGGAGTTTCCCGCCCGCCTCCCATTGGACGCCTGGCTGCGTCGCCAGCCAATCCGCGCCCTGTCTCAGTAGAAACGCCCGCCTGGGATACGCCTCCCTCTCCCCCCCGACCAATAGCAGCGCGCGGAGTTCCCTTTGGACGCTCCCATTGGACGCCCGGCTGCTTGGCCAGCCAATCCGCGCCCTTGCCTGCGTCGCCCTGGCAACGCGGCCTACTCCTAGCAACGCCTCCCTCCGACTAATCCGCTCCGACTAATAGCAGCGCGCGGGGTTTCCCGCCCGCCGGCCAGCCCCGCTCCTATTGGACGCCTGGCTGCTGCCGCAGCCAATCAGGGAGGAAGGGAGGCGGGCCTCCGCCCCGGCGACCAATAGCAGCGCGCGGGTTCGCAGCCAATCCGCGCACTTTCCTGCGTCTGCCTAGCAACGCGGCCCGCTCCGGCCAATAGCAACGCGCGTCCTCTCCCGCCTCCCGCCCCTCCGACCAATAGCAGCGCGCGGGTTCGGCCTAGCCTGTTCCCCAGCCAATCCGCGCCCTTTCCCGCGTCTCCCTAGCAACGCGGCCAGGAGCAACGCCTCCCCTTACCCTCCGACCAATAGCAGCGCGGGGAATTTCCCGCCCGCCGGCCAGCGCCGCTCCCATTGGACGCCCGGCTGCTTCCGCAGCCAATCAGGCGCCTAGCTGCTTCCCCAGCCGATTAAGGGCGGAAGGAGGCGTCGGTTTGCCCACTGCGCATGTGCGAAGGGCAAGGGGTGGCTTCAGTTGGGCAGTGCGCATGTGCGAAGGAGGGGAGGGGTGTGCGCATGTGCAAGGGAGGGGTGGGAGTGCGCATGTGCAAGGGAGGGGTGGGCAGTGCGCATGTGCAAAGGAGGGGAAGGGTGGGCAGTGCGCATGTGCAAAGGAGGGGTGGGCAGTGCGCATGTGCGAAGGAGGGGAGGGGAGTGCGCATGTGCAAAGGAGGGGAGGGGTGGGCAGTGCGCATGTGCAAAGGAGGGGAGGGGTGGGCAGTGCGCATGTGCAAAGGAGGGGAGGGGTGGGCAGTGCGCATGTGCAAAGGAGGGGAGGGGAGTGCGCATGTGCGAAGGAGGGGAGGGGAGTGCGCATGTGCAAAGGAGGGGTAGGCAGTGCGCATGTGCAAGGGAGGGGTGGGCAGTGCGCATGTGCAAGGGAGGGGTGGGCAGTGCGCATGTGCAAGGGAGGGGAGGGGTGGGCAGTGCGCATGTGCGAAGGGGCAAAGGGTGTGGAGGGGTGCCTACTGCGCATGTGCGGAGGGCAAGGGGTGGCTTCAGATGGGCAGTGCGCATGTGCGAAGGAGGGGAGGGGAGTGCGCATGTGCAAAGGAGGGGAGGGGTGGGCAGTGCGCATGTGCAAGGGAGGGGTGGGCAGTGCGCATGTGCAAGGGAGGGGTGGGCAGTGCGCATGTGCAAGGGAGGGGTGGGCAGTGCGCATGTGCAAGGGAGGGGTGGGCAGTGCGCATGTGCAAGGGAGGGGTGGGCAGTGCGCATGTGCAAGGGAGGGGTGGGGAGTGCGCATGTGCGAAGGAGGGGTGGGCAGTGCGCATGTGCGAAGGAGGGGAGGGCAGTGCGCATGTGCGAAGGAGGGGTGGCAGTGCGCATGTGCAAAGGAGGGGAGGGGTGGGCAATGCGCATGTGCGAAGGGGCAGAGGGCGGGGAGGGTTGCCTACTGCGCATGTGCGGAGGGCAAGGGGTGGCTTCAGTTGGGCAGTGCGCATGTGCAGGGAAGGGGTGGGTACTGCGCATGGGCGAGGGGGTGGCTTCAGTTGGGCAGTGCGCATGTGCGAAGGGCAAGGGGTGGCTTCAGTTTGCCACTGCGCATGTGCAAAGGAGGGGAGCGGGGGGCAGTGCGCATGTGCGGAGGGCAAGGGGTGTCTTCAGTTGGGCAGTGCGCATGTGCAGGGAAGGGGTGGGTACTGCGCATGGGCGAGGGGGTGGCTTCAGTTGGGCAGTGCGCATGTGCGAAGGGCAAGGGGTGGCTTCAGTTGGGCATTGCGCATGCGCGGAGGGCAAGGGGTGACTTAAGTTTGCCACTGCGCATGTGCAAAGGAGGGGAGCGGGGGGCAGTGCGCATGTGCGGAGGGGAAGGGGTGGCTTCAGTTGGGCATTGCGCATGCGCGGAGGGCAAGGGGTGACTTAAGTTTGCCACTGCGCATGTGCAAAGGAGGGGAGCGGTGGGCAGTGCGCATGTGCGGAGGGGAAGGGGTGGCTTCAGTTGGGCATTGCGCATGCGCGGAGGGCATGGGGTGACTTAAGTTTGCCAGTGCGCATGTGCAAAGAAGGGGAGGGGTGGGCAGTGTGCATGTGCGGAGGGCAAGGGGTGGCTTCAGTTTGCCAGTGCGCATGTGCAGGGGAGGGGTGGGTACTGCGCATGTGCGAATGGGCAAAGGGCGGGGAGGGTTGCCTACTGCGCATGTGCGAAGGGCAAGGGGTGGCTTCAGTTTGCCACTGCGCATGTGTGGAGCGCAAGGGGTGGCTTCAGTTGGGCAGTGCGCATGTGCGGAGGGCAAGGGGTGGCTTCAGTTGGGCAGTGCGCATGTGCGAAGGGCAAGGGGTGGCTTCAGTTGGGCAGTGCGCATGTGCGGTGGGCAAGGGGTGGCTTCATTTGGGCAGTGCGCATGTGCGGATGGCAAGGGGTGGCTTCAGTTTGCCACTGCGCATGTGCGAAGGGCAAGGGGTGGCTTCAGTTGGGCAGTGCGCATGTGCGGAGGGCAAGGGGTGGCTTCAGTTGGGCAGTGCGCATGTGCGGAGGGGAGGGGTGGCTTCAGTTGGGCAGTGCGCATGTGCGGAGGGGAGGGGTGGCTTCAGTTGGGCAGTGCGCATGTGCGGAGGGGAGGGGTGGCTTCAGTTTACCACGGCGCATGTGCGGAGCGCAAGGGGTGGCTTCAGTTGGGCAGTGCGCATGTGCGGAGGGCAAGGGGTGGCTTCAGTTCGGCAGTGCGCATGTGCGAAGGGCAAGGGGTGGCTTCAGTTGGGCAGTGCGCATGTGCGGAGGGCAAGAGGGTGGCTTCCGTTGGGCACTGCGCATGGGCGGAGGGGCAAAGGGTGGGGAGGGGTCGGCACTGCGCATGGGCGGAGGGACAAGGGGTGGTTTTGCTTTGCCGCTGCGCATGTGCGAAGGGCACAAGGAGGAGGTGCGCATGTGCAGAGGGAAGAAGGGCGGAAGGAGGCGCCGGAGGGGGCAGTGCGCATGCACGGAGGGCAAGAGGGTGCCTTCAGTTGGGCACTGCGCATGGGCGGAGGGCAAGGGGTGTTTTTGGTTTGCCACTGCGCATGTGGGGAGCGTGGGCAGTGCGCATGCGAGAAGGGCAGTTTTCCAGTGCGCATTCGCGACTTCCATTCTTTTGCCCCGCAGGAGAAGCTGCGCATGTCCGAAGGGGAACGGGGCTCGCCGCGCATGCGCGGCCCGCCGCCACGGAAACCTATGGACATCTACAGCCAGAACGGGGAAGAGGAAGCGCCGCACATGCGCCAAAGGCATGCGCCCGCATCGGAGGACTCTCTGCGCATGCGCAGCACCTCGCCACAAGCCTCAAGCCGCCAATCGGACAGGGAAGAGGATGCGCCGGGCGCCGCCCGGCGCATGCGCGAAGGGCCGCCTCCCACTCCGAACTCTCTGCGCATGTCTGAAGGGCAAAGATGGCCGCCGCAGAACCCTATGGACGCCTCAAGCCGCCAATCGAACGGGGAAGAGGACGCCGCGCGGCGCATGTGCAGGGCGCCCACTTCTGAGTCGTCTCTGCGCATGTGGAAAGCGCCCAGCGCCTCGCCGCGCATGCGCAAGGGCCGGCGCGTCGCGCCTCCGCAGAAACCTATGGAAGGGGAAACGCCGGGCGCCGCCCTGCGCATGCGCGAAGGCTGGGACTCTCTGCGCATGTCCGAAGAGAAGGAAGCGCCGGGCGCCGCACGGCGCATGCGCGGTTCGCAAACAGGCGCGGAGGCTTCAAGCGGCGCCCGGCGCATGCGCAGCCCCTACATGGAGAAGATTGCCGCCAATACCTTT
>NC_139570.1:51258969-51266469 GCF_965112155.1 Podarcis liolepis | reverse complement strand
TTCGCATCCGTGGCCTTGGCCAGGTTGCCGGCTTCCTTGCGCAGGACGTTGAGGAGGGTCTGGGAGCTCTCCAGGATCTGGAAGGGAAAAGGGGGGGGGTCAAACTAGATCTCCCTGGTGATCCGTGTCAAAGAAGGATCTCCACACGTTCATTGTATGCAGGGTTTGGGGGGGTCAGGCTAGATGACCCTGGGACCCATTTTCACCAAAAATCCCATTTTCCCACTGATTTCTCCCCCCAAAATCCCCATTGTTCACTATTTTTTTCACCAATATCTCCCCCCCCCAAATTCCCGTTTTTCACCCGTTTTCTCACCAATTTCTCCCCCAAAAAATCCCATTTTCACCATTTTTTTCACACATTTCTCCCCCAAAATCCCCATTTCCCCCGATTTCTCCCCCCAAATCCCATTTTCCCACCAACCTCTCCCCCCAAAATTCCCATTTTCACCCATTTTTTCACCAATTTCTCGCCCAAAAATTCCCATTCCCATTTTTTCACCCATTTTTTCACCAATTGCTCCCCCAAAAATTCCCATTCCCATTTTCACCCATTTTTTCACCAATTTCTCCCAAAAATCCCATTTTCACCACTTTTTTCACCATTTTCACCCATTTCTCCCCCCAAAATCCCCATTTCTCCCCCCCCAAAAAATCCCATTTTCCACCCGTTTTTTCACCCATCCCCCCCCCATTTCCCATTTCCACCAATTTTTTCACCAATTTCTCCCCCGAAATCCCCATTTCTCCCCCCCAAAAAATCCCATTTTCACCCATTTTTCACCAATTTCTCCCCCAACATCCCATTTTCACCACTTTTTTCACCATTTTCACCCATTTCTCCCCCCAAAATCCCCATTTCTCCCCCCCAAAAAAATCCCATTTTCCACCCGTTTTTTCACCCATTCCCCCCCCATTTCCCATTTCCACCAATTTTTTCACCAATTTCTCCCCCGAAATCCCCATTTCTCCCCCCCAAAAAATCCCATTTTCACCCATTTTTCACCCATTTCTCCCCCCAAAATCCCCATCCCCCCCCAAAAAATCCCATTTTCCACCCATTTTTTCACCCCCCCCCCAATTTCCAATTTTCACCAAATGGTCCGGTCGAACTCATTGCGTGAGGCCATTTTCCAGAAACCCATTTTTTCACCAATTTTTTCACCAATTCCTCCCCCCAAAATCCCATTCCCCCCATTTTTCCACCCATTTCTCCCCCCAAAATCCCATTTTCCACCCATTTTTTCCACCAATTTTTCCACCCATTTCTCCCCCCAAAATTCCCATTCCCATTTTCCACCCATTTTTTCACCAATTTTTCCACCAATTTCTCCCCCCAAAATTCCCATTCCCATTTTTCACCAATTTTTTCACTAATTTTCCCACCAATTTCTCCCCCCAAAATTCCCATTCCCATTTTCACCAATTTTTTCACCAATTTTTCCACCAATTTCTCCCCCCAAAATTCCCATTCCCATTTTCCACCCATTTTTTCACCCATTTCTTCACCCATTTCTCCCCCCCAAAACCCCCATTTTCCACCCATTTTTTCACCAATTTTCCACCAATTTCTCCCCCCCAAAATCCCATTTTCCCACCAATTTCTCCCCCAAAATTCTCATTTTTCACCCATTTTCACCAATTTCTCCCCCAAAATCCCATTTTCACCAATTTTTTCACCCATTTCTCCCCCAAAATCCCATTTTTTCACCCATTTCGCCCCAAAATCCCATTTTCACCATTTTTTTCACCATTTTCTCACCAATTTCTCCCCATAAAACTCCCATTTTCACCATTTTTTTCACCAATCCCCCCCAATTCCCCCCACCTTCATGTAGGCCGCCTCCGTCTCGGCGATGGTGCGGTCGAACTCGTTCCGCGACGCCATTTCCCAGAAAACCCATTTTTTTCACCAACTTCTCCCCCCAGAATTCCCATTTTCACCAATTTTTTCACCATTTTTTCACCAATTTCCCCCCAAAATCCGATTTTTTTCACCCATTTTTTCACCCATTTCTCCCCCAAAATCCCCATTTTCACCCATTTTTCACCGATTTCTCCCCCCAAAACCCCATTTTTACACCCATTTTTTCACCCATTTCTCCCCCCCAAAATTCCCCTTTTCACCAATTTCTCCCCCAAAACCCCCCATTTTTCACCACTTTTTTCACCATTTCCCACCAATTTCTCCCCCGAACCCCAATTTTCACCAATTTTTTCCACCAATTTCTCCCCCCAAAATCCCCATTCCCCCCCAGAATCCCATTTTCGCTCATTTTTTTTCACCCATTCCCTTCCAAATCCCATTTTTTCACCCATTTCTCCCCCCCAAATTCCCATTTTCACCAATCTTTTCACCATTTTCACCAATTTTTCCACCAATTTCTCCCCCAAATTCCCCATTTCCCCTGATTTCTCCCCCAAATTCTCCCCACCTTCATGTACGCCGCCTCCGTCTCGGCGATGGTGCGGTCGAACTCGTTGCGCGACGCCATTTTCCAGAAACCCTTTTCCCCCCACCAATTTCTCCCCCCAAAATTCCCATTTTCACCAATTGGTTCACCATTTTTTCACCAATTCCTCCCCCCCAATCCCAATTTTCCACCCGTTTTTCACCAATTCCTCCCCCCAAAATCCCATTTTCCCACCCATTTTTTTCACCAATTCCTCCCCCCCAAATCCCCATTTCTCCCCGATTTCTCTCCCCAAAATCCCAAATTTTCACCAATTCCTCCCCCCCAATCCCAATTTTCCACCCATTTTTTTTCACCAATTCCTCCCCCCCAAATCCCCATTTCTCCCCGATTTCTCTCCCCAAAATCCCAAATTTTCACCCATTCCTCCCCCCCAATCCCAATTTTCACCCATATTTTCACCAATTTCTCCCCCAAAAATCTCATTTTTCACCCATTTTTTCACCAATTCTCCCCACCTTCATGTACGCCGCCTCCGTCTCGGCGATGGTCCGGTCGAACTCGTTCCGGGACGCCATTTTCCGCGCCAGGCTCTCGTTGACGCGCGACAGCTTGTCCGTCAAAACCCGGATGTCGTTCTGGAGTTTGGATTTCTCCTCTTCCTCCTGGCGGATCTGCTTGCTGAGTTCGTCCCGTTTGAGGGAAAGGTCCTCAATGCCTGGAGGAATAATTAATAATAATAATAATAATAATAGTAATAATAATAATATGGTCAATGCCTGGAGAATTAGTAATAATAATAATAGTAGTAGTAGTAGTAGTAATAATAATAATAATAATAATAATATGGTCAATGCCTGGAGAATTAGTAATAATAATAATAGTAGTAGTAGTAGTAATAATAATAATAATAATGATTAATAATAATAATAATATGGTCCTCAATTCCTGGAGAATTAATAATAATAATAGTAATGATGATGATGATGATGATAATAATGTCCTCAATACCTGCAGAATTAATAATAATAATAGTAATAGTAATATTGTAATATTAATAATAAGAATAGTAATAAGAATAATAATAATATGGTCCTCAATACCAGGAGAATTAATAATAATAATAATAATAATAATAATAATAATAATAATAATATGTCCTCAATACCTGGAGATTTAATAATAATAATAGTAATAAGAATAAGAATATTTCCCGCTTGAGGGAAAGGTCCTCAATTGCTGGAGGATTAATAATAATAATAATAACAATAATAACAATAACAGTAATAATAATAATAATTAATATTAATAATAATTAATAGTAACAAGAATAAGAATATTCAATTTGTTCCGCTGGAGGGAAAGGTCCTCAATGCCTGGAAATATAATAATAATAATAATAATAGTAATAATAAGAATAAGAATAGTAATAAGAATAATAATAATATGGTCCTCAATACCAGGAGAATTACTAATAATAATAATAATAATAATAGTAATAATAAGGTCCTCAATACTTGGAGACTTATTAATAAGAATACTAATACTAATTATTATTATTATTATTATTATTATTATTATTATTATTATTATTATTATTATTTAATTATATGATGATAATAATATTATATTATTATTACTACCTGGAGATTTGATTCAAGATTCATCAATGTTGGGATTTAAGTTATTAATTTATTGATTTATTATTTTTTAATCATTTAATCCTGATTCAATTTAAACCATAATAATAATCATAATAATAATAATAATAAATCAAGTCAGTACCACAAGCTAGGCCTCGTCGCCATAGCAACCCCGCTAGGCCGCGGACCCGCCCTTTATTGGCAGCTTGGCCAATAGCAACGCCAGGTGCCCCGTCCCGTAGCCATAGCAACAGGGCCTCCCTGCCCCTCCGCTCCCTCAACCCAATAGGAACGCGCGGAGTTTCCCGCCCGCCGCCTCGCCCTCCTCCCATTGGCCGCCTCTCTCCTTCCCCAGCCAATCCCGCCCGCCGCCTGGAAAGCGTATCCGCCCCTCGAAGCGCGCGGCCAATAGCAATTAAGAGATTTCCCGCCATTGGCACGGCCGCCTCCTATTGGACGCCTGGCTCCCTCGCCACCCAATCACGCGACGCAGGTGACAGTCAAACGTCTCCGCCCTTCGCGCCCGCGGCCAATAGCAACGCGCGTCCTATACGTCTCCGCCCCTCGCGGCCAATAGCAACGCGCGTCCTTCGATACGTCTCCGCCCCTCGCGCCGCGCGGCCAATAGCAACGCGCGCCCTTCCCCGCCCAGTCAGACCCCGCGGCCAATAGGAACGCGCGTACACCCGCGCCCCCGCCCCCTCCGAACCACGCGGCCAATGGCAACGCTCGCATTTCCCGCCCGCCGCCTCGCCTCCTCCCCATTGGCCGCCTCGCTCCGTCCCCAGCCAATCCGCGCCGCGTTGCTAGGGCGCCCTAGCAACGCGGCCTAGTCTCCGCCCCTCGACCAATAGCAGCGCTCGCCTTTCCCCTCGCCCTCTCCCATTGCCTTTCTCCCTTCTTTCCCCAGCCAATCTCCTTCCCGCTCTCTCTCTCATCGCCATAGCAACGCCGTCGCCCTAGCAACGCGGCCTAGTAACGACGCACGGCCTTCAGACGTCTCCGCCCCTCGACCAATAGCGACGCTCGCCTTTCCCCTCGCCCTCTCCCATTGGCCTGTACCCTCTTTCCCCAGCCAATCCCCTTCCCGTCGCCCTAGCAACGCGGCCTAGTCCCGCCGCACGCCCTCGGCGCTCGACCAATAGCGACGCTCGGCCTTCCCCTCGCCCTCTCCCATTGGCTTTCTCCCTCCCGCTCTCTCCCTCGTCGCCCTAGCAACGCGGCCTAGTCCTTCAGACGTCTCCGCCCCTCACGCCGCTCGACCAATAGCGACGCTCGGCCTTCATACGTCTCCGTCCCTCAACCAATAAGGACGTTCGGCCTTCCCCTCGCCCTCTCCCATTGGCCTGCCCCTTCTTTCCCCCTCCAATCCCCTTCCCGTCGCCCTAGCAACGCGGCCTAGTCCTTCAGACGTCTCCGCCCCTCACGCCGCTCGACCAATAGCAACGCTGGCCTTGCCCCTCGCCCTCTCCCATTGGCCTTCCCCTTCTTTCCCCAGCCAATCCCCTTCCCGCCTTCCCTAGCAACGCCGCCCTCGCCCTAGCAACGCGGCCTGCCTTTACTCCTGCGCCCGCCCCTTCGCACCGCTCGCCCAATAGCAACGCCCGCCTTGCCCCTCGCCCTCTCCCATTGGCCTTCCCCTTCTTTCCCCCTCCAATCCCCTTCCCGTCGCCCTAGCAACGCGGCCTAGTCCTTCAGACGTCTCCGCCCCTCACGCCGCTCGCCCAATAGCGACGCTCGCCTTTCCCCTCGCCCTCTCCCATTGGCCTTCCCCTTCTTTCCCCAGCCAATCCCCTTCCCGTCGCCCTAGCAACGCGGCCTCCCCTCACGCCTGCGCCCGCCCCTTCGCACCGCTCGACCAATAGCAACGCCCGGCTTTCCCCTCGCCCTCTCCCATTGGCCTTCCCCTTCTTTCCCCAACCAATCCCCTTCCCGTCGCCCTAGCAACGCGGCCTAGTCCCGCCGCACGCCCTCGGCGCTCGACCAATAGCGACGCTCGCCTATCCCCTCGCCCTCTCCCATTGGCCTGCCCCTTCTTTGCCCAACCAATCGCCTTCCCGTCGCCCTAGCAACGCGGCCTTCCCTCAGGCCTGCGCCCGCCCCTTCGAAGCGCTCGCCCAATAGCGACGCCCGCCTTTCCCCTCGCCCTCTCCCATTGGCCTTCCCCGTCTTTCCCCCTCCAATCCCCTTCTCGCTTTCCCTAGCAACGCCGCCATCGCCCTAGCAACGCGGCCTGCCTTCACTCCTGCGCCCGCCCCTTCCAACCGCTCGCCCAATAGCGACGCTCGCCCTTCCCCTCGCCCTCTCCCATTGGCCTGCCCCTTCTTTCCCCCTCCAATCCCCTTCTCGCTTTCCCTAGCAACGCCGCCATCGCCCTAGCAACGCGGCCTGCCTTTACTCCTGCGCCCGCCCCTTCGCACCGCTCGTCCAATAGCGACGCTCGCCTTTCCCCTCGCCCTCTCCCATTGGCCTTCCCCTTCTTTCCCCAGCCAATCCCCTTCTCGCGTTCCCTAGCGACGCCCTAGCAACGCGGCCTGCTCCCTCGGCCGGAGCCTGAGCTCGAGTAGGTCAATCTTTCGCCTCACATTTGACCAGCTCGTTGTTGTAGCTCTGGAGCGCCGCCCCTTGCTGCGTCATCGCCGCCGCCGCCGCGTCACGTCACGTACGTTTGAGCGTCGTCGGGTTGGCGCATGCGCGGAGGAAGGAGGAGGGGAGGATAAGGTTCTGCTTCCGGGTCGGAGCGGAAATGGAGGGGTTGGGGGCCGGAAGTGACGGGGGAGGGAGGGGGAAGGAAAGGGAAAGTGGGGTGTGGAAAG
This sequence comes from Podarcis liolepis, assembly GCF_965112155.1. Classification (NCBI taxonomy): domain Eukaryota; kingdom Metazoa; phylum Chordata; class Lepidosauria; order Squamata; family Lacertidae; genus Podarcis; species Podarcis liolepis. The sequence continues at coordinate 51,259,596 of NC_139570.1, read as the reverse complement.
GGAAAGGAGGGAAGGAAAGAAAGGAGGAAGGAGGAAGAAAGGGAAAGAAAAGGAGGAAGAAAGGGAAAGGGGGAAAGGAAAGAAAGGGAAAGGATGAAAGGGAAAGTTGGAGGGGGAAAGAAAGGGAAAGGGGGGAAAGGGAAAGGGGAAGGAAAGAAAGGGAAAGGAGGAAGGGGCCTGAAAGGGAAAGTGGGAAAGGAAAGAAAGGAGGAAGGAGAAGGAAAGGAGGAAGGGGATGAAAGGGAAAGTGGGAAGTGGGGCGAAAAGGGAAAGGAGAGGGGGGAGGAAAGTGAAAGGAAGAAGGGGACTGAAAGGGAAAGGGGTTAGGGGCGAAAGGAAAAGGGGTGAAAGGGAAAGGAGGAAGAAAGGGAAAGGGGGGAAGGGAAAGGGAAGAAAGGAAGAAGGAAGAAGACTGAAAGGGAAAGGGGTTAGGGGGCTGAGAGGGAAAGGGAAGAAAGGGAAAGGAGGAAGGGGATGAAAGGGAAAGGGAAGAAAGGGAAAGGAGGAAGGGGATGAAAGGGAAAGTGGAAGTGGGGGGAAAGGGAAGAAAGGGAAAGGAGGAAGGGGATGAAAGGGAAAGTGGGAAGTGGGGGGAAAGGGAAGAAAGGGAAAGTGTTGGTGTTGAAA
>NC_139570.1:51240971-51258769 GCF_965112155.1 Podarcis liolepis | reverse complement strand
AGGCGCTGAAAAAGAATGGAGGGGGGAAAGGGAAAGGAAAGAAAGGGAAAGGGGTTAGGGGGCTGAAAGGGAAAGTTGAAGGGGGAAAGAAAGGGAAAGGAGGAAGGGGGTGAAAGGGAAAGGGGGGAAAGGGAAAGGGGGAAAGGAAAGAAAGGGAAAGGAGGAAGGGGAAAGTAGGGGGAAAGAAAGGGAAAGGGATGATGAGGGGAGAGGAAAGGGAAAGAAGGGGCCTGAAAGGGAAAGGAGGGGAAGGAGGAAGGGGACGAAAGGGGGAAGGGGGGGAGGAAAGAAAGGGAAAGTGGTGGGAGGGAGGGGAGGGGCTGAAAGGGAAAGTTGGAGGGGTAAAGAAAGGGAAAGGGGGGAAAGGGGAAGGAAAGAAAGGGAAAGGGGTTGGGGGTGAAAGGGAAAGGAGGAAGGGGAAAGAAAGGGAAAGGGAAGAAAGGGAAAGTGGGGTGTTGAAAGGGAAAGGAGGGGGAAGGAAAGAGAGGGAAAGTGGTGGGAGGGAGGGGAGGGGCTGAAAGGGAAAGTTGGAGGGGGGAAGAAAGGGAAAGGAGGAAGGGGATGAAAGGGAAAGTGGGAAGTGGGGGGAAAGGAAAGGGAAGAAAGGGAAATTGGTGGGAGGGAGGGAGGGGCTGAAAGGGAAAGTTGGAGGGGGAAAGAAAGGGAAAGGGGCGAAAGGGAAAGGGGGAAGGAAAGAAAGGGAAAGGGGTTGGGGTGAAAGGGAAAGGAGGAAGGGGAAAGAAAGGGAAAGGGGGAAGTGGGGTGAAAGCGAAAGGAGGGGGAAGGGAGGGAAGGGAAAGTGGTTGGAGGGAGGGAGGGGCTGAAAGGGAAAGTGGGAGGGGGAAAGAAAGGGAAAGGAAGAAGGGGATGAAAGGGAAAGGAGGGGAAGGAAAGAAAGGGAAAGGGGTTAGGGGGCTGAAAGAAAGGAGGAAGGAGAAAGAAAGGGAAAGGAGGAAGGGGATGAAAGGGAAAGGAGGAAGGGGAGAGAAAGAGAAAGGGGTTAGGGGGATGAAAGGGAAAGGAGGAAGGGGAAAGAAAAGGAAAGCAGGGAGGGGATGAAAGGGAAAGGGGTTAGGGGGGCGAAAGGGAAAAGGAAAGAGAGGGAAAGGAGGAAGGGGCTGAAAGGGAAAGTGGGAAAGGAAAGAAAGGAGGAAGGAGAAAGAAAGGGAAAGGAGGAAGGGGATGAAAGGGAAAGGAGGAAGGGGATGAAAGGGAAATTGGGAAAGGAAAGAAAGGAGGAAGGAGAAAGAAAGGGAAAGGAGGAAGGGGATGAAAGGGAAAGGAGGAAGGGGATGAAAGGGAAAGTGGGAAGTGGGACGAAAAGGGAAAGGAGAGGGGGGAAGAAAGTGAAAGGAAGAAGGGGACTGAAAGGGAAATGGGTTGGGGGGTGAAAGGGAAAAGGAAAGAAAGGGAAAGGGGGAAGGGGCTGAAAGGGAAAGTGGGAAGTGGGGGGAAAGGGGGGGAAAGGGAAAGGAGGAGGGGGCGAAGAGGTTAGGGGGCTGAAAGGGAAAGGAAAGAAAGGGAAAGGGGTTGGGGGCAGAAAGGGAAAGGGGGAAAGGAAAGAAAAGGAAAGGAGGAAGGGGAAAGAAAGGGAAAGGGATGATGAGGGGGGCTGAAAGGGAAAGGAGGGGGCAAAAAGGGAAAGGAGGGGGAAGGGAAAGGAAGAAGGGGCCTGAAAGGGAAAGGGGTTAGGGGGCGGAAAGGGAAAGGGGGAAAGAAAGGGAAAGGGGTTAGGGGGAGGGAGGGGAGGGGGCTGAAAGGAAAGAAAGGGGAAAGGGGTGAAAGGGAAAGGGGGAAGGAAAGAAAGGGAAAGGGGTTAGGGGGCTGAAAGGGGGAAGGGGAAAGAAAGGGAAAGGAGGAAGGGGAAAGAAAGGGAAAGGGGTTAGGGGGCTGAAAGGGAAAAGGGGTGAAAGAAAGGGCAAGTGGTAAGAGGGAGGGAGGGGAGGGGCTGAAAGGAAAGAAAGGGAAAGGAGGAAAGGGATGAAAGGGAAAGTAGGGGGAAAGGAAAGAAAGGGAAAGGGGTGAAAGGGGGAGGGGGAAAGGAAAGAAAGGGAAAGGGGGAAAGGGAAAGAAAGGGAAAGGGGGGAAAGGGGGAGGGGGAAAGGAAAGAAAGGGAAAGGGGTGAAAGGGGGAGGGGGAAAGGAAAGGGAAAGAAAGGGGTGAAAGGGAAAGGGGGAAAGGAAAGAAAGGGAAAGGGGGGAAGGAAAGAAAGGCAAAGGGGGGAAGGAAAGAAAAGGGGGAAAGGAAAGGGAAAGAAAGGGAAAGGAGGAAAGGGGGAAGGGGAAAGAAAGGGAAAGGAGGAAGGGGAAAGTAGGGGGAAAGGAAAGAAAGGGAAAGGGGGAAAGGAAAGGGAAAGAAAGGGGTGAAAGGGAAAGGGGGAAAGGAAAGAAAGGGAAAGGGGGGAAAGGGAAAGGGGGAAAGGAAAGAAAAGGAAAGGGGGAAAGGAAAGGGAAAAGAGGAAAGGGAAAGGGGGAAGGGGAAAGAAAGGGAAAGGGGTTTGGGGTCTCAGGAGTCAGCCCTTCCGCGTACTACAACTCCCTTTTCCCATCCCGGGCGCCGCCGCGCTACAACTCCCCTGCGCCCGGGGAAACGCAGAGCGCCGCCTCCCTATTGGACGCCTGGGTTTCGCCCCCCCGGGATCTGAAGCGCCGGGTGCGAGAGATCCGCTGGGGGCCGCCCGTTTCTCGCGCGCTACGGTTCCCAAGCAATAAAGACATTGGTTCGCAAGCCAAGCGCCTGGGTTTTCCCTCCAAGGCCGGGAACTGAAGCGCACCGGGTGCGAGGGATCCGCCGGGTGGGAGGGATCCACTGGGCGCCGTCCATTTCGGGACGCTACAGTTCCCATGAAATAAAGCTATTGGTTCACAAGCAAAGCGCCTGGTGCTGGGTGCGAGGGATCCACTGGGTGCGAGAGATCTGCCGGGTGGGAGGGATCCACTGGGTGCGAGAGATCTGCTGGGTGGGAGGGCTCCACTGGGTGGGAGAGATCCGCTGGGTGCTAGAGATCCGCTGGGTGCGAGAGATCCACGGGTGTCGTCTGTTTGGGGACGCTATGGATCCCAAGGCTGGGGACTGAAGTGCCGGGTGCGAGAGATCCACTGGGTGCGAAAGATCTGCCGGGTGGGAGGGATCCACGGAGTGGGAGAGATCTGCTGGGTGGGAGGGATCCACAGAGTGGGAGAGATCTGGGTGCAAGAGATCCGCTGGGCGTCGTCCATTTGGGAACGCTACAGTTCCCAAGCCTGGGAAATGAAGTGCTGGGTGCGAGAGATCCGCTGGGTGCTAGAGATCCGCTGGGTACGAGAGATCCACGGGTGTCGTCTGTTTGGGGACGCTATGGATCCCAAGGCTGGGGACTGAAGTGCCGGGTGCGAGAGATCCACTGGGTGCGAAAGATCTGCCAGGTGGAAGGGTCCACGGAATGGGAGAGATCTGCCGGGTGGGAGGGATCCACAGAGTGGGAGAGATCTGCCGGGTGGGAGGGTTCCACTGGGCGGGAAGGATCTGCTGGGTGGGAGGGATCCATTGGGCGGGAAGGATCTGCTGGGTGCGAGAGATCCACGGGTGCCGTCTGGGGACGCTATGGATCCCAAGCCTGGGAACTGAAGTGCCGGGTGCGAGGCATCCACTCGGTGGGAGAGATCCACTGGGTGCGAGAGATCCACAAGTGCCGTCTATTTGGGGACATTACGGTTCCCAAGCCTGGGAAATGAAGTGCTGGGTGCGAGAGATCCGCTGGGTGCGAGAGATCCGCTGGGTGCGAGAGATCCACTGGGTGCCGTCCATTTGGGGACGCTACGGTTCCCAGGAAATAAAGCACCTGGTGTTTTTTTTAAATCCAAGCGCCGGGTGGGAGAGATCCACTGGGTGGGAGAGATCCACCGGGCGCCCTCCGTTTGAGGGCGCTACGGTTCCCACGCGATGACGCCGTTTGTTCGCAAGCCAAGCTGCTGGTTTCCCCCCGGGAACTGAAGCGCCGGGTGCGAGAGATCCGCCGGGTGGGGGAGATCCGCCGGGTGGGAGAGATCCACTGGGTGCTGTCCATTTGGGGACGCTACAGTTCCCAGGAAAGAAAGCACCTGGTGTTTTTTTAATCCAAGCGCCGGGTGGGAGAGATCCACCGGGTGGGAGAGATCCACCGGGCACCGTCCGTTTGAGGGCGCTACGGTTCCCACGCGATGACGCCGTTTGTTCGCAAGTGCCTGGTTTCCGCCCCGGGAACTGAAGCGCCGGGTGCGAGAGATCCGCCGGGTGGGAGAGATCCGCCGGGTGGGGGAGATCCACTGGGTGCTGTCCTTTTGGGGACGCTACAGTTCCCAGGAAATAAAGCTATTTGTTCACGAGCAAAGCACCCGGTTTTTCCCCGCTGGGAACTGAAGCGCCGGGTGCGAGAGATCCGCTGGGTGGGAGAGATCTGCCGGGTGGGAGGGATCCACTGGGTGCAAGAGATGTGCCGCGTGGGAGAGATCCACTGGGCGCCGTCCGTTTGGCGGCGCTACAGTTCCCAGGAAATAAAGCTATTTGTTCACCACCAAAGCACCTGGTGCTGGGTGCGAAGGATCTACTGGGTGCGAGAGATCTGCCGGGTGGGAGGGATCCATGGAGTGGGAGAGATCTGCTGGGAGCGAGAGATCCCCGGGTGTCGTCTGTTTGCGGACGCTATGGATCCCAAGGCTGGGAACTGAAGTGCCGGGTGCGAGAGATCCACTGGGTGCGAAAGATCTGCCAGGTGGGAGGGTCCACGGAATGGGAGAGATCTGCTGGGTGGGAGGGTTCCACTGGGTGAGAGAGATCTGCTGGGTGCGAGAGATCCGCTGGGCGTCGTCCATTTGGGAACGCTACGGTTCCCAAGCCTGGGAAATGAAGTGCCGGGTGCGAGAGATCCGCTGGGTGCGAGAGATCCGCTGGGTGCGAGAGATCCACGGGTGCCGTCTGCGGGCGCTATGGATCCCAAGGCTGGGAACTGAAGTGCTGGGTGCGAGAGATCCACTGCGTGGGAGGGATCCACTGGGTGCGAGAGATCTGCCGGGTGGGAGGGTCCACGGAATGGGAGAGATCTGCTGGGTGGGAGGGTTCCACTGGGCGGGAGAGATCTGCCGGGTGCGAGAGATCCGCTGGGCGTCGTCCATTTGGGAACGCTACAGTTCCCAAGCCTGGGAAATGAAGTGCTGGGTGCGAGAGATCCACTGGGTGCGAGTGATCCACTGGGTGCGAGAGATCCACGGGTGCCCTCTTTTGGGGGACGCTATGGATCCCAAGGCTGGGGACTGAAGTGCCGGGCGTGATAGATCCACTGGGTGCTACGGTTCCCACACAATAAAGTTCTCTCCCCACCCCCAGGAATTGAAGCGCCGGGTGCAAGAGGCGCAGTGCCAGGTGGGAGAGATCCGCCAGGTGCAAGAGATCCACTGGGCGCCGTCCGTTTGGCGGCGCTACGGTTCCCACACCATAAAGCTATTTCTTCGCAAGCCAAGCGCCTGGTTTTTCCCTCCAAGGCTGGGAACTGAAGCGCCGGGTGCAAGGCAAGGGATCCGCTGGGTGCAAGGGATCCACTGGGTGCCGTCCGTTTGGCGGCGCTACGGTTCCCACATATTAAAGCTATTTATTCGCAAGTCCTGGTTCCCCCCCCCCAGTTGTTGTAATAATAATAATAATAATAATAATAATAATATAGATATCCAAATAGGTACATTACAAGTAGTAGTTGTAGTACTAATATAATAATAATAATAATAATATAGATATCCAAATAGGTACATTACAAGTAGTAGTTGTAGTCGTAGTAGTAATAAAGATACGCAGTTAATAACATGTAAATTATAAGTTAATAATAATAATAATAATAATAATAATAATAATAATAAGATATGCAGATAATAATACTGATATCCAGACATGTAAATTATAAGTAAATAATAATAATAATAAGCAGATAATAATACTGATATCCAGACATGTAAATTATAAGTAAATAATAATAATAATAATAATAATAATAATAATAATAATAATAATAAAGATATGCAGATAATAATACTGATATCCAGACATGTAAATTATAAGTAAATAATAATAATAATAAAAATAATAATATGCAGATAATTACCGATATCCAGACATGTAAATTATAAGTAAATAATAATAATGATATGCAGATAATAATACTGATATCCAGACATGTAAATTATAAGTAAATAATAATAATAATAATAATAATAATAATAATAATAATAATAATAAGATATCCAGATAATAATACTGATATCCAGACATGTAAATTGTAAGTAAATAATAATAATAATAATAATAATAATAATAATATGCAGATAATAATACTGATATCCAGACATGTAAATTATAAGTAAATAATAATAATAATAATAATAATAATAATAATAATAAGCAGATAATAATACTGATATCCAGACATGTAAATTATAAGTAAATAATAATAATAATAATAATAATAATAATAATAATAATAATAAAGATATGCAGATAATAATACTGATATCCAGGCATAAAGTATAAGTAAATTATTATTATTATTATTATTATTATTATTATTATTATTATTATTATTATTATTATATCCAAATAGGTAGATTCCAAATGATTATAAATTAACCATCCTAATAATTAATAGAAATTATGAGATTCGGCAGATATCCAATTAGGCAGATTCCAAAGGATAATTTTAATAATTACCACCCTCTCCGGAAACACAACTTGGCGCCTTCCGCCCCCTGATGACATCACGCCTTGTGACATCACCGCCCGGCCCTTATGACATCACGGAATCCCCCCCCGGCTTCCTCCAGGAAGAGGATTCCCAGCCATGTTGCTGCTGCTTCCTCTCCTCTTCCTATTGGCTGCGCCCGGTAAATCTCCCAAAATTTCACCTGTGGGGAATGTTGGGGAAGATTCGAACCCGGGTCTCAAACTTTCCGGCTTTTTCCGCAGCCCGGCCCCCGCCGCCGCCGCCCCCGCTGGATCTGGACCCCTTCTCGGCCTCGGAGGAAGCGGACGAGATGGACCCGGGCGCCGGAGGAGAGGACCCGGAAGAGAACTGGGGCGGGGAGAAGGTGCGTGGGGAAGTTTCCCGGACGTTTCCTGTCCGTTTCCCTGTTTATTTCCAGGAGGTTTCCTGCCTATTTCTTGTCTGTTTCCAGGAGGTTTCTTGTCTGTTTCCTGTCTGTTTCCAGGGAGTTTCCTGTCTATTTCCTGCCTATTTCCAGGGAGTTTCCTGTCTGTTTCCAGGAAGTTTCCTGCCTATTTCCTGCCTATTTACAGGGAGTTTCCTGTCTATTTCCTGGGAGTTTCCTATTTCCTGCCTATTTGCAGGGAGTTTCCTGTCTATTTCCTGTCAGTTTCCTGCCTATTTCCAGGGAGTTTCCTGTCTATTTCCTGTCAGTTTCCTGTCTATTTCCAGGGAGTTTCCTGTTTATTTCCTGCCTATTTCCTGCCTATTTGCAGGGAGTTTCCTGTTTATTTCCTGTCTGTTTCCAGGAAGTTTCCTGCCTATTTCTTGTCAATTTCCATGGAGTTTCCTGCCTATTTCGAGGGAGTTTCCTGTTTATTTCCTGTCTGTTTCCAGGAAGTTTCCTGGCTATTTCTTGTCTATTTCCAAGACGTTTCTTGTCTGTTTCCTGTCTATTTCCTGGGAGTTTCCTGCCTATTTCTTGTCTATTTCCAGGGAGTTTCCTGTCTATTTCCTGTCAGTTTCCTGCCTATTTCCTGCCTATTTGCAGGGAGTTTCCTGCCTATTTGCAGGGAGTTTCCTGTCCATTTCCTGTCAGTTTCCTGCCTATTTCCAGGGAGTTTCCTGTCTATTTCCAGGGAGTTTCCTGTCTATTTCCTGTCAGTTTCCTGCCTATTTCCAGGGAGTTTCCTGTCTATTTCCTGTCAGTTTCCTGCCTATTTCCAGGAGGTTTCTTGTCTGTTTCCTGTCAGTTTCCTGTCTATTTCCAGGGAGTTTCCTGCCTATTTCTTGTCTATTTCCAGGAGGTTTCTTGTCTGTTTCCTGTGTATTTCCAGCGAGTTTCCTGTCTATTTCCTGGGAGTTTCCTGTCAATTTCCTGTATATTTCCAGGACGCTTCCTGTATATTTCCAGGCAGTTTCCTGCCTATTTCCAGGGAGTTTCCTGCCTATTTCCTGCCTATTTGCAGGGAGTTTCCTGTCTATTTCCTGTCAGTTTCCTGCCTATTTGCAGGGAGTTTCCTGCCTATTTGCAGGGAGTTTCCTGTCTATTTCCTGTCAGTTTCCTGCCTATTTCCAGGGAGTTTCCTGTCTGTTTCCCGCCTATTTGCAGGGAGTTTCCTGCCTATTTCTTGTCTATTTCCAAGAAGTTTCTGGTCTGTTTCCTGTCTGTTTCCAGGGTTTCCTGTTTATTTCCTGCCTATTTCCAGGGAGTTTCCTGTCTGTTTCCAGGAAGTTTCCTGCCTATTTCCTGCCTATTTGCAGGGAGTTTCCTGCCTATTTGCAGGGAGTTTCCTGTCTATTTCCAGGGAGTTTCCTGCCTATTTGCAGGGAGTTTCCTGTCTATTTCCAGGGAGTTTCCTGCCTATTTCCAGAGAGTTTCCTGTCTATTTCCTGTCAGTTTCCTGCCTATTTCCAGGGAGTTTCCTGTCTATTTCCTGTCAGTTTCCTGCCTATTTCCAGGAGGTTTCTTGTCTGTTTCCTGTCAGTTTCCTGTCTATTTCCAGGGGGTTTCCTGCCTATTTCCAGGGAGTTCCCATGCTAAAGTTCCCGCGCTAAGGTTCCCGCGCTAAGGTTCCCGTGCTTCATAAACTTCCTTTCTGCTTCCAGGCGCTGATCGACTTCCCGCCCCGCGGAATGCGGCGCCGGCGCCAGGCGGCCTTCCTCGAACCCGCGCCGCACGCCAGGGTGAGTCTCCCCTTCCCTTTGGGCGCCGGGTGCGGAACCGGGCGCCGAACGCGCTACAATTCCCATCTCTCTCCTCTGCCCTTCCGGGTCCCGGGTGCGAAACCTGCTACCATTCCCCTTCCTCGCCCGCCCTTCCGGCGCCCGGCCCCGGGTGCAAAAGGCGGCGCCGGCACGCTACAATTCCCATCTCTCTCGACTGCCCTCCCGGGTCCCGGGTGCGAAACGCGCTATAACTCCCACCTCTGTCGCCCGCAGTACGTCGAAGACGCCCGGATTCCCATCCAGCACCGGGGGGTCGCTCTGCAAAGTAAGGCGCCGGCGCCGGGTGCGGGAACCTTAGCGCGGGAACCTTAGCGTAGGGATTTCCTGTCTATTCCCCGTAAGCAGAAAGGAAGTAGCTCAGGGAGTTTCCTGTCTATTTCCTGGAAGCGGAAAGGAAGTAGCTCAGGGAGTTTCCTGTCTATTTCCTGTCTATTTCCAGGGAGTTTCCTGTCTATTTCCAGGGGGTTGCTACCTTTCTGCTTGTGGGAAATAGACAGGAAACTGCCTGGTAACAGGCAGGAAATAGACAGGAAACTCCCTGGAAATCCAAGAAACTCCCTGGAAACAGACAGGAAACTCCCCAGAAATAGACAGGAAATAGACTGGAAATAGACAGGAAATAAACAGGAAACTCCCTGGAAATACACAGGAAATAAATAGGAAACTCCCTGGGAATATGCAGGAAACTCCCAGGAAATAGACAGGAAACATCCTGGAAATAGGCAGGAAATAGGCAGGAAACTTCCTGGAAATAGGAAACTCCCTGGAAATAGACATGAAATAAACAGGAAACTCCCTGAAAATAGATAGGAAACTCCCTAGAAAATGACAGGAAACTCCCTGGAAATAGACAGGAAATAAACAGGAAACTCCCTGGAAGTAGACAGGAAATAGACAGGAAACTGCCTGGAAATAGACAGGAAATAAACAGGAAACTCCCAGGAATGAGACAGGAAACTCCCTGGAAATAGGAAACAGGAAACTCAATGAGCTGCTGGCTTTCTGCTTGTGGGGAATAGGAAATTCCCTGGAAATAGACAGGAAATAGACAGGAAACTGTGTGGAAATAGACAGGAAACTCCCTGGGTGCGATAAGAGGGGGGGTGTCGAAATGAAATGCGGGAAGCTTAGTGCGGCGCCCGCTTGTCCCCGCAGTGGGCAATCCTGGGGAAGGTTGCAGGTTCAAGTCTCCTTAGCACGGGAACCTTAGCGTGGGAATTTTAGCACGGGAAGTTTCTTGTCTGCTTCCTATCTATTTCCTGCCTATTTCCAGGGAGTTTCCTCTATTTCCTGTCAGTTTCCTGTCAGTTTCCTGTCTATTTCCTGGGAGTTTCCTGCCTATTTCCTGCCTATTTGCAGGGAGTTTCCTGTCTATTTCATGTCAGTTTCCTGTCTATTTTCCTGGGAGTTTCCTGTTTATTTCCTGTCTATTTCCAGGAAGCTTCCTGCCTATTTCTTGTCTATTTCCAGGAGGTTTCTTGTCTGTTTCCTGTCTATTTCCAGGGAGTTTCCTGTCTATTTCTTGCCTATTTCCAGGGAGTTTCCTGTCTGTTTCCTGTCTATTTCCTGGGAGTTTCCTGCCTATTTGCAGGGAATTTCCTGTTTATTTCCTGTCTATTTCCAGGGAGTTTCCTGTCTATTTCCAGGAAGTTTCCTGCCTATTTCTTGTCGGTTTCCAGGGAGTTTCCTGTCTGTTTCCAGGAAGTTTCTTGTCTGTTTCCTGTCTATTTCCTGCCTATTTCCAGGCAGTTTCCTGTCTATTTCCAGGGAGTTTCCTGCCTATTTCCTGCCTATTTGCAGGGAGTTTCCTGTCTATTTCATGTCAGTTTCCTGTCTATTTCATGTCAGTTTCCTGTTTATTTCCTGTTTATTTCCAGGGAGTTTCCTTAGCGCTGTAAGATGAGAGAGGGAATTTTAGCACGGGAATTGTAGCGCAGGAACCCTAGCGTGGGAATTTTAGCGCGGGAACCTTAGCGCTGTAATATCAGAGAGGGAATTTTAGCACGGGGATTTAAGCACGGGAACCGTAGCTCGGGAATTTTAGCACGGGGATTTCAGAGTGGGAATTTAAGCACGGGAACCTTAGCGCTGTAATATGAGTGGGAATTCTAGCGCGGGAAACGTAGTGTGGGAATTCTAGCGCGGGAAACGTAGCGTGGGAATTCTAGCGCAGGAAACATAGTGTGGGAATTCTAGCGCAGGAAACATAGTGTGGGAATTCTAGCGCAGGAATTCTAGCATGGGAAACATAGCATGGGAATTCTAGTCCGGGAAACGCAGCGCGGGAATTCTAGCGCGGGAAATGCAGCGCAGGAATTCTAGCGCGGGAAACGTAGCGCGGGGATTCTAGCACGGGAAACGTAGCGCGGGAATTCTAGCGTGGGAATCCTAGCGCGGGAAACGTAGCGTGGGAATTCTAGCGTGGGAAACGTAGCGTGGGAATTCTAGCATGGGAAACGTAGCGTGGGAATTATAGCGCGGGAAACGTAGCGTGGGAATTCTAGTGCAGGAAACGTAGCATGGGAATTCTAGCGCGGGAACCTTAGCGCGGGAAACGTAGCGCGGCGCCGTTTTCTCCCCGCAGTGGCGCCGCCGGAGGAGTGCGCCTGCCCCGAGCCGCTGGCCAAGGGGACGCTGGTGGCCATGGTGGCGGTCCTGGCCTTTCTCGGCTTCTTCTCGACGTCGGTCTTGTTGGTGGTGGCCGTCTGTCTGCTGCGCCTGGTGGAGCGACAGCGGTGAGTGGATAATCGATGATCGATAATCGATCGATAGATAAGTGGAATGAACAGAAGGGTGAAATGGAAAGAGAAAGAGAAAGAGAAATGAAAGATTATATATTTATATATATATAATATTATGTTATGTTATGTTATGTTCTGTTATATTGTTATATTCTATTCTATTCTATTATATTATGATATTGTTATGTTATATTATATTCTATTATAATGTCATGTGATATGATATGATATGATGTGATATGATATGATATTATATTATATTATATTATATTATATTATATTATATTATATTATATTATATTATATTATATTATATTATATATTATACTGTTATGTTATGTTATGTTATATTATATTATATTCTATTATATTCTATTCTATTCTATTCTATTATATTCTATTATATTATATTATATTATATTATGATATTGTTATATTATATTATATTATATTATATTATATTATATTATATTATATTATATTATATTATATTATATTATATTATATTATATTATATTATATTATATTATATTATGATATTGTTATGTTATATTATATTATAATGTTATGTGATATGATATGATATGATATGATATGATATGATATTATATTATATTATATTATATTATATTATATTATATTATATTATATTATACTGTTATGTTATGTTATGTTATATTATATTCTATTCTATTCTATTCTATTCTATTCTATTCTATTATATTATATTATATTATATTATATTATATTATGATATTGTTATATTATATTATATTATATTATATTATATTATATTATATTATATTATATTATATTATATTATATTATATTATATTATATTATATTATATTATATTATATTATATTATATTATGATATTGTTATGTTATATTATATTATAATGTTATGTGATATGATATGATATGATATGATATTATATTATATTATATTATATTATATTATATTATATTATATTATATTATATTATATTATATTATATTATATTATATTATACTGTTATGTTATGTTATGTTATGTTATGTTATGTTGTTATATTATATTATATTATATTATATTATATTATATTATATTATATTATATTATATTATATTATATTATATTATATTATATTATATTATATTATATTATATTATATTATATCATAATGTTATGTTATGTGATATGATATGATATGATATGATAGTATAGTATATGATATGATAGTATAGTATAGTATATTGTTATGTTTATTATATTATATGTATTATATTATATTATATATTATATTATATTATATTATATTATATTATATTATATTATATTATATTATATTATATTATATTATATTATATTATATTATATTATATTATATTATATTATATTATATTATATTATAATGTTATATTAAGTAAAATATAAAAAGAAAAAGGAAAATATTAATATATTATAAATATATTAATATAATATAATATATTTATATTTATATATTTAATTTATATTATACTTTTATTATACTTATATTTATATATTATGTTATGTTATGTTATTATATCATATTATATTATATTATATTATTATATAATATTATATTACATTATTATGTTATATTAATTAAAATATGGAAAAGAAAAATATTAATATTTTATAAATACAAATATATTAATATAATATAATATATTTATATTTATATATTTAATTCATATTATACTTCTTTTATTATACTTTTATCTTATCTTATCTTATCTATTATATTATTGTTATGTTATATTAAATAATAATAATAATAATAATAATAATAATAATAATAATAATAATAATAGAGAAACAGGAAGTGGCCGCTCTAGGACGCGCCCCCTCTCTGATTTTAACCCCGCCTCTCCCTTCCAGGAAGTCGGGGAAGGACGCCAACGCCGCCGGATTGGCCAACAGGCCCCTCCCTCCGCTGCCGTGAGTGACGGGTGGGCGGGGCTTCGGGCGGGCGGGGCTGTTGTTCTTCTTCTTGTTGTTGTTATTAATTTATTATTATCATTTATTTTTATTTTTATTATCTATTATTATTATCTATTATTATTATTATCAATTTATTATCATTTATTATTATCATTTATTATTATTATTATCATATTATTATTATTATTATCATATTATTATTATTATTATTATCATATTATTATTATTATATTATATTATGTTGTTGTTATTTTATTATCATTATTTTATTTTTATATTTTTATTATATTTTATTTTTATATTTTTATTATTTATTATTATTATTGTTATTAGTAGTTGTATTCATTTATTAGAATTTTATTATTATTATTATTATTATTATCATCATCCTCATCATACTATTATTATTATTAATTTATTATTATCATTTATTATTATTATCATTTATTATTATTATCATAGTATTATTATTATTATCATATTATTATTATCATATTATTATTATTATCATATTATTATTATTATTATTATTATTATTATTATTATCAATTATTATTATTATCAATTATTATTATTATTATTATTACTATTATTCTTGCAGCCCCCCGCGCCCGGAGCGCGTCTACCTGGCGACGAAACCGACCCCCGGGTACGAGAGGCCGATGGCCACCAGTCCGTGAGTACCTGTCAATCATTCGGAGCCGGACCTGTCAATCATTCTGGGATTAAGGGGGCGGGACCATCCCTGTCAATCATTCTGTCATTCAAATCGATAACCATGGTTGCCCCCTCCCTGTCAATCATTCTGGGATCCAGGGGGTGGGAAAAGGCAGCCCTGTCAATCATTCTGTCATTCCAATCGATAACCTGTCAATCATTCTGGGATTGAACCCTGAATCAAATCACCTGTCAATCAAATTGATAACATGTCAATCATTATGGGATTCAGGAGGCGGGACCAGACGACCCTGGTTGCCCCGCCCCTGTCAATCATTCTTGGATTGAACCCTGGTTCCCCCCTCCCTGTCAATCATTCTGGGATCCAGGGGGCGGGACCTTCCCTGTCAATCATTCTGCTATTCAAATCGCTAACCTGTCAATCATTCTGGGATCCAGGGGGCGTGAAAAGGCATCCCTGTCAATCATTCTGTCATTCAAATCGATAACCTGTCAATCATTCTGGGATCCAGGGGGTGGGACCAGACAACCCCGGTTGTCCCATCCCTGTCAATCATTCTGAGATCTAGGGGGTAGGACTAGACAACCCCAGTTGGCCCAGACCTGTCAATCATTCTGAGATCTAGGGGGTGGGACTAGACAACCCCGGTTGGCCCAGACCTGTCAATCATTCTGAGATCTAGGGGGTGGGACTAGACAACCCCGGTTGGCCCAGACCTGTCAATCATTCTGAGATCTAGGGGGTGGGACTAGACAACCCCGGTTGGCCCAGACCTGTCAATCATTCTGAGATCTAGGGGGTGGGACTAGACAACCCCGGTTGGCCCAGACCTGTCAATCATTCTGAGATCTAGGGGGTAGGACTAGACAACCCCGGTTGGCCCAGACCTGTCAATCATTCTGAGATCTAGGGGGTGGGACTAGACAACCCCGGTTGGCCCAGACCTGTCAATCATTCTGGGATCTAGGGGGTGGGACTAGACAACCCCGGTTGGCCCAGACCTGTCAATCATTCTGAGATCTAGGGGGTGGGACTAGACAACCCCGGTTGGCCCAGACCTGTCAATCATTCTGAGATCTAGGGGGTGGGACTAGACAACCCCGGTTGGCCCAGACCTGTCAATCATTCTGAGATCTAGGGGGTGGGACTAGACAACCCCGGTTGGCCCAGACCTGTCAATCATTCTGAGATCTAGGGGGTGGGACTAGACAACCCCGGTTGGCCCAGACCTGTCAATCATTCTGAGATCTAGGGGGCGGACTAGGCAACCCCGGTTGGCCCAGACCTGTCAATCATTCTGTCATTCAAATCGATAACCTGTCAATCATTCTGTGATTCAGGAGGTGGGACCAGACAATCCTGGTTGCCCCGTCCCTGTCAATCATTCTGGCATCCAGGGGGCGGGACCATCCCTGTCAATCATTCTGGGATCCAGGGGGCGGGACCAGACGGCCCTGGTTGCCCCATCCCTGTCAATCATTCTGGGATCCAGGGGGCGGGACCATCCCTGTCAATCATTCTGTCATTCAAATCGATAACCTGTCAATCATTCTGGGATTCAGGAGGCAGGACGAGACAACCCTGGTTGCCCCATTCCTGTCAATCATTCTGGGATCCAGGGGGTGGGAAAAGGCATCCCTGTCAATCATTCTGTCATTCAATTTGATAACCTGTCAATCATTCTGGGATTGAACCCTGAATCAAATCACCTGTCAATCAAATTGATAACATGTCAATCATTATGGGATTCAGGAGGCAGGAGCAGACGACCCTGGTTGCCCCGCCCCTGTCAATCATTCTTGGATTGAACCCTGGTTCCCCCCTCCCTGTCAATCATTCTGGGATCCAGGGGGCGGGACCTTCCCTGTCAATCATTCTGCTATTCAAATCGCTAACCCTGGTTGCCCCATCCCTGTCAATCATTCTGGGATCCAGGGGGTGGGAAAAGGCATCCCTGTCAATCATTCTGTCATTCAAATCGATAACCTGTCAATCATTCTGGGATCCAGGGGGCGTGAAAAGGCATCCCTGTCAATCATTCTGTCATTCAAATCGATAACCTGTCAATCATTCTGGGATCCAGGGGGCGGGACCAGACAACCCTGGTTGTCCCATCCCTGTCAATCATTCTGAGATCTAGGGGGTGGGACTAGACAACCCCGGTTGGCCCAGACCTGTCAATCATTCTGAGATCTAGGGGGTGGGACGAGACAACCCTGGTTGCCCCATTCCTGTCAATCATTCTGGGATCCAGGGGGTGGGAAAAGGCATCCCTGTCAATCATTCTGACATTCAAACCGATAACCTGTCAATCATTCTGGGATCCAGGGGGCGGGACCAGGCAACCCTGGTTGCCCCGCCCCTGTCAATCATTCTTGGATTGAACCCTGCTTGCCCCCTCCCTGTCAATCATTCTGAGATCTAGGGGGCGGGACTGGACAACCCCGGTTGGCCCAGACCTGTCAATCACTCTGTCATTCAAATTGATAACCTGTCAATCATTCTGGGATTCAGGAGGCGGGACCAGACAACCCTGGTTGCCCCGTCCCTGTCAATCATTCTGGGATCCAGGGGGCGGGACCATCCCTGTCAATCATTCTGTCATTCAAATCGATAACCTGTCAATCATTCTGGGTACTAGGGGGCGGGACCAGACAACCCTGGTTGCCCCATCCCTGTCAATCATTCCAAGATCTAGGGGGCGGGACTGGACGACCCTGGTTGCCCCATCCCTGTCAATCATTCTGGGATCCAGGGGAGTGGGACCATCCCTGTCAATCATTCTGTCATTCCAATCGATAACCATGGTTGCCCTATGCCTGTCAATCATTCTGGGATTGAACCCTGGTTGCTCCGTACCTGTCAATCATTCCGTTATTCAAATCGATAAATACCTGTCAATCATTCGGGGATTCAGGGGCCTGGGAACCGTAGCGCCCTGTCAATCATCCTGGCGCCAGGCGACCCCGGTTGCCCCTTCCCTGTCAATCATCCCGGGCTCAAATCGGCAACCATGGTTACCCGATGCCTGTCAATCATTCTGTCATTCGAATCGATAGCCTGTCAATCATTCTGGGAATCAGGCGCCTGGTTGTCCCGGGAACCGTAGTGCCTGTCAATCATCCTGGTGCCAGATGACCCCGGTTGCCCCCTCCCTGTCAATCATTCTGTCATTCAAATTAATAACCTGTCAATCATTCTGGGTTCAACTGAATAACCATGGTTGCCCCCTCACTGTCAATCATTATGTCATTCCAATCGACAACCTGTCAGTCAAATCACCTGTCAATCAAATTGAGAACCTGTCAATTAAATTGAGAACCTGTCAATCAAATTGAGAACATGTCAATCAAATATCCTGTCACTCCAATCGATAACCTGTCAATCCTTCTGGGATTGAACCCGGCTTGCCCCCTCACTGTCAATCATTGTGTCATTCCAATCGACAACCTGTCGATCAAATCACCTGTCAATCAAATTCAGAACCTGCCAATCAAATT
>NC_139570.1:51220971-51235971 GCF_965112155.1 Podarcis liolepis | reverse complement strand
CTCTCCTTCCTTCCCTACTTCCTTCTTTTGCTTTTCTTTCTTCCTTCCTTCCTCCCTCCTTCCTTCCTTCTTTCTTTTGCTTTTCTTCCATAATTCCTCCCTTCCCTCCTTCCTTCCTTCCTTCCTTCCTTCCTTCCTTCCTTCCTTCCTTCCTTCTCTCCCTCTGTCTCTCCTCTCCTCCCTCCCTCCTTCCTTCCTTCCTTCCTTCCTTCCTTTCCTCCTTCCTTAATTCTTTATTGCTTTCCTTAATTAATTCCCTCTTTCTTTCCCTCCCTCCCTTCCTTCCTTCCTCCCTCTCTTCCTTCCTTCCTTCCTTCCTTCCTTCCTTCCTTCCTTCCTTCCTTCTTTCCCCCTCCTTTCCTCCCTCCTTTCCTCCCTCCTTTCCTCCCTCCTTTACTTCCTTCCTTCCTTCCCTCCCTCCCTCCCTCCTTCCTTAATTCTTTCTTGCTTTCCCTAATTCCCACTTTCCTTCATCCTTCTTTCCTTCCTTCCTTTCCCTTTTTCCCCTTCCTTTTTTCTCTGCTTCGCTCCTTCCTTCCCTCCCTCCTCCCTCCTTTCTTTTCTTCCTTCTTTCCCTCCTCCCTTCTTTCTTACCCATTCCTTCCCTCTCTCCCTCCTTCCTTCCTTTCTTCCCCCACCCTCCTTCCTCCCTCCCTCTCTCTTTCCTTCCTTCCTTTTCTTTCTTTCGTCTTCCTTCCTTCCTTTCCTTCCTCCTTCCCTCCCTCCCTTCCTTCCGTCCTTCCTTCCGTCCTCCCTCCCTCCCTCCCTTCCTTCCCTCCCTCCTTCCTCCCTTCTTTTCTTCCTTCTTTCCCTCCTCCTTTCTTACCCATTCCTTCCCTCTCTCCCTCCTTCCTTCCTTCCTTCTTTACTTCCTTCCTTCCTTCCCTCCCTCCCTCCCTCCTTCCTTAATTCTTTCTTGCTTTCCCTAATTCCCTCTTTCCTTCATCCTTCTTTCCTTCCTTCCTTTCCCTTTTTCCCCTTCCTTTGCTTTGCTCGTTCCTCCCTTTTCTTCCTTCTTTCCCTCCTCCCTTCTTTCTTGCCCATTCCTTCCCTCTCCCTCCTTCTTCCTTCCTTCCTTCCTTCTCCCTCCCTTCTTCCCTTCCTTCCTTCCTTCCTTCCTTCCTTCCTTCTCTCCTTCCTTCCTTCCTTCTTTCTCCCTCATTTCCTTCCTCGTTTCCTTCATTCCTTCCCTCTCTCCCTCTGTCTCTCCTTTCTTCCTTCTCTCTTTCTTTTTTTATTCCTTTCTCCCCCCCTCCTTCCTTCCTTCCCCCTTCCGTTCCTCCCTTCTTCCCTTCCTTCCTTCCTTCCTTCCTTCCTTCCTTCCTTCCTTCCTTCCTTTCTCCCTCCTTTCTCCCCTCCCTCTTTTCCTCCCTTCCTCTCTTCCTTCTTTCCTCCTTCCTCCCTTCTTTCTTTTGCTTTTATTCCTTAATTCCTCCCTTCCCTCCCTCCTTCCTCCCTCCCTCCCTCCCTCCCTCCCATCTTCCCTTCCTTTCTTCTGTCTCCCTTCCTTCCTTCCTTCCTTCCCTCCTCCCTCCCTTCTTTCTTACCCCATTCCTTCCCTCTCTCCCTCCTTCTTCCTTCCTCCCTTCCTTTCTCCTTCCTTCCTTTCTTCCTTCTTTCTTTTGCTTTTCTTCCTTAATTCCTCCCTTCCCTCCTTCCTCCATCATTCCTTCCTTCCTTTCCTCCTTCCTTAATTCTTTCTTGCTTTCCTTAATTAATTCCCTCTTTCCTTCATCTTTCTTTCCTTCTTTCTCTGCCTCTCTGCTTCTCTCCTTCTTCCCTTCCTTCCTGCCTCGCTCCTTCCCTCCCTCCCTTCTTTCTTAGCCCTTTCCTTCCCTCCCTCCTTCCTTCCTTCCTTCCCTCCTCCCTCCCTTCCTTCCCTTTCTCCTTCCTTCCTTCCTTCCTTCATTCTTTCTTGCTTTCATTGATTAATTCCCTCTTTCATCCTTCCTTCCTTCCTTCCTTCCTTCCTTCCTTCCTTCCTTCCTTCCTTCCTTCCCTCTCTCGTTCCTTCCCTTTCCTTCCTTCTTTTTCTCCCTCCCTCCTTCCCTCCTGGCTTCTTCCCTCCTTCCTTCCTTCCCTCCTTCCTTCCTTCCTTCCCGATCTCCCACCGTCTCTCTTTCTTACTTCCTTCTCCCTCTTTCCTCCATCCTTCCCTCCCTCCTTCCTTCCTTCTCTTTTGCTTTTCTTCCTTAATTCCTCCCTTCCCTCCTTCCTTCATCCTTCCTTCCTTCCTTTCCTCCTTCCTTAATTCTTTCTTGCTTTCCTTAATTAATTCCCTCTTTCCTTCATCTTTCCTTCCTTCCCTCCTTCCTTCCGTTTTTCCTTCCTTCTTTCTCTGCCTCTCTGCTTCTCTCCTTCTTTCCTTCCCTCCTCCCTCCTTCCCTCCCTCCCTCCATCTTTCCTTCCTTCCTTTCCTCCTTCCTTAATTCCTTCTTGCTTTCATTGATTAATTCCCTCTTTCATTCTTCCTTCCTTCCTTCCTTCCTTCCTTCCTTCCTTCCTTCCTTCCCTCCCTCCCTCCCTCCCTCCCTCCTTCCTTCCCTTCCCTTCCCTTCCTTCTTTTTCTCCCTCCCTCCTTCCCTCCTTCCTTCTTTCCTCCTTCCTTTTCTCCCTCTCTCCTTCCTTCCTTCCTTCCTTCCTTCCTTCCCTCCTTCCTTCCTTCCTTCCTTTTCTCCCTCTTCCCTCCTTCCTTCCTTCCTTCCTTCCTTTCCCAGAGGCGAAGCTTCCCCATTGGCCGAGACACCGATTTCCGGGTGAGTGATTGACAGGGTCGTCTAGTCCCACCCGCTGGATGATTGACAGGGAAGGCGGGTCGACTGAATGATTGACAGGGAGGGCGGGTCCACTGAATGACTGACAGGGAAGGAATGATGGACAGGGAAGGCGGAGCCAGGGTCCTCTAGTCCCTCCCCCTGAATGATGGACAGGGAAGGCGGGGCCAGGGTCCTCTAGTCTCACCCCCTGAATGATTGACAGGGAAGGCGGAGCCAGGGTCCTCTAGTCCCACCCCCTGAATGATAGACAGGGAAGGCGGAGCCAGGGTCGTCTAGCCCCTCCCCCTGAATGATTGACAGGGAAGGCAGGTCGAATCTCGGAATGATTGACAGGGTAGGAATGATTGACAGGGAAGGCGGGTTGGATCCCAGAATGATTGACAGGGAAGGAATGGTTGACAGGGAAGGCGGAGCCAGCGTCCACTGAATGATTGACAGGGAAGGAATGATTGACAGGGAAGGCGGGTCCAGGGTCCACTGAATGATTGACAGGGAAGGCGGGTCGAATCCCGGGATGATGGACAGGGAAGGAATGATTGACAGGGAAGGCGGGTCCAGGGTCTACTGAATGATTGACAGGGAAGGCGGGTCGAATCCAGGAATGATTGACAGGGAAGGAATGATTGACAGGGAAGGCGGGTCGAATCCCGGAATGATTGACAGGGAAGGAATGATTGACATGGAAGGCGGGGCCAGGGTCCTCTAGTCCCACCCCCTGAATGATTGACAGGGAAGGCGGGTCCAGGGTCCACTGAATGATTGACAGGGAAGGCGGGTCGAATCCCAGAATGATTAACATGGATGGAATGATTGACAGGGAAGGAATGATTGACAGGGAAGGCGGGGCCAGGGTCCTCTAGTCCCACCCCCGGAATGATTGACATGGAAGGCGGGTCTAGCTGAATCCCAGAATGATTGACAGGGAAGGCGGGGCCAGGGTCCTCTAGTCCCACCCCCTGACTGATTGACAGGGAAGGCGGGTCGAATCCCAGAATGATTAACATGGATGGAATGATTGACAGGGAAGGAATGATTGACAGGGAAGGCGGGGCCAGGGTCCTCTAGTCCCACCCCCGGAATGATTGACATGGAAGGCGGGTCCAGGGTCCACTGAATGATTGACAGGGAAGGCGGGCCGAATCCCGGAACGATTAACGTGGATGGAATGATTGACAGGGAAGGAATGATGGACAGGGAAGGCGGGGCCAGGGTCCTGTAGTCCCGCCCCCTGGATGATTGACAGCTTTCCCCTTGCGCCCATTTGACAGGCGGGAAAATCACATTTACGAAGAAGTGGAATGAGGAGGCGGACCTATTTTTCGGCGCTCCGAATAAAGCTTCCCTTTTGGCAATTAATATTTGCCTCGTGTCTTGATTACGATAATAATGATGATAATAATAATAATAATAATAATAATAATAATAATAATAATAATTGCTTCCTTCCTAATCTCCCACCGTCTCTCTTTCTTACTTCCTTCTCCCTCTTTCCTCCTTCCTTCCTTCCTTCCTTCCTTCCTTCCTTCCTTCCTTCCTTCCCTTTCCTTCTTTTTCTCCTTCCTTCCTTCCCTCCCTTTTGCTTCCTTCTTTCTCCCTCCTTTCCTTCCTCCTTTCCTTCCTTCCCTCTTTCCCCCTTCTTTCCTCCCTCTTTCCTTCCTTCCTTCCTTCCCTCCCTCCTCCTTCCTTTTTTCCTTCCTGCTTTCTCTGCCTCTCTGCTTTTCTCCCTCCTTCCTTCCCTGCCTTCTTTTTCTCCCTCCCTCCTTCCTTCCTTTTCTCCTTCCTTTTTCCTTCCTTCCTTCCTTCCTTCCTTCCTTCCTTCCTTCCTTCCTTCCTTTTTCCCCTCCTTCTTTCTTTCCTCCCTCCCTCCCTCCCTCCCTCCCTCCCTTCCCTCCTTCCTTCCTAATCTCCCACCGTCTCTCTTTCTTCCTTCCTTCTCCCTCTTTCCTCCTTCCTTCCTTCCTTCCTTCCTGCCTTCCTTTCTTTTGCTTTTCTTCCTTTATTCCTCCCTTCCCTGCTTCCTTCCTTCTTTCCCTTTCCTTCTTTTTCTCCTTCCTTCCTTCCTTCCTTCCTTCTCTCCCTCCTTCCTTCTTCCTTCCTTCCTTCCTTCCTTCCTTCCTTCCTTCCTTCCTTATCTCTCACCTTCTCTCCTTTCCTTCCTTCTCCCTTTCCTCCATTCTTCCCTCCTTCCTTCCTTTCTTTTGCTTTTCTTCCTTTATTCCTCCCTTTCCTCCTTCCTTCCTTCCTTCCTTCCCTCCTTCCTTCCTAATCTCCCACCGTCTCTTTTTCTTACTTCCTTCTCCCTCTTTCCTCCTTCCTTCCTTCCTTTTGCTTTTATTCCTATATTTCTCCCTTCCCTGCTTCCTTCCTTCCTTCCTCCCTTCCTTCCTTCCTCCCTTCCTCCCTTCCTTCTTTTTCCTTCCTTCCTTCCTTCCTTCTTTCCTCCTTCCTTCCTTCCTTCCTTCCTTCCTTCCTAATCTCCCACCGTCTCTCCTTCTTACTTCCTTCTCCCATTTCCCCTCCATCCTTCCCTTCCTCCTTCCTTCCTGACTTCCTTTCTTTTGCTTTTCTTCCTTTATTCCTCCCTTCCCTGCTTCCTTCCTTCCTTCTTTCCCTTTCCTTCTTTTTCTCCTTCCCTCCTTTTTTCCCCCTTCCTTCCTTCCTTCTCCCTACAAATTTATCTATTTTATTTCCATTTTGAATGCTTTCTTTCAATTATTTCTAGGCCTATTGATTGATTGATGCCACTAATTTATCTCTTTTATTTGATCAATCAAATCCATCAATCAATCAATGAAATAGGCCTCAGTTTCCATAGCAACCAGGGGCGGCCTAGACTTTTCCCCTCCCAAAGCGAAGCCTGAGCTCCATTTGCGGCCTAAATTCATGAAATAAAGCCTTAAAAATGAAAATAAAGTTGATAAATGAGTGGCCTCTTTAAAGCATAAATCAATTAGTTCAATTAATTCATTAATAAGGCCCTGGCGACGCCTCGGTTTCCCTAGCAACCAGGAGCAGCCTACGCTTTTTCCCTCCCAAAACGAGGCCTGAGCTCAATTAATGGCCCTTTGGAAAGCCGAAATACAGGAAATAAACCATGAAAAATAAAAATATCCTAGAGAAATAGAAAATGGAATCAGTCAATCAATCAATCAAATAATCAATCAATCAAATTAGGCCTCGGTTTCCATAGCAACCAGGTGAGGCCTACCCTTTTTCCCTCCCAAAGCGAAGCCTGAGCTCCATTAATGGTCCGTTTTAAAGCGGAAATCAAGGAAATAAATGGAAATAAAAGAGATAAATTATTGACCTGTCAATCAATCAATCAATCAATAAGAAAGGCCTCAGTTTCCATAGCAACCAGTGCGGCCTACCCTTTTCCCCTCACAAAGCGAAGCCTGAGCTCCATTAATGGAGCAGAAATCAAGGAAAGAAACCATGAAAAATAAAATAGATCAATTAGTGGCCTGTTTTGAAGCATAAATTAATCAATCTAATTAACTAATTAAGAAAATAGGCCTCGGTTTCCATGGCAACCAGGTGCGGCCTGGACTTTCCCCCTCAAAAGCGAAGCCTGAGCTCCATTAATTAAGTGAAAAATCAAGGAAATAAAGTTAAAAATGGAAAAAAGAGATAAATTAGTGGCCTGTCAATCAATCAAATCAATCAATCAATCAATCAATCAATAAAAAAGGCCTCGGTTTCCGTAGCAACCAGTGCGGCCTACCCTTTTCTCCTCCCAAAGCGAAGCCTGAGCTCCATTAATGGTCCCTTTTCAAGCAAATATAAATGAAAGAAAGCATGAAAAATAGAAATAAAAGAGATAAATTAGTGGCATCAATCAATCAATCAATCAATCCATAGCAACCAGGTGCGGCCTACTCTTTTCCCCTCCCAAAGCGAAGCCTGAGCTCAATTAATGGTCCGTTTTAAAGCGGAAATAAATTAAAAATGGAAATAAAAGAGATAAAATAGTGGCCTGTCAATCAATTAAATCAATCAATCAATAAAATAGGCCTCAGTTTCCATAGCAACCAGGTGCGGCCTACGCTTTTTTCCTCGCAAAACGAAGCCTGAGCTCAATTAATGGTCCGTTTTCAAGCGGAAATCAAGGAAATAAAGCGTGAAAAATGGAAATAAAAGAGATAAATGAGGGGCATCCATCAATCAATCAATCAATCAAATAGGCCTCAGTTTGATTGATTGATTGATTTATGCCACGTTTATCTATTTTATATCCATTTTTAATGCTTTATTTCAATTATTTCTAGTCCTATTGATTGATTGATTGATGGATGCCACGAATTTATCTCTTTTATTTTATCAGTCAAATCAATCAATCAATCAATCAATCAATCAATAAAGCGAAGCCTGAGCTCAATTAATGGTCCGTTTTCAAGCAAATATAAATGAAATAAAGGATGAAAAATGGAAATAAAAGAGATAAATTAGTGGCATGCATCAATCAATCAATCAATCAAATAGGCCTCGGTTTCCGTAGCAACCAGGTGCGGCCTACTCTTTTCACCTCACAAAGCGAAGCCTGAGCTCCATTAATGGTCCGTTTTAAAGCGGAAATCAAGGAAATAAAGTTAAAAATCAAGGAAATAAAAGAGATAATTAGTGCTCTGTCAATCAATCAAATCAATCAATCAATCAATAAAATAGGCCTCGGTTTCCATAGCAACCAGTGCGGCCTACCCTTTTCTCCTCACAAAGCGAAGCCTGAGCTCCATTAATAAAGCGTTAAAAATGAAAATAAAAGAGATAAATTAGTGGCCTGTCAATCAATCAAATCAATCAATCAATCAATCAATTAAAAAAGGCCTCGGTTTCCGTAGCAACCAGTGCGGCCTACACTTTTCTCCTCCCAAAGCGAAGCCTGAGCTCAATTAATGGTCCGTTTTAAAGCGGAAATCAAGGAAACAAAGCGTTCAAAATGGAAATAAAAGAGATAAATGAGTGGCCTGTCAATCAAATCAATCAATCAATCAAATAGGCCTCAGTTTCCGTAGCAACCAGGTGCGGCCTACCCTTTTCCCCTCCCAAAGCGAAGCCTGAGCTCAATTAATGGTCCGTTTTCAAGCGGAAATCAAGGAAATCAAGCGTTCAAAATGGAAATAAAAGAGATAAATGAGTGATTGATTTATCGATTTATTGATTTATCTAATTTATCTATTTTATTCCCATTTTTAATGCATTTTCATTTATTTCTGCTTTTAATGGACCACTAATTTAGCTCAGGCTTCGTTTTTGAGGGGGGGAAGTGTAGGCCGCAGTCTGGTTGCTAGGGGAAACCGAGGCCTATTTTGTTAATTAATTAATTAACTTGATTAATTTATGCTTCAAACAGGCCGCTAATTGATCTATTTTAATTTTAATAGTTTATTTCATTAATTTCTGCTTGAAAAACGGACCACTAATTTAGCTCAGGCTTCGTTTTTGAGGGGGATAAGTGTAGGCCGTGACTGGTTGCTAGGGAAACCGAGGCCTATTTTACCAATTAATTAATTAACTTGATTAATTGCTGCTTCAAACAGGCCATTAATTGATCTATTTTAATTTTAATGGTTTGTTTCATTTATTTCTGCTTGAAAAACGGACCACTAATTTAGCTCAGGCTTCGTTTTTTGAGCGGAAAAGCGTAGGCCGTACTTGGTTGCTAGGGAAACCGAGGCCTATTTAGTTAATTAATTAATTAACTTGATTAATTTATGCTTCAAACAGGCCACTAATTGATCTATTTTAATTTTCATGGTTAATTTCATTTATTTCTCCATTAATGGAGCTCAGGCTTCGTTTCCTGAGGGAGAAAGCGTAGGCCGCACCTGGTTGCTAGGGAAACCGAGGCCTATTTAATTAATTAACTAATTAAATTGATTAATTTATGCTTTAAACAGGCCACTAATTGATCTGTTTTAATTTTCATGCTTTATTTCATTTATTTCTCCTTGAAAACGGACCACTAATTTAGCTCAGGCTTCGTTTTTTGAGGGGAAAAGCGTAGGCCGCAGTCTGGTTGCTAGGGAAACCGAGGCCTATTTAGTTAATTAATTAATCAACTTGATTAATTTATGCTTCAAACAGGCCACTAATTAATTTTAATGGTTTATTTCATTTATTTCTGCTTGAAAAACGGACCATTAATCGAGCTCAGGCTCCGTTTTCTGAGGGAAAAAGCATAGGCCGCACCTGGTTGCTAGGGAAACCGAGGCCTATTTTATTAATTAATTAATTAAATTGATTAATTTATGCTTTAAACAGGCCGCTAATTGATCTATTTTAATTTTCATGGTTTATTTCATTTATTTCTCCATTAATGGAGCTCAGGCTTCGCTTCTTGAGGGGAAAAGCGTAGGCCGCAGTCTGGTTGCTAGGGGAAACCGAGGCCTAATTAGTTAATTAATTAATTAACTTGATTAATTTATGCTTTAAACAGGCCACTAATTGATCTGTTTTAATTTTCATGGTTTATTTCATTTATTTCTCCATTAATGGAGCTCAGGCTTCGTTTCCTGAGGGGAAAAGCGTAGGCCGCAGTCTGGTTGCTAGGGAAACCGAGGCCTATTTTATCAATTAATTAATTAATTTGATTAATTGATGCTTCAAACAGGCCACTAATTGATCTATTTTAATTTTAATGGTTTATTTCATTTATTTCTGCTTGAAAAACGGACCACTAATTTAGCTCAGGCTTCGTTTTTGAAGGCGATAAGTGTAGGCCGTGACTGGTTGCCAGGGAAACCGAGGCCTATTTTGTTAATTAATTAATTAATTAACTTGATTAATTTATGCTCCAAACAGGCCACTAATTAATTTTAATGGTTTATTTCATTTATTTCTGCTTGAAAACGGACCACTAATTTAGCTCAGGCTTCGTTTTTGAAGGGGATAAGTGTAGGCCGCAGTCTGGTTGCTAGGGAAACCGAGGCCTATTTAATTAATTAATTCATTAATTTGATTAATTGATACTTCAAACAGGCCACTAATTGAATTATTTTAATTTTAATGGTTTATTTCATTTATTTCTGCTTTTAATGGGCCACTAATTTAGCTCAGGCTTCGCTTCGTGAGGGAAAAAGCGTAGGCCGCAGTCTGGTTGCTAGGGAAACCGAGGCCTAATTAATTAATTAATCAATTAACTTGATTAATTTCATGCTTCAAACAGGCCACTAATTGATCTGTTTTAATTTTCATGGTTTATTTCATTTATTTCTCCATTAATGGAGCTCAGGCTTCGTTTTCTGAGGGAAAAAGCGTAGGCCGCACCTGGTTGCCAGGGAAACCGAGGCCTATTTAGTTAATTAATTAATTAACTTGATTAATTTTATGCTTGAAACAGGCCACTAATTAATCTGTTTTAATTTTCATGGTTTATTTCATTTATATCTCCATTAATGGAGCTCAGGCTTCGCTTCTTGAGGGAAAAAGCGTAGGCCGCAGTCTGGTTGCTAGGGAAACCGAGGCCTATTTTGTTAATTAATTAATCAATTTGATTAATTTACGCTTCAAACAGGCCACTAATTGATCTATTTTCATTTTCATGGTTTATTTCATTAATTTCTGCTTGAAAAACGGACCACTAATTTAGCTCAGGCTTCGTTTTTGAGGGGGATAAGTGTAGGCCGCAGTCTGGTTGCCATGGAAACCGAGGCCTATTTTGTTATAAATAAATTAATCTAATTAATTAGTTAATTAATTAGATTAATTTATGCTTCAAACAGGCCACTAATTGATCTATTTTCATTTTAATGGTTTATTTCATTGATTTCTGCTTGAAAAACGGACCACTAATTTAGCTCAGGCTTCGTTTTTTGAGGGAAAAAGCGTAGGCCGCAGTCTGGTTGCCATGGAAACCGAGGCCTCTTTTGTTATAAATAAATGAATCTAATTAATTAGTTAATTAATTAGATTAATTTATGCTTCAAACAGGCCACTAATTGATCTGTTTTAATTTTCATGGTTTATTTCATTGATTTCTGCTTGAAAACGGACCACTAATTTAGCTCAGGCTTCGTTTTCTGAGGGAAAAAAGCGTAGGCCGCCGTCTGGTTGCCATGGAAACCGAGGCCTCTTTTGTTATAAATAAATCAATCTAATTAATTAGTTAATTAATTAGATTAATTGATGCTTCAAACAGGCCACTAATTAATTTTAATGGTTTATTTCATTTATTTCTCCATTAATGGAGCTCAGGCTTCGCTTTCTGAGGGAAAAAGCGTAGGCCGCAGCGTGGTTGCTAGGCAGCCGTCGCTATGGCGACCTGTGACGTCAGAAAAGGCCTGTTTTCTCCGCTTAAAGCTTTTATTTCATTTCATTTCTGCTTGAAAATCGCCCCTAATTTAGCTCAGGCTTCATTTCTTAAGGGAAAAAGTCCAGGCCGCGCCTTGTTGCTAGGCAACCGACGCGTTGCCAAGGACGGAAGAACGCTCAGGCGTCCGGGTTGCTAGGCAACCGACGCGTTGCTAAGGACGCGCTTACGACGTCACGACGCTCAGGCTTCGCATTTTGAGACTAGTCCCGCGCCAAGCAACCAATCAGAGGCCTCCTTTCCGGCCCTGTCGAGCGGCCATTGGCTGGTTGGCGGTGAAAGGCGGGGCTAAAGCTCCGGCGGACCAATGGGGAGAGGAAATACAAGGCGTGGAATGGGGAGGGTGGGCGGGCTGGGAAGCGACCAATGGGAAGCGCCCGACGGACGATGGATAAGGCGGCGGACCAATAGGCGTCGAGCTGAGGGAAGGCCGAGCGACGGTCGGCTCGCTGAGGGGAAAAGAGCGCCGATAAATGAGCGGCGCCGCCGGCGCTGAGCGAAAGGAGCTGCGACCAATCAGCAGCCTCGCGGAGGCGGGGAAACGTCGCTCCATTGAGTCCCATTGGTGGGCTGGCGCGGAAGGGGCCAATGGGAAGCGCCCGTCTGCCGAGGAGGCGTGACGGACAAGGCCGCGGCCCAAACGGCTCGCGAGGGAAAAGAGCGCCGACCAATCAGCGGCGCCGCCGGTGCTGAGGGACCAATGAGCAGAGGCAGGGAAACGGCGCTGCATTGAGCGGTGGAACGGGCCAATGGGAATCGCCCCTCGGCGGAGGAGGCGTGACGGACAAGGCCGCGGCCCACTCGGCGCCGAGTTGAGGGAAGGACGCTCCAATCAGGAGCAACGGTCGGCTGGCGAGGGGAAAGAGCGCCGACCAATGAGCGGCGCCGCCCGCGCTGAGGGACCAATGAGCAGAGGCGGGGAAACGGCGCTGCGTTGAGCGGTGGGCGGGCGCGGAGGAGGCGTGACGGACAGGGACGCCGCCCAATCGGTGCCGACTTGAGGGAAGGACGCTCCAATCAGGAGCCGGCTAGGCCGAGCAACGGTCGGCAGCGAGGGAAAGGAGAGCCGACCAATGAGCGGCGCCGCCGGCGCTGAGGGAAAGGAGCGTCGACCAATGAGCAGCCTCGCGGAGGCGGGGAAACGGCGCTCCATCGAGGGGGCGTGACGGACAAGGCCGCGGCCCAATCGGCGTCGAGGTGCGGGAGCCGCGCTCCAATCCGCAGCCGCCAATGAACAAAGGAGGGTTATTCCGCGCGACCAATCGCCTCCCGCGCGCCGCGGCCGTTGGCCAATCCGCGCTCGAGTCTGGCCGGGTATAAAAGCCGGCGCCCGTTGCCGGGACGCCGCCAGTCTCTCCGGCGCGTCGAGCGGGCAGCATCTCTAGCTAAGAAGCCGCGTTAAAGAACCGGGAGAATAACCGACAAAGATGAGGGAGATTGTGCATTTGCAAGCCGGCCAGTGCGGCAACCAAATCGGCGCCAAGGTGGAAAGAAGGAGAATCTGGGGAAAAATAACCGATAGTTAATTAATTAATAATTATTAATTAATAATTATCAATGGATCGTTAATCAATTATCAATGGATCGTTCATTAATGATCAATGGATTGTTAGTTAATTATCAATGCATCGTTCATTAATTATCAATTGAGAATTATCAATTGATTGTTAATTATCAATGGATTGTTAATTAATGATCAATGGATCGTTCATTAATTACCAATCGTTCATTAATTATCAATGGATCATTAATTACCAATGGATCGTTCATTAATTACCGATGGATCGTTAATTGATTATCAATTGATCGTTAATTAATTATCAATTGATTTAATTAGTACAATGACGGATAATTATTAGTTGATTAATTAATACAATCATTAAGACAATTAATGTAATATAATTGTCGCCAAGGTGGAAGGAGAATTGAAAAAGAATTATCGATTATTCGTTAATGAAATCGTTACTAATTAATACATACAATGATTAATCAGTAATACAATTCGTATAATATAATAACGAGGGGGAATCGGGGCGCCAAGGTGGAAGGAGAATTGAGAAATAATTATTCATTAATTAAATAATTATTAATTAAATAATATGTACAATAATTAATCATTAATGAAATTCACATAATATAATAACGGGGAATTGAGGGGTGGGGGAGGAAGGAATTAAATAATCCTTATTAATTATGATTATTCCGCCAAGGATTAGGAGGCAATTTAAGAATTAATTGATTAATAGTGATCCATTAATGTAATAATAATCATAATAATAATAATAGTAAGGGGGGAATTGATTAAAAATCGGCGCCAAGGTGGAAGGAGAATTGAAAAATAATCAATAATTTATTAATTATTAATTAATACAATAATTATTCATTCATACAATTAATATATAATAACGAGGGGGAATTGGGGGGAGGAAGGAATTAAATAATCATTATTAATTATGATTAATCCACCAAGGACTAGGAGACAATTTAAGAATTAATTAATAATGATCCATTAATGTAATAATAATTAATAATTGTAAGGGGGGAAGGGATTAAAAATTGGCGCCAAGGTGGAAGGAGAATTGAAAAATAATGAATTAATACAATAATTAATCATTAATACAATTAATATAATGAGGGGGAAGGAATCATGATTATTCCACCAAGGGTTAGGGTGATTAGGAGGAGATTTAAGAATTAATTAATTAATGGTGATCCATTAATGTAATAATAATTAATGGGGGAAAGGAATTAAAAATTGGCGCCAAGGTGGAAGGAGAATTGAAAACTATTTATTTATTTATTATTACAATAGTTAATCATTAAAACAATATAATAACGAGGGGGAATTGAGGGGGGGGGAAGGAATCAAAGAATCGTTATTAATTATGATTATTCCACTAAAGATTAGGCGGCATTTTAAGAATTAATTAATAATGATCCATTAATGTAATAATAATAATAGTAAGGGGGGAAGGGATTAAAAATCGGTTGAAAAATCAGTTGAAATTGGTTGAAAAATTGGTTGAAAAATCAGAATTAATAAGGATTATTGGGAGGAGATCTAAGAATTAATTAATTAATAATTATCCATTAGTATAATAATTAATAATAAGGGGGAGGGATTAAAAATCAGCGCCAAGGTTGAACAATCATAATTAATAAGGATTATTGGGAGGAGATCTAAGAATTAATTAATAATTATCCATTAATATAATAATAATAAGGGGGGAGGGATTAAAAATCGGCGCCAAGGTGGAACTATCATAATTAATAAGGATTGTTGGGAGGAGATCTAAGAATTAATAATTATCCATTAATATAATAATTAATAATAAGGGGGAGGGATTAAAAATCGGCGCCGAGGTTGAACAATCACAATTAATAAGGATTATTAGGAGATTTAAGAATTAATTAATAATTATCCATTAATATAATAATTGATAATAAGGGGGAGGGATTAAAAATCGGCGCCAAGGTTGAACAATCATAATAAGGATTATTAGGAGATGTAAGAATTAATTAATTAATAATTATCCATTAATATAATAATAATAAGGGGGGAGGGATTAAAAATCGGCGCCAAGGTGGAACTATAATTAATAAGGATTGTTGGGAGGAGATCTAAGAATTAATAATTATCCATTAATATAATAATTAATAATAAGGGGGAGGGATTAAAAATCAGCGCCAAGGTTGAACAATCACAATTAATAAGGATTATTAGGAGATTTAAGAATTAATTAATAATTATCCATTAATATAATGATTAATAATAAGGGGGAGGGATTAAAAATCAGCGCCAAGGTTGAACAATCATAATAAGGATTATTAGGAGATCTAAGAATTCATTAATAATTATCCATTAATATAATAATTGATAATAAGGGGGAGGGATTAAAAATCAGCGCCAAGGTT